>NC_089232.1:18865250-19222514 GCF_963924675.1 Phocoena phocoena | reverse complement strand
AATCCCATAATGTCTAAAAGTTTTGTTTTGTTTTGTTTGCCTTTTCCTCTTTTATTTGTTTGGTTTTTTTTTTTGACTCCAGGGTCTTGAGTTTGTTTCATTAAAAAATTCACAGACTGAACTTTGCTTTTGAATTTAGAAACTATAGCTTTAAAGCTTATAATAATCAGGTAGTTTGATCATCTGTGATTTTTTAGCAAGATTATATCTTTCCTGAAATTGTAAGGTTGCAAAAATTCAAGGAAGTTTACCACAAGATACGTTGCAGTCAAATGTTTTATGATGTTTAAAAACCATGCTTTACATCCAGGCATCCAAATTACCTAAGGGGTTTATCCCAGCAATGTAATCATCTCTGGAATACAGGTGCTTTTTATTATTACTTTCTCTTCTATGTTATTTTCTAGTTGGAACAGCATTCCTCTATCTCCTTACTTAATGAATTCTTTCTCCTGAAAATACCTTAGGATAAAAATATATAATTGATTGTCCCTCTTCAATGGACATGTTTATTCAGGATTTCTTCTTTGATTGCCTGCTCTAAGGCGCTGTCAGGTATGAAAATATGAGTTAAGTGTGGATTCTGCCTTTGAATAATTCACTGCCCTTTTTGATAGATACTAGACCAGAGTAATTCCAAACTTGTAAACCCCAGACCTGATGGTGTAGGGACTAGGGGTGGAGAAGTTATTACAAAGGGTCCAGGGAAACCATATATAGACCAAGTGTCATCTTTTGATTAAATAATATGTCTACAAGAACAATATAGTTCTTTTCAAGTGCATTATTGGTACTTAGATTAATAAAGTACAAATTTATTTTAAAACAGTCTTTATCATAGTGGCTTTTACATATATATCATCCACTGGTATAACTACTATCATGAGGGAATTGTAATTCATTTTTTTTTATAAAAGGGGTACCTCTAATTGGGTAAAGTTGGGAAATGCAGAGTAAACTATCTCAACATTTCATAAAAAGAGTTGATTAAGAAAACTGAGTCAGTTAGTAAACTGAAAATTAGTAAAATTAATATTTTATTCACACATGATTAATGTGACTAACCATTGAACAAATTAATTGGCAATTCAATTAAAAGCAATGCTGTTGCTATGATGGCCTCCTTCAATTAATGTATACAGTTGACCCTTGAAAAACTTGAGGGTGTGGGGCACCGACCTTCCCTCCACACAGCTGAAAATCTGGGCATAACTTTACAGTGAGCCCTATAGATGGGAAGTTCCGCATCTGTGGATCCAAACAACCTCGGCTCTGTGGTACTGTAGTATTTACTACTGAAATAAATCCATGTATAAGTGGACCTGCACTGTTCAAACCTCTGTTGTTCAAGAGTCAACTGTAGTTATACCTTTGAAAGCATATTCTTTTTCTTGCCTCCTAATTAAATTAGTTGCATATTTTAGTTTGGAAATAGATTTTAAAAACTATCATTTCATTTTAGGATATTAGGTCATGAATGGACTTCTTACATTTTAAATTTTGTTAATTCCAGATACATTAGTATCTAATGTAATTGAAAGATTCCTCTGTTTTGCATTCAATTCCATCTTTAAACTATGCACAGAAAAATGGTAGGTATGCTTATTCTTACATTATGTTATTCAAAGAAAATGCCTGTTTTTTTGTTTGTTTGTTTGTTTGTTTTTCCGGTACGCGGTCCTCTCACTGTTTTGGCCTCTCCCGTTGTGGAGCACAGGCTCCAGACGCGCAGGCTCAGTGGCCATGGCTCACGGACCTAGCCGCTCCGCGGCATGTGGGATCTTCCCAGACTGGGGCACGAGCCCGTGTCCCCTGCATTGACAGGCGGACTCTCAACCACTGTGCCACCAGGGAAGCCCGAAAATGCCTGTTTTTGACATGAACACCCTCGCAGTTGCCCATTTTCAGGGACCACGACATATTTTAATTGTCTGGAGGAATCCAGCAGGGCAGTAAGAGAGACCTATTTGAATCAAACTTCTGTATTTAAAATCCTGTGCCAAGTTTCATTTGAGTAAATCTTTTTTTTAAAGGTGTCCTTTTAGGTGAGTTTGAATGATCCAATCCAAGATCTCATAAAGAGTTGGTTTCAGAAGTTCCTTAATCAAAATGAAAGCCTTTAAGTCTCTATTTTCACAACTGTCTTTCTTGTTCTCTCAGGAAAATATCAGCATTCAGAGTACTAAACTTTTTGAACATTTCCTTAGAATGCTGTTTCTAAAGAATGTTCAAGGAACATAATAACAGATCTCACATTGGACATGGAAAATACAAAATTTCGCACTTACAAAACTGTAAGGGACCAGACTGCATGTTTTTTCTAGGCTGGTAGAGAGAAAAACCTCTCATCCTGCCTGCTTGGATTCTGCTTTGGACAATGATGGAGAGTGATCCCTGACCCTGACTCCAATCTGAGGGAACCAGCCACAGACTGGATTGTATTACAGTTGTGGGGAACTCTGTGATCCTCTTCACCTGATCAGTTTCCATTGCGTATACGTTATGCATGACACAACATTGGAAGACTGATGGGGTGATATTTGTTCATTTTAAAGTCTCCCTTAAATGTTTCCTCAATAAAAACATGATCCAACCCAAAGTGCAACTCTGGACATGTCTAGAAACGTTGTTGCTTGGTGACTTCTTGTTCGCTGCCACTACCACTCTTAAAAGACCTTTTCACCCAATAAATCTTAAACACTGAAACAAAGAAAGAGATATTTTTAAAGTTGGTGGTTCTCAAAGTGTGGTCACCAAACCAGCAACAGTACCATCACCTGGGAACTTGGTAGAAATGCAACTTCTTGGGCCCGACCCCAGACCTAGTGAATCAGAAACCCTGAGAGAGACACCCAACAGTCTCTATGATGCTACAAATCCTCCAGTTGATGTTCAAGGTTGAGAACCACTATTGTAATTATAAACTATGTTCTTTAAATATAATTTCAATGTTATTAGGCATGTATTGAGATGTACACGTTGATGGCTTGTGAGTTAATGAATCTATCTTCAATAGGTTTTTAAGTGTGTCAGTGGTATAAAATCATATAAATGTGTATGTGTCCTCTCCACAGAAAATCATATCTTGGAGGATGTAAACAAGTGTGTGATAGCCCTTCAAGAGGGGGATGTGGACACTCTGGACCGGACTGCAGGGGCTATCAGGGGCCGGGCAGCTCGAGTCATACACATCATCAATGCTGAGATGGAGAACTATGAAGCTGGGGTTTATACTGAGAAGGTGCTGGAAGCTACAAAATTGCTCTCTGAGACAGGTAACCATGGATATTAGGTTTGACGAAAATGTCAGCACCATGATTAATTTCCATACCTGAATCAATCTGTTTCATTGTTTCCCATAGGTCTTTCTGCTTCTAAATTACACATGATCATAAAAAGGGTGCTCTTTATTTCTTGAGTTTGAATTGGAATACTTTAGCAGAATAATAATGTATTGTTTTGCAGTATATACTACTCTACAGTTTTTATATATAAGCACTTGATTCTCACAAGGACCTTGTGAAGTAGGCAGATTTTTATTATCTCCCATTATGAATGTGAAAATGGAGTTTTGAACCAGTTAAGAAACTGGAAAAAGGTCACAAGTCTAGAAAATAGTGAATATGTGATTGGAACTTGGAATCTTGAACTTGAAAAACATTTCCCTGTCTATTTCTTGAGAAGATAAGGACAACCAGGGAAAAGCATAAAGGCTCTAGGTAGTACATGGACATGAAGTAATCAAAGGAGGTAGTGGTTACCAAAAAAGGGTCAGACTTTAATATATGTCCTGCTCCTCTAACAAAGGCTTGCATGCCCTCTTCCAGGGGCATGGGGCTGCCCACTGGGGAATCACGGTCGTGGTGAGACACAGTTACTTATGGGAGCCGGTCATAGCTCTCTGGTACACTGACACGGGAAAAAGACTTATTTCTACTGAGTTAGCACAACAACCCATAACTCTGGATAGTTGTGTCAAAGAGTAGCCTATTTTTAGTAGTTTTTGCTCTCGACTGGTGTCTCTTGGCTTCAGACCCTTTCTGAAGTCCCTTATGCCTTGTGTATTTGTATATATGGGGGAATGAGAGTAGAGAGAAAGTCCAGGGATGGAGAGAAGACAAATGGAATTAACTTTATATTGGATGGAGTTATGAATGGGTAATAAATTGGGTCCTCTGTATGTGTAGAAGGAACTTACCTCAGCACCAGTGGGAGTCTTCATGGGTCTATATATGGAATTTGGAACCCACTAGGCTTTTAAAAATAGACATATCTCTGAAAGGTCAGATATAGCAGTGTTCCAAGTTCTACATGATAAGACATGTTAGTAGAAACATGTTTCCTTCTACAGGGAAAAGGTTATTTACAAAGACTTCTGTAGCTATTTGTTAGTCTAGAATAGCATGGAAAAACAACAGATAAACAGACATTGGTTTCTCTCTGAAATATAAGCAGAAAAGGACTAGTGTAATATCACATAATAAGGAGCACATCTAGGTATCGTTGCTCTTGAGAATCCTCACAGACTTAGAATTACAAATAATAACAATAATAATACGATATATCCAAAATTCAAAAAGAGTCATGTGACACAATGTTCATTGCAGCTCTATTTACAATAGCCAGGACATGGAAGCAACCTAAGTGTCCATCGATAGATGAATGGATAAACAAGATGTGGCACATGTATGCAATGGACTATTACTCAACCATAAAAGGAAACAAAATTGAGTTATTTGTAGTGAGGTGTATAGGCCTAGATTCTCTCATACAGAGTGAAATAAGTCAGAAATAGAAAAAAAATACTGTATGCTAACATATATACATGGAATCTAAAAAAAAAAAAAAAAAAATGGTTCTGACGAACCAAGGGGCAGGACAGGGAAAAAGACACAGACGAAGAGAATAGACTTGAGGACACGGGAAGGGGGAAGGGTAAGCTGGGACGAAGTGAGAGAGTAGCGTGGACATATATGCACTACCAAATGTAAAACAGATAGCTAGTGGGAAGCAGCTGCATAGCACAGGGAGATCAGCTGGGTGCTTTGTGATCACCTAGAGGAGTGGGATAGGGAGGGTGGGAGGGAGACACAAGAGGGAGGAGATACTGGGATATATGTATATGTATAGCTGGTTCACTTTGTTATAAAGCAGAAACTAACACACCATTGTAAAGCAATTATACTCCAATAAAGATGTTTAAAAAAATAATATGATATATCCACATTGTAATTAGCTGAAATTCAGCACTATTTTTTTTTTTCAAATAGGCTTGCCCTTTGCATTCAATAGAGTAACACAATGCAAGCCATATGGTATTTCTTTTCTCATTTGGAATAATTAGAAACAGTTATTTTACTCTCCAATTTAAGGACTTTTTTTTTCACCCTTAAGGAAACTGTCACATTTTTGGAGCTCTCAGTTCCTGGCCCATTACTTCGATTTTGTTACAAAGTCTCAGCTTTCTGTGGTATAGCTGACACATAGCAGCATTTCCTTGGATCTGACACTGAGTGAAGAGTGTCAGAAGTTTCAACTCATGACTGGTTGGAATGATTACTGCCGCAGATGACATGCAGAGCATATTGCCAACTTATAGGCGACTTTGTGCACACAAAGACTTCAGCGTTGTTCAAGAGACATTTTAGATTTCTTTCTTATTGAGCCTTGGGGTGCTTTAATAAATAGAAGGAGTGGTGCCCATTGGGTCAAAATCGACATAAAGGCAAGGGCAGTGTGCCTAGCTGATGGAAATATTTTAACATAATTTTCACCCAAAGTCTTGAAATGTAAATAATATTCTGGTTGAAGTTTTTTTAACTGAAAAAAAAAATCAATGAAACAGAGCAATCCATCCTGGATTGTTGTTGCTAATGAAGGTTTTGCTCTTATTTGTCAATTTTCAGATCTTTAAAAATTCTCATCTTAGCCCTTCCTTGCAGTGATTGAATACTTGGCGTACTTAACTAAAGGCATCTTCCTGATTCTGATGTCCACATCCAATTCATAATTGAACAGAAAAGATAAGCAAGACATTTAGATTCTTTCTATTTTTCAGCATCTATTGAAGATCACTAGGAAAGAAGCCAGGTAGAAGAGAGTGAAATAAACAGTTTATAAATAACTAGTAGAAAATGGAATACATGTCAAGGAAAAGTAGATATTAGTGGGCTAAGAACTAGAATATACAAGGTATATAAATTATTTTGCTTCTGTCCCCAATGGTTCTTCTCTTTCCTAAACAGGAGCAATATGGTTTCTTTATGGGTAAGTAGAGAGGTTGTCAAAGAAATGAAAGCAAAATATTTAGCTGTGGGCTTCCCTGGTGGTGCAGTGGTTGAGAATCCTCCTGCCAATGAAGGGGACATGGGTTCGAGCCCTGGTCTGGGAGGATCCCACATGCCGCGGAGCAGCTGGGCCCGTGTGCCACAACTACTGAGCCTGCACTCTAGAGCCTGCGTGCCACAACTACTGAAGCCTGTGCGCCTAGAGCCCGTGCTCCGCAACAAGAGAAGACACCGCCATGAGAGGCCCGCACACCACAACGAGGAGTGGCCCTGCTCACTGCAACCAGAGAAAGCCAGTGTGCAGCAACGAAGACCCAATGCAGCCAAAAATAAATAAATTTATTAAAAAAATAAAATAAAATTTAGCTGTGAGTAGAACAATTGACATACTCACGGATTCCTCATGGAGGGAGAATGCCTCTGCTCTGAAGCCAGCAGGGCTTAAGAGAAGGGATGGTGCTCTGTCACAATTGCACTGGTAATCTGAACATGTGGAACATGAGGTTTAAAATGTGTGATCTATATGGTGACTTAATACCTAGCATTTCTCAATAAGAAATTTCTCTATGAGAAACAAGCTAAAAGAAAAAAAAAGCTTTAGCTGTTAAAATTCACTGGTTGCTAATTAGAATTGTTGGGGGATGTACTACACACGTGGAGTTTGAGGAAGAACATAAGATCAGTTCTGTGATTATGGTTATGCAGAGTTTTGTAGGTTATATAGATTTTATAAAATGGATCTGTCCCCTTGTCAGTGTCTGGCTATGCTAAGGAGGGCTACGTCCTTCAAATAAAAACTCCTATACAGATCACTAATACCCAAATGTCTACCTTTGGGCTAACATTTTGCTTCTGATTTTTAAAAAAATCTTAGTGCAACGTTTAATTGGTCACTTTTTTATACAAGTTTATCAAACTTTGTCCTGAGAGTACATTTTATTTTGAGGAGAAAACACGGAGCAGTGGGCAAGGAGTGGAAGGTGACAAGAAGAAGAAGAAGAAAAAAAGGAAGAGTCCAGGACATGGAAGACAAAGCATCATGTTTTCTTTTGCCTTTCCACCAACCTACCAGGCTCTGCCCAGTTTTATATCTGAGTTGTTAAAGACCCTAAGGCAGAAGTTCTCAACCTCTGTATTATTGACATGTGAGTCTTGGTAATTCTTTCTTGGGGTGGAGGCAGCTGTCCTGTGCATTAAGGGTGCTCAGCAGCATCCCTGAACTTACCCCACTAGATGCTTATAGGACCTCTTCCCTTTCCCACTTCAAGTTGTGACAATCAAAATTGTCTCTAGACATTGCTAGATGTTCTTGGGTGGACAGAATAACCCCCATGGAAAATAACTGCCACAAGAGAAATAATATTCCATAATAAGAGCAACTTTAAACAAGACTAAATGGAGCCTCTGCATGATGGCCATAGGGAACGGTGAAGGGAATGGAGTGAGAGTCTATTACCAAGCATGAAAAAAAAGGGGCAGAATGCTAAAAATATCTTAACTAGACCAGACTTTGCTGCTGATGGGGTTTTCAAATACAGGCCAACCTCTGTTTAAACATGCAAATGATGCAGGGGTGGGTCTCTGTAGAGAGAACTCCCACTTTACCTTCGCTAAGAGGCTAGAAATTGAGAGAGATCCAAAGAGTGATGGAACAGTCTGTAGTTAATTTTTCATAAATTACTTTACTTAGTAAAGAGTAAGTAAATTTTTTTGAACAGTGCTTTTTGTCTTGATATGAATGCTAAGTTAATTTGAAAACACAATTTTGTGGATTATTAGTATGTTAAAATTCTAGGGCAACGTTACATAAAAATTTACTTATTTATTTTTTATAAAACTAATCTAGGCAGATGAAAGCACAATAAACTTGACGTACATCAGACTCATTAAATACTAACATGTTTGATGGGCTCTTCAATAAAACCTGAATTATAACAAATTGCCGATAGCTTGGTAGTGAGTGCACCCAACGAGACCCATTTTTAGAGATCTCATTTGCAAAGCCAGATTGCTGTGGAAAGTTGAGGGGCCTGAAAGTCCATTCAATGATATTATGTTTAAAGTAGCTCATTCGTCACAGAACAGATTACACTGAAATGCCATTTTTGTAAATTTGATGGCTGATGCAAATTTGTGGCGATGTCAATATCATCAGGTTGAGAGATCTTTGAGATGCCAGCAGTTCTTTCTTCAGAGGGAACCCAAAAAGAATAGAAAAAATTAAAGTCTTTTTAGTGAGGATTCTGTTATTAAGCACTTTGTAAATGAAAATGAAAATTCCATTATTTTGGAGAACATGTGGGCCAAACAGATGGTATAAATTCTTTCAAGACTTTTTTTTTTAAAGAACAGTTAAATGTTCACAGAAAAATTGAGGGGAGGCTACTAAGATTTCCCATGGTTCTGAATCAATTCCCTTGATTCTGCACATGCATGGTGTCCCCCATTATCTACATCCCCTACCAAATGGTACATATGTTACCATTGATGAACCTACACAGACACATCATAATCACGCAAAGTTCATAGTTTACATTTTGGTTCACCCTTGGTGTTGTATACTCTATTATATTTAGACTAATGTATAGTGACATGTATTCATCATTATGGTTTCATACAGTGTATTTTTCACTGTCCTAAACATTCACTGTACTCCATCTATTCATCCCTCTCCCCCTCCCAATCGCCTGGTAACCACTATCTTTTCACTGTCTCCATGGTTTTGCCATTTCTAGAATGTCATATAGTTGGAATCAAATAGCATGTAGCCTTTTCAGATTGACTTCTTTCTCTTAGTAGAGATGGTATAATTTGTAATTTCATGCTTCTGTCATGTAAAGTTTTCATAAAAGAGTTTTTTTTTTTACAGCATTCCTATGTATTTTGCCCAGTAAGAGGAACAAATAGAAAGCACCCAAATTAGAAATGATAATGAGGGGTACCATTGTGTCAGTACAATGTATAGATGAAATCCATGTAAGGAATCAGAAGAACTCAATTCCTTGACTTCTAAATGTGCCCTTACACAAATTAGTTAATGCCCCTGAGCCTCAAGCTTCTCATGTATTGCCTGATGTTTCATTATCTAAGTATGGTCAATATTATTGATTTTGGGACATATGCTTCACTGTTTCTTGGCTTCCTCATGACTGCACTCAACATGGACAATCACTGCCCATGAATCCTCTGTATAGATCCTCTGTTCCACCTGGACAGGTATATTTATTATTTTCCAGTTAAAACACATCCATGCTGTTCCCACTCTCCTTCCTGTCATCTTCCCCATTTTCTCCTCCTCCTCCTCTACATCTGTGTATTTAACTTACCCTTTAAGATCTCACTCAGGTCTCAGCTAGAGACAACAGGGATCTATTTCTATGAGTCTGTTGACATTTAGTATGTCCTCTTCAGTGTCAATGGTCCACAGATAGATTGTCACTTCCTAGAGGCAGGTGTTCCTGTACGTACCTTGGGCCTAGACAAGTATTATCACACCATTAGCCTTTAATATGTATGCAGTGATTAAATGAATACGAAAAATTAAGATATGACCTTTTTTTTCAGTGGAGAATATATCCACTAGCAGCAGCCTTAGGCTTATAACTCAAGATTCCAGGATAAGTAGAGATGCTTGTTTTCCTCCTACTTTCTACACATCAAAGAGCAATCTTCTTGGCCACTTGGGGGTATGCTTATTTCACTTGGACTGATTTCTGTTGCTAGCGGGATCAAGTTTTATCATTGGACATGTCTGGGTGACCTGCCTATCCCCGTGACCAGAGGCAAGGGGTATGGAAAGAAGTAAGATCAATATCAGAAGAAGGTGGTAAGGACAGATTATTGGGAAGACAGAAATATTAGATATTAGAGATAGGAAGGACCATTACAATCTGTCACTTCTCCGTGACTGACCTTGAAATTAAATTATGAAAGTAATGAATTTCCACAGAAGCTGTAATGACTGAGATTCAGTTCAGCCTAGACTTCCTAATATATTTTAAATACATTTTAATATAACCCTTACTATTGGTGTAAAGCATTTTATTTCCCCCTGAAAGGTCAAAATGATTACAATATGGAGGAAATGTCTTACTAAGTGGTTGTGCTAGTCATGGAGGTGGGAAGTCAGAAGTGTAGGAGGAACGAGAAGGAAATTTCATTCACTTAATAGTCCTTAGACAGGCAACATGTAGTTTGTCTCAAAGCCTCTTCCATATGTCTGAAACCTACATACTTGAAGTATTGTACAGATCTGGCTGATGGTTTTTAATATCAGTATTTATTTGTTTTATCCTGAATGCAAATGCAAGGTTTCTTGCTCAGAGAACAAACTTCTTTCTTAGTAACAATAATGTTGCCAGTTCCCTATACCTCGTTCTACCTCTCAAGGCAGTGTGATAAGGTCAGATAAAGTCTGCCCACACGAAAGAGATCCATACTACAGGAGAAGAACCACGAAATTATGAATCTGAGAGTTTATATAGCAATTGGTGCTCAGCTGTCTCCCTCCCCTCCTGAGAGGGAGAGAAAAACCTTCATTCTTTAATGTTAATAAACTCTCTCCAGGAAAGGTCCCCAGGTTGTTACAACCCTTTAGAATATAAATGAATGGCTCCTGGTTTTATTCCCTTTTGAAATGTAAACACCTATCTCTGGGGAGATAAACCCATAAATCTCTTTCCAGATTATTTCACCAATTTAGGACTACTATTGAGTCATACCTTGAATCAGGTTACCAGTCATTTTTGCTCAGAAAACCCTGGCCATGCAGAAATATGAAAATATCTTCTCTATACTGGCTTGTTTGTAAGTAATATGTTCTGCTAGAATTCACACATGACCAGCTCTCTCAGCGTGAGAGGCTGAAGAACCACCTGAGAAGAATACAACTTGAGAAAAATAAGTGAAACACTTTAAAAAATATATATTTATTTATTTTCATCATTTTATTTTATTTTATTTTATGGCTGCCTCGGGTCTTAGCTATGGCATGCGGGATCTTCGTTGAGGCACGCAGGATCTCTCACTGAGATGCGCAAGCTCAGTAGTTGTGACGTGTGGGCTTAGTTGCCCCAGGGCATGTGGGATCTTAGTTCCCTGACCAGGGATCAAACCCGTGTCCCCTGCATTGGAAGGCGGATTCTCTACCACTGGGCCACTAGAGAAGTCCCAAGAGAAACAATTTTAGCCTGGTAATAAACTTCTAACATGGAAGTGGAGGTGGAATAGGATGGATATAGGAAGGCTCACAATTACACATTTATGGAGCAACATAGTGGAAGAAACAGCTCTTTTCTAGTGCCCAATTTTCAAAGTAAAACTAAAAGGAAGAAATGAATTTCCAGTTCTGTGTGAGTTACATCATAGACTCAGAATCCTGGGGACTGCAAAAGACATGATACTTCTTTGTCACTTCAAGGATATGAGGGATCAGCATCCATGGTACTGGCCATGGAATGGCAGAAGGACCAGTGCTGGGGCCCACAGGAATTGGTGGCCAGGGTGTATTAACTGGGCACAAGTGAGGCAGCATTAAGTTCCTTTTACCCAGAATCCCTACCACGTCAGCAATAGGTGTTGGAATCAAAGAAAGGAAGAATATGTCAACAATCACTTGAATGGGAACATCGTTAAAATATTCCAGAAATAGTTTGATTAGGAAAAATAAGAAACTATGCTTGTAGCTGGGATAACATATGGACATAAGAACCAGAAAGATTCTGGATATTCCTGTCAAATTGACCCCAAAATTACCTCCCCACTTGGTTTGCCTTTCTATATTTTACCTGTTCCCTAACACTAGCTGATTTCTTCCTAGAGAAGAAGCAAAGTCTTCTGTAACCATACTAGACAATCCCACTCCTCTGTGCCCCATTACTCACTGTCACTCATTAAGGTCCTACCAGGTGTTGCAAACTCTGTGTTTGCCCATTTTTCTGTCTTAAGGTACCTCTCTGTTCTCTGTCCCCCTTCTATTTTCTATCCAGGAGTGTGTGTGTGTGTGTGTGTGTGTGTGTGTGTGTGTGTATGTTGCTTCCGAATTTAATTTTAACCCCTTGAGATCTGAGACTACCTCTTCATTTCCTCCAGCCTTGATAAGAGTTGAAGCTTAAAAAAATGTTTATTAATATAAATATAAAACATAACTGACATAGAATAATATGTTATTTTAGGGGTTTTCCCCTTTTTAAAAATTGCACGTTTAATGATCAAGATCAGAATCTTTTAAACTAAGAGCAATAAATTCCTAGCAATTATTTTATTACATCTTAAAATTTAAAATCTCACTGATGCCAAAATTAACTATTTATCAAGCTAGGTTTCTACAAACACTGTAAGCTAAATAAAGCATCATGTTCAGTTCTTTACTCATTCCTTAAGTTTCAGAATGAAATGTGCCATCCTTTCCTCTTAACTTATAAACAATTTGTGATTATTTTTGAAATGCTGATTTTAAAATGTAAGAACTTTCCAAGCAAGCATTTTCTTTCCCTGGGGAAAGGAATCTGTGTCTAGACAAAAGCAGATGCATGCTGCCTGATTCTCTTAGGGTAGTTACCGTGGACAGAATTTAGAAGATTTTTTTCCTTCTTCTAAGCAGTCCTTTTTCATCTTTCATCAAACAATTCAGCTCATGGGTTATGTATGGCCTTCTGGAGCTTGAGTTTGATTTTGATGTTTGAAATGTACATTATAATTTTCCAAACATGAGTTTATGAAAATGGCAGCCTTTAGGAACTCCCACAGAGGGAACAGATGACTGACTCTGACGAAAGAAAGTCCAAGAATATACACAGCATGGAAGAATTAGGACTAGCCAGGAGGATGCTGATGGTTGTATAGAGAGGTAAAAACAGCTGACAAATAGTCACCAGGGAATAAGGAGCAGATTAAGCTGGGCTTCTTTCGTCCTGGCTCCTAGCTTCCAGAGCTCAATATCTTCTGACTTGATGAAGAGTTATCAAGAGAAAGCACAGTGAAAGCTAGTATATCACTGGCCTAGACAGAGAATTATTTCCATTTAGAGAGTTTAAATATTATTTCCATACTCCCTCCTCCACATTTAAAAACATTTGGGGATACTTTACTCAAGATTCACATCCAATCAATCAGCTAATATAAAATAGTAGTATGCATTTGAGGTAGAAGGAAAACACTTTCACAAGAATATTAGGTTAAGCTGAGAGGTTTTTTAGAAATAGTGTCTAATTTGAGATAGGGAAGCTGGGTTTGATTTTTTTTTTTCCAGTTACGAGCTTTTTGGTAAAGTCTCTAACTTTTAAAGGTTTCCTTTCTTCATGGATCTGGTGAGGTCATACTGTAATACAGTGTTTAACACTGGCTTTCTTGGCAATGAAGATAAAATGAAAATTCTAACAGTGAGTTTATAAAATCTTGTCCTGAGGGCAGATTTCATAGGAAATTCATTATTAAAAATGCAAAACCATCAGAAAGATGATGTAGTCCTGCCAAGGAGAGAGAAGGGCATAAAAGCAGGGAAATTCAGTTTTCAGATAAATTGTACCAACTTCCCAATTTTCAGAGATTTCAACACTAATTTGTATGCTATTTTCAGTTTACTTCACTCCCACAAGGCCCACTTTTTGGTGATGAATCATGTACGTAGTTGTACTTCCAAGCTCCATCCAAAGGAGACCGGATGATTTTGCCAGCTGTAAACAAAGAAAAAGGGGGCGTGGATGGGTAGATACAAAGGGTCATGGTGAGAAGATGACAATTACAAGAAACATTTACTGTGAATCTCGTGTGCTTGGCACAATGGGAAGCATCTTACATGCATCCCACTTTTTAGTCCCTTGAAGGCAAGATCATATTTATTTTATTTGCCACTTTATCCCAGTGACTAAGTACTACCTATGTTTATATTTAAAATTGTATATAAAATTTGTAGAATGTATTATTTTTAAACCTTATGTAAAACCAGAAGGCCAGCTGTTTTACACTTGTGTAAACTGAGGCTCAAACTGGTTAACTTGTAAATAAATATAATCAAATATCAAGATTCAATTAAGCTTCTGCCTGAGTGCAATAAATATACCAGAAACCTAGACCAACATAGCTGCTACAAATGAATGAACAGAAATTTTAATATGTCTTTCTATTTTTACTGTTATTTCTACTTCTGGCATAGCATATTCTATTAGTTAGCTATTGCTGTGTAACAAATCACACCAAAGCTTAATGGATGAACATTACAAACATTTACTATCTCATAGTTTCTGTGGGTCAGGAGACCAGCACAGCTTAGCTGGGTGGCTTTGCCTTAAGATCTCTTGCAAGGATGCAGTCAAGGTATGGGCCAGGACTGCAGTCATCTCAAGGGTCAATTGGTGAAAGACCTACTTCCAAGCTGACTCACATTGTTGTTGAAAGGCCTCAGTTGCCTTATTGGACGTAAGGCCTCAATTCTTTATTGGCTTTTCACCAGAGGCTCCTCTCCATTACTTGCCATGGAGGCTTTTCCATAGACCAACTGGCTTCCATCAGGGTGAGCAAGTGAGAGAGCAAGAAAAGGCAAGGAAGATGGGAATCCAGCACCCTTCTGTAACCTAATTACCAACGTGACACCTTATCCCCCTTTCTATATTCTATTGGTTAGAAGCAGGTCATTAGTTCCAGCCCACTTTCAAGATGACAGGATCATACAAGGGCATGAATACCAGGAAAGAATAGCCCATCTCAGAGTCTGACTATCACACATACATATTTGCAAATGCATAAAGATGGGACAAACAATAAGGGTGATGACTAGCATAATTAGGATAGAATATTAAGACATATGAACAGATCCCACAACATGGATTTAACAGGGACATGTTTAACTTCTGCCATAATGTACCTATTTCTTTGTGCAGTGCCTTCCATTGTGTCTAGATAGAGCTCTGCAGTATCTGGCCAGGAGGGGAGAGGGTAAGAACAGATCTAGATAGTGAGGAAATAAAAGCCAAGATTGGCACAAGGTGATTGGGGAGGAGAGTTGGAGCAGAGAAGGACAGATTTGAGAAATTGTACAGAGAAACAAGACAAAGCTAGTACATAATTCAAAGGTAACAGTGTACATGTCAAACAGAAGAAAGAATCTAGTGACATTACTAGGGAACATTTCATTTGACTTAGTATCAGAGATTCAAACTTCAATCTCAGAAGAAGCTGAGTGGTGATGAAAATCATAACCAGTATTAGAGCGAGTGTGCAAAATCAAGAAGTAAAGGTCTGGATAATGCAAGAAATGCTAGCCAAGTGTTTCAACAAGATTATGGCCACTCTTGTACTTGTAGGAAAGCCTCTACATCTACTGGGAGTGCATGGGTCTATAAATTACATACAGTTATGAAATAGCCTTTGTTCATGAGGTAGACTTATAGATCCACTTGATTATTTCTTGTCCAATAGGTAGAAACATAAGCAGCTCTAAAAAGAATTCTGAGCTCAAGATTTTGAAAGGTCCCTGTTTGGGATGGGGGGACTCTAGAACATCCTCTAATGACTTAATTATAGGTCATGAAGTTCTTTACTAAAGTTACTGAATCAATATGAAGCAATGACCAGTGGCTATGGTTTGTCTTCCATAATTTTTGAGTGTTACCAAAGCAACAAATGTGTTACAGCTTCAGTTTGTGTTAGTTCCTACTTCTACACTAGTAAGACTTGGAGCTTCAGACTCAAACAGGCTCCTTTTTAACTGATGATGCTTCATGGATGTGCTGAACTATCAAGGTACACACAGAGTCTTGTAAATGCCAGTCAGATTTTCTTCTGGCCAAATTCAGGCCTGAATGATGGTTTACATCATTCTCTCCTTTATATTCTCTTCTCTTAACCTGACATCTAATTGGGGGCTGTTTGAATAAAATTGCTTAGAAATGTCTGTTAGAAACCATATATAGGAAAGAATCCATTATCTACAGAAACATCATCAAGTAGTATTTTCCTGATGTAGGGGGATACTAGAGTTGCCCCCACAGAGTCTCCCCAAATTAATACTTTCTGGCTCTAGTTACTCTGATTAACACCTAGTTCTCTGCCTAACTTCAACTGTTAAAATGGAAGCATCATATCTATTTGTAATGGAGAGGGTGTGGTTATCCTGATTCTTGTACTGGAATTGGCCACAATTCTATCCTGGTCCTAATATTTTATTCTCTTTTTAGATTATTTCCAAATGTTCTCATTCTTATTTTTCTATTTTATATTAACACTTATTAGACTGGTTCTTTCTCTAGAACAGAGGCCTTGTCTCTTTTTTATCCTCAGTAATAAAATTTGTGTAAGGAACACTCTCAAGAAAGCATGTTGGTTGACTGCACCACCACAATTGGATGACCCCTATGCATGAAGATATGCTAGTTTGGCTTTGGTCAACTAGTCAAGTATACAATAATAAATCTTTCTCCATGCTCAGTGGTGAAGCTTCTACTCAAGTGGTCCTGAAAGGATTCTGAGCTCAGGTCTTTGAAAGGTCTCTTGAGACCAAAACTAGAATGCCCACTAATAACTTGGTTAATGACTCATGAAACTCTTTAATAAAATTACTGAACTAATATGAAATGATGGGCAGAAAGACAGCGACTTAGTATGTTGAATGTGATACTGCTCATTTTGTCCCTGAAATACTTGGTGACAAATTATTTCCTTCTTACTTCCCATTCTTTCACTTCCCATCCTACTCCCAGCTGGATATAGCTGTGCCAGAAGCATAATAAGGGCTTAAGATGCAATGAATGAAGAAGAGATGGTCTCTGCCTAAAAGTGACTCCTGTGGGAAACAGCTGACATACAGAAATGGCAGACAAACCTCATACAGTGTACTAAGTACTATAATAGTACAGGCATAATTAGGATGTTATAAAATTGTAGAGAATGGCCAAATTTGGAGTGCCTTGAGATTAAGGAAGGCTTCACAATGGCAGTCAATTCTAAACTGGTTGTTGAAATTGAGGAGGTATTCACCAGGGGCAAAGAAAGAAGTACATTTTAGTAGGAGAGAATAAATTGATCATGGACATGGTATGACATGGTGTGTCTCTGTCATATTTGAAGACATAGAAGTAATTCAGTCTAATTGGAACATTTGAATATATGTAGGAATAAGTGGGGAGACAGAGACAGATAGGAATTATAGTCAGGTGTCAGATGTTTGTGTTTATATCTTGATAAAGAGATTTTATAGTCCTCTCTATATTAAAAGAAGTCATTGGAACATTTACAGCAGGGCATTGACCTTTTAGGTGGTTACTCAGAGGCAATGGAGTTGGTTGGCTAGTCATTTCTACTGCCTCTATTTAACCTTGGATTCAGTTCTTATGGCTGTCGGAAGTCCTATTTACATCTTTAGCACAATGTTTTGTTCATTTTACTGACTCACCCTGTGCTCTAAAATTTCACCTCTGAAGTCTCTCAGGAGGATTCAGTGCAGATCTTCCTCACCTCTGTTTTAGGATCTTGATCAACACTAGAATAGGCGACCTTGATTTTTATGTGCATACTTAACTCTGATTTCATTACTCCTGGAATATCATCATTCTGTGGCCTAGTGTGCACTCTGCATACAAAAGTACAGTGAGAATTTAAAAGTTTATTTCCAACTTTGATCACCCCTTCAGGACATAAGCTATTAAGAGCAATCCAGGATTTCTAATAAATAACAGTAAAGTGGTGTCTACATTTTTGGATGTAATTCGTAAAGTAGAAGGAACTCTACTTATATAATCCTATATCAGAAATTCTGTTAATATACAATGTGTGAATCACAAAGGCAATGCTGTGTTTTGTCCTAATTAGGGGGAGGTAGAATCAGCATCATATTTGAAGTACTTTGAGACTGTTTCTATCTCAGTATTACTTTGAGGGTATTTCATTTTTCAAGCCCTATTAAAGTGTTGGAAGAATTCATAATTAAACTAACATCTTAGGTTCTGTCAGGATGGATCATTGTTCTATAAACTTTTGTTTTTCTGTCTTATCACTTTAAAAACCAGAGAGGATAAAACTAAAACAGGAAAGAGAGCACCAATGTGGAGAGCAAAGGTATGTTGGTTAAAGAGTTTTAGCAGTTGACCAAGCACTAAATAAGTAAGTATTGAATGCACTTAGGAACAGAGCATGGAAGAAAATTTCCTTAAGGGTCAGACCCAGAAAAACACTGACTTGTGGTAAGAGAAATGGATGTCTTGTCAGTTACAATAAATAAATATCAAATGGAATGTGTTCAAGTTCTAGGTTTTATCAGCTTGAGGAGTAAAATAAGGTCATTGGAATATTAATGCTAAACTGCCCTTCGAGCCCCTATTTGAAAAATAAGGATTCCACACCCCTTCCTCTACCATTTTTCCTCCTTGGAAAATTGATGGTATTTTCTCTTCCAATCTCTTCTTTCTGCCTCTTCCGACAATGCCACATCCACAACACTGTTGTTCCTTCAAAAACTGCACCTCCTAAATCTCCCAAGAGAGATCCTGTATTCCATGCTGGAGCAAACAGAATGCCCTCTGCCAAACTTGGTGTTTCAGAGTAGTACTGGGTACTTCTACTGGGTACTACTCCTAGAGCATCCCTTATGAGAATGGACCCTTTAGAATTTAGCTTTCTTCTCTCTTCCTTGAGAGAATCAGTGCAGAGTGGAGAAAGAGAGCATGTCAATTCCTGCATTTTCCTCTTCCCCAGCTCTTCCTCGGGGTGACCTTGAACAAATAAAGCAAAGCAACACAACCCCACTTTCCCTTTTGGACTTCATCAACGGTTTTCACTGGGAGGGTCTAGTGGATAGGGACTACTCGACTCAGTTTTCCAGCTTGTGGGTCTTAGTGGAATATTAAGCATTTGATCACAGTCAACATTTCTGAGGGTCTTCCTCACTTAATACTATGGATCAAATTGGATTCTATTATGTTTGGGCCATGAGCTAGAACTTTATTTTTTCAGAGCCTTATTCTATAAGGAGAAATAAAGCCTTCAGGGTATTATGTTGATCTCTTTTTAAATTTGAATTTTGAAAAGATTCAAAAATACAAAAGGAACAGAGACTCATGTAACTGACACTCAGCTTGTAGCCCAAGGTATAACAAATATTGTTTGGCAATATCTGATTCACATTATTACTTATTTCAAAAATAAGATACACCTGAGGCCTCCGTAAGACCTCTACCTAATTCTATGCCTCTCCTTCTGCTCTCAAAGGTAATCACTATAACTTAAGGTTACATACATCTTTTCAGAACATGTGTAATAAAAATGAGTATATGTTTAAATTATGCACAGTATTCTTGTTCATTTTAAAATTTCTCACAAATGACATATCTTTTTAGCTTTCTGTTTCCAGTAAACACTTAAACCTCAGGACTTACTCGATTTAATATACTGGCTATTTCCCGATTTACACCCTTAAGTTCATTTTGTCCCATCCATATATATAGTCTGTGAACCTGAGGTGCACAGATCACAGTGGTTCCCACCTGAGTTAGAAGACTCAGAATAGGTCTGGGTTAGAGTCAGTTGAAAGAGCTCCCTTAAAGCAGTTATTATCCTCAGGTTTAATGTAACTCTTGTTATTATTAACTCTTGGAATATTCAACGTAACAATAAACAACTGTAACTCTAGAGACACAAAGACATTCCTGTGCCCCCAGTGTACTCAGTCTCCTAATCAGTATCTCCTCAGAAGTCAGCATTTGGCTATGCCCTAGCTAATTTCGCAACTCACTGACTGGCTCTGGAAAGCATCATTTTACTAGATTTTGACAAAGCATTTGCCAAAATGATATGTTCCCATTTTTCATTCCATCTATAGTAGAAGGTTTCCCTTTTTTCCACATGCTCAATAAGATGGATATTTTAAGTTTTAATTTGTTTGCTCATCCTCCAACAGCTATGAACTATCTCATTATTTACATTGCAATTTTTCCACTCATTAGTAAAGTCAAGCATCTTATGTATTTATCAATAATATGGGATTTCCTTTTCGTGAATTGCCTTTTCTAAACTTTTGTCTATTTTTCTATTTTTTCCTTATTGATTTGTAAAAGTATTTATCTTACATACATGGAGGAGTACCAGTCATTTATCAGTTATAAAAAAGGGACAAAAATTTGTGCAGCTAAGTGCTACAGATGCTATCATATACATCTGTAAAATTGTTGATGGTCATTATGGTGGCTTAGATATCAAATGGAATTGATATTATTTAGAATTTTGAGTTGAGGAAAGGAAAGGAATTTGTAATTTCGCTTAAGAAAGATACTCATGTGAAAATGACACATACAAAAATGTTTTCATGCTTAAGGAGATCAGTTTCAATTATCTAGATTATTTAGAAATGTAAAACAGTTTATTCCCACCACAAGTGTATAGCTGAAATGGACTTAGTTTACTGTGGTGGGTTTTAGAAATATATTTTCATTTGATTCATATTTGCAGCCATATTCTCAACGTCTTCCAAATTCCTTTCATATAAAAGCAGTTTAAAGGCCCAATTGAAAAATTCAAGTAGTATAGAGAACATTCATAGCAATTTACTTACAGAAGGAAATTCACCCCTTGCTATGCTTTGGTTTTGATAATTTCTGTTGAAAAAGTGGTTACTCTGTTTTCCTCTTACCCTCCTTTTTTTTTAAAATAACATTTGACTTTTCCTAGTAGAAATACATTTTTTAAGGAATGTTTTATCTTGAATACTCTGACCCTGGAGAGTAAAGTAATTTAGCAGAGTTTCTCCCACTAGGGATTAGAATGGATGTTAAAGTATCCACAGACTTTGAAAATGAGTATAACGATGAATCAGGCCTGAAAATTCAGAAATGGAAATAGATGAATGACGTTTCTATTTTATTGTCCTTGTAAATAAAAAGAACTGTGCTTTTGGCTTTCCTTTGCCATATGGATTGATTGTTACAAGATAACAGCTGAAAAAAATTGAATTATAATTTTCGAGAATCAGTGAATCAGCAGCATTTTTTAAGTAGCCACTAAGTTTACTTTCCACAAACTTCCAGTGTGTATGTAGTTGTCCTGATTTAAGGAAAGAGGTGCCCACATTTTAAAATGTTCATATGTATCCTCTTGCACATCAACAAAGTTCTGGGAAAATGGAACAAAATCAAATTAGCTTTGAGTCCACTGGTCTCTTTTCAGAGCCTTTCTGATGGAATATTCTGGGTGTTCCATCTCACCTCATACACAGTCTTTTCACAAGCCTCCCCACCTCCACTGTCTCAAGACCTGCATTCCAGACAGAAGTGGAATGGATTGGATCATTTCATTTACATTTTACTATGCAACAACATAGATTAAAGTCTGCTATTCAACCAACTATGACTTTAGCATTTAATGTTAGGTCCATATTTATTGAGGCTTTCTAAAGTCCAGATGTCATCCAGTGCATTTGTATGCATTATCACATTGAACCCCAAGGTAAGAGCTTACTATCATATTTTATATACAAAGAAACAGATTTAGAAGAGTTAAGAAAATGTGGCCAAGGTTTCACAGCTAGGAACTAGCAGAATTGGAACTCAACTCAGGATAACATGAAACCTGGGCTCACATACACTATTCCACACTACCTTAGGCAGGTTTCAAAAACTTGCTCTGTTGCATACCATCGCCATTCAAGGAGTAACAGTTTGCTTTCCTTGCTGAAGGTAAGTGGCACAAAGATCACTAAATTGGATCCACTCCAAAATGGACAGGCAGGCACCCAGCTTCATTGAAATGTTGGGATACCCAGAGCCTGCCATCTTCCCTAAGGGCTGAAACAAGGGAGCATGAAAGAAAGATTGTCTAATCCACTGCTTTTCACTTTGTTTAACACAGTGATGCCACGCTTTGCTGAACAAGTGGAGGTTGCCATTGAAGCCCTGAGTGCCAACGTCCCTCAACCATTTGAAGAGAATGAGTTCATCGATGCTTCTCGCCTGGTATATGACGGCGTTCGGGACATCAGAAAGGCTGTGCTGATGATCAGGGTATGTGAGGTCTCTGTAGCTCGGAGCTGAATGGAACTTCTAGTAGGGGCCCCAAATAATTTACTCTTTATTTTTTTTAATTATTTAGTTTAAATTGGTAAGCTGTTTAGCTCCTCATCTAGTCAGACAATGGGGACTTTTTACTTATAAAGGGATGAGTGGTCCCAACAAGCCTAGATCAGCACCGAATATCCTGAAGGGTGATGTCCTGCCTACTTCTTACACACATTGTTGCCTAAATTTGATACCAACTTAGGGGTGCCTCTTCCATTCCCTATTTCTAACACTATTTCCCATTAGAATCAGAAAGCCATGCAATGGAAAGAAATGAAGATCACCCAGCTTAGTAGTATTAGTGATAATGATAATAATAATGATATTGATAATGACAATAAAGCGATACAGAGCTACCTTCTTCTTGTAACAAATACTTAAGACATTATAAATAAGGCTAAGTAATCTTTCAGCAAAACTCCCCTATCACCTACCCTACTATCTTCCCATCCTCAGTCTTTTGATGTCAGGTAGGTGTGAGCTTTCCAAACCATTGTCTAAGTAATTATATATCACACACTAGAAAACATAATACAGCAGATTTTAAAACTCATATAAGTGTTACTTGCTTTGTTCACCCAATTCTATCTCTATGAAGACACATAGCTTACCTCATCCCGTTTAACTGCTGCACAATATTTCATCATGAGTTGAGACTATTTTTTCTCCTTGCCTTATCAACAATTTGGCACAGTAGGTTTCAAGCACTTTTCTTAGCCACAGAACTCTTTCTTAGTAAACTTAAATACATGTTCAAAAGCATAATTGATGACACAGATATATTTGTGGGTATTAAGATTGAGGCAGAGAAGATGCACCTGTGGTGCTAGTCTTAAAAGCCTGCTGTCCAATGGAAATATAATGTGAGGCACATTTGTAATTTTTCATTTCTTAGTAGATGTGTCAATAAAGCAAAAAGAAACAGATGAACTAATTTTAATGACATATTTTATTTACTCAAAGGTATCCAAAACTAGCTTTTCAACATGTGGCACTGGCCACATTTTAAGTGTTTGATAGCTCCATGTAGATTGTGGCCATCATTTTGGATGAGGCAGCCCTAGACTGTATCTCCATCTTCAGCCTCCATAGCTGTCTCTGAGGCTGCTCAGTGAAACCATGAATTAACTGCTGAGTGCATCTTGAAGCACTTTCTCTCAGGGTGATCACTGAGCATCTAAACCGACATCCCTTTAAACACAGTAACAATCAATTTATTTTCTGTGTGTGGTTCCTCAATACTTGAAGAAGTATCTGTGATTTATTGTTCTCTCTCTATAATACACACCTACACATTGCATAAGTTGTACCAGACAATACTATTTATACGTAACAATGTGGAGTTCAACTTTGGACTTTGGAGACTGTCAAATATATTTCCTGTTCTTCTAACTTCCTGCATTTTAGATCTGTCAAACTCTTACCATCTTTCAAGACCTGGCTCAAATCTTCTTTCCCTAAATTTTCTCCCTCAAAAATACTGACCCTATTCTTTAGCTACCTATAACTCTTTCTGCTTGTGATCATAATCGTTACACTATTTCTTTTAATGTCTATTACCTTCTTTAGACTGAAAGTTTTGAAAGCAAAGACTGTATTTTTTATTTTCCCGTCACTGTGTTACATTGTCTGGCACAGTGCTTAATACTGTGTGTGTTGGGGGAAAGAAAAAGAGATAACTATGCAGATGGGAAACTGACGGAGAGAAAAGGTATGAGAGCTGGAGGAGAAGTAAAGGAAGGATAGTCAGCATTTTAAGCCTGTAACAAATTATATCATTTTTCGCATTATATACTAACTTGTGAAATAAAGTAATAGACCATGAGAGTTATGTTTTCAAAGCATTTGGCACTAAATTCCACTATAATTCTCAAGACATATTCCCTCTTTTGCCATTTTTCTGCTTGGTTAGCCGTCACATTTTTGTGACAACCATTCATCTGGGAGGCTGAGGAAGTTTATAGCCATCATTCATTTATTCATTCATGAGCTGTAATAAACCATAATTTTTGATAAAAATGCCATATCTTTGTTACATGAAGTGTCATTCCTCCATCTTGACATTTTAAGTGATTTGATCAGATGGATTTCACACCACTTAAAACTTAGGAAGGGAGAAATGTACAGTATGTACAAATTGTCATTTTAAAAATCATTCTCCTTTCAGCACCGGAATGGCTTCATTTTGTACTTAAATTCTTGGTTTGCTTTCTGTGTATGATGGTTAGGTCTGCTTAAAAAGAAAATCATGACACTAAGTCAGGAAGAAAGACAGTAAGACAAGTAGAGCTCTTTCTCAGCAAACCTGGCCATGCCTCCTTCCTCTCAAAGTATTGATTATGCTTTGGAAAAATAAGAATTTTTTCCCAAAAATAAATGCAGAAAGGACCTTGAAAGGTCAAATTCTCCATCACCTTGCCTCTCAGCAATCAATACATATTTAATGGTGACGTTAGTATGTAGGCACTCCAGGCCAGCTCCAGGCAGCCCTCTGAAGCATACAAAGCTTGTCCTTCCTGTATTCCAACCTCACCTTTCAGGTTCCTACTTCTCTTTGGGAGCAGGTCAACTCTCCCTCTGTTCCATAAAACAGTTTTTTGTTTGCTTCTTGCCAAGGCTTGTCTTTGGTGATCTATCAGCTACATAGGAGTTTTCTGATTACCCTAATATGGTAGTTTAAAAAATGGATAGACAAATCTGGCACACCACCATATATTTGATTCTCATTATTTGCAGTAGTTACATTCAGTGAACCCTGAATTAAAGAATACTGAAACACTGCTTCTAGGGGGAATTCAGGGTTAGGTTCCTGTGAGTCTCTGGTCACAATTTCATCAACTGCTCAATATATTAGATTGTTTTATGTTTTTGTTTAAAGACACTTTATTTAATATATATTGTTGATACATGAACATTGAACTCATGGCCAACCACACTATAATTCACGCCTGAAGGAAGCTTATCTAACCAATGCATTTTCTCTGGAAGGTGCATTGCAACCTTCTTGCACTTAGGAATGCTAAACAGCACCTCAGCACATACACTTGAAAGCCATTTTAAGCAGGGAAATAACAAAAAGCACAAAAATGTGGCACTAAATAGACTGCAAAAAGGATACTTGTTTGCAGTACAAGAGCTGAAATAAGAAAGCAGAACATTGTGCTGTATGACCTCAGCTGGAAATTTGCACGTTGGGTGACTCAAAGTTTTTGCCACATTGCACACACACGCTTGTGAATAACTACAAAAGTATTGATTTAGGGATTATGAGAAACTTTGGTGAGCAGGCAAATTCACAAATAAAGAATCTGCAAATAAGGAGGAACAAGTGTATATTTAAGACACAAGGAGTTAAACATTTAATATTGGAAATTAAAGTAGCATAGAAGGTGGTAATATCTTGGTGTCAGAATATCTGTATTCAACAAAACAGTAGCTGCTTCTCATAGAATGACCATGACAAAAAATGATATCTGTACATTGAACTTTTGTAATTGGAACCCATTAATTTGGTTGCATATGAAACTTTTGAAAGCAGGGAAGAGAAACAATAGGGCTCAGGACAGGGTTCAGATAAGATTCTATAGCTTAACTTCACACCTCCCAAAATGGCCATGAAGATGCCCTGGAGCATTGCAAGATATTTTAAAATGTCAAGGGAAACATAAACATCTCTCAGATACTGTGTGACATAGTAGCTGAAGGTGGCTCACAGTTTAAACATTAGGTTGGTACATTCCTTTTGATCATATATTGATCCTATCATGTATTTGTGATGCAGGGTTTCTGGTTGTTGCTGTGATAAAAAACAAGCTCAATGGACGTTCAACTGTATTCCAAGGTTTGAGAAGTAATGCAGTGTGCAACAGGCACTAAATTGTTAGGGCCAATCAACTTAATCCATTTTTATGATCTAACTGCTTAAGAAGCAGAACCATTAGTTTTCTTTTGTTTCTTAGCCTAGAGACACCATGAAAAAATTACTGAGACAATGTTTTTTGTTTTTTGTTTTTTGCGGTACACAGGCCTCTCACCGTTGTGGCCTCTCCCGTTGCGGAGCACAGGCTCTGGACGCGCAGGCTCAGCGGCCATGGCTCACAGGCCCAGCCGCTCCGCGGCATGTGGGATCTTCCCGAACCGGGGCACGAACCCGTGTCCCCTGCATCGGCAGGCGGACTCTCAACCACTGCACCACCAGGGAAGCCCCTGAGACAATGTTTGAAGCCATAAAGTTTGGGAACCTATGGCTTAACTATTTTGGGGTGGTTGGCATGCTAATTTCCTTCTCTATGCCTCAGTTTCCTTATCTGTAAATGGGGACAAATATTACTGCAGCTATAAAGTACTAGTATAGATCTGGCCTTAGTATGTTCCCAAGAAATATTTCCCTTCCTCAAACTTCTGGATGAAATTTATCTTCATACAATCAATGAGATAGAATTTGTTAAATTAGTCAGCAGTATTATCAAAATTGCAAAGATTGGAGTCAGAATATTTGTCATAGCTAGAAAATAAAGCATTGAAGAGACTTTAGAAACAACTTAAGTGACAAAACTGATTTACCTATAATAGATTGTTGTTATCAACATGGTCCCATAACATTCCTAGTTTTGTTTTCTTAACTCAATTAAAAATAATTTTTTAAAATTTTTGGTAATTGGCTCTTAGTCATTCATTCATTTAATGACTTAATTCATTTGTTGAATTCTTACTAGATGTCCTATTGTTGGAAGTGCCCTGAATACAGAGATGAACAAAATAACAAAGGTTCCAATCCTCAAAGAATTTATATTCCTTTGGTGGGAGACAGAGAACAAACAAGTAGATATAACATACTAGTTAATGTGAAAACCAAGGCAGTATAAAGGGCATAGAGCACAGGATGGGTGTGGGTTTTATGAAGGGTAGCCACTGGGCGACATTTGGAAAGATACTTGGAGAAGGAGGAGGAAACAAGCCATAAGAGTATTAGGGGGCTTCCCTGGTGGCACAGTGGTTGAGAGTCCACCTGCGGATGCAGGGGACACGGGTTCGTGCCCTGGTCCGGGAAGATCCCACATGCCGCAGAGCGGCTGGGCCCGTGAGCCATGGCCGCTGAGCCTGCGCGTCCGGAGCCTGTGCTCCACAACGGGAGAGGCCACAATGGTGAGAGGCCCTCGTACCACAAAAAAAAAAAAAAAAAAAAGAGTATTAGGGGAAGTGTGTTCCAAGCAGACAGAACGGCATATGTGGCCTAAGAACCCCATTGAATGAGAGATGGGAGCCATTGAAATTTTCTGAGCAGGACAAAAACATGATCTGAGTTAGAGCTTAAGTGGAACATCCTGGTTATACTGGTGAGAATAGGAAGTGTGGTGTAAGGGCAGAAAAGAGGAGCTAAGTTAGGAAGCCTCCTGAGTAATACAGAATAGAGATGCCAGTGGCCAATCAGTCCTGATGAGAGAGATTTTGTTCTATATTGGCTTTAGGAAATCTTTAATTCTGCTTTCTAACTTCCAATCCATTCCAGTGATTAGAGATCTGTTGGGAAATCCTTCTTCATGCATCCCCCAAACTCTCCTGTTGCAGTTGCCAAATTGTGTCATCTTTCTGCTCCCAATGAAACACATTTACATTTGAGCTGTTCATTTAAATTGTCCTTACTACATTTTTCACATGTCCTGGTGAAATGACTGTAAATTATTCAGCTTTTTCTCATTTTGCTTCTTTACAGAAGCTGTTGTAGAGAAGATTGAGCATTTGATTGGGAAACTGAGGCAGGTAGATTGATCTTGTATTGCAGCTGACGTGTGGTGTGACCCTGGAAAAGTCACATGATATACTTGGGCTTCTGTAATATGCACACATTAATCGGATAGACTCTTAAAAGGGAGATATTTTACAGGCCAGATACTTTATTAGTAGAACCATGGAACCAAGGGTAGGTCAAAGGGGTTCTTTATTTTTATAAAAAGGCCTTCCCTGAGAGCACATAAGGACAGAATTGAGAGGTTTGACCTTCACTCTCCAGCCTCCAGTCCAGTGAATTGCATATTTTTTCTATTCCTTTTACCCTATGACACTATCTAATGATACAAGTCTAATTATCTCTGGCCCATTTGCAGGCCATCAATATTTTTCCATGTCTCCTTTATTTTGTGGAGGTCCTTGACCAGTCAGAAATAAACACTCAAAATGAATAAGTTAAAAAAAAATAACAGCATGGATAGGAGACACAATTACATGAAATTAGGAAACTTCACATGCACAGAACTATGTATATGGGTGGCTTGGATGGGTTTGCTGCACGGTTTAGGCACAAGAAAATATTTTAATCTCATCCATTTGTCTGGTGGTATTTGTGATGGTTAAAAGCGCTGGAACCTTCGACTTGCTAGGTGTGGTGCCTTGGAAAATTTACCTAACAACTCTGAACCTGTTTGTACATCTATAAAATGGGGATTAAATTTATTTCATTAGGTCATTGTAAGTATTAAATCCTTTAGCTGAATGCCTGACCCATAGTGGTTAGTAAAAAATGATTGCGATGATGATGATTGTAGCTATTGTTACTAGGTGTATATTTTATTATTAAGCATAATAATGATCACTATCACTTATTGTTTTAGTTTACTTTTATTGTTTACCAGGCATTTTCATATATATTTGATCCTAGAATCCTGTGAGGCAGGCAGGGCAAGTAGCAGTTATTATCTCCATTTTATGAGTGAGGAGGTAGAAAAGCTCTAAGTAGCTTGTGAAAGACACACAGCCTATCAGCGGCAGAGTTAGGCCCCAAATGTTCAGGTCCCCTGGGTCCATATCCAGGTTATTTTTTTTTCATTTTTATTTTATTGTTTTTAAAATTTTTATGGGAGTATAGTTGATTTACAATGTTGTGTTAGTTTCAGGTATACAGCAAAGTGAATCAGTTATACATTAAAAAAAAATGAAATAATGCCATTTTTTCATTTTTAAATTGTATTTTGGCTCCTGAGCTGTAGCCACTTGAATACAAGCTCATCATTATGAGCCTTATGCTGCCAGGTTGCATTTGCCATTGACTCATCTACTGAATGTTCAAATCACTGCAATGTTTGGACACAGTACTATAGGTACTGTCATTTTCTCCTTTTTTCTGTTGAGTGAGGTTTTCCATTTTTTTTTTTCTCTGTCCTTTTCAAAAACTAATGATGAAAAGTGTCTACAATCTTGTCATCTCATCTGTCAGCAGAATTTACCAACTTGCTGTAACTGTTCCTCGACACACTCCAGAAGAGTGAGAAATGAACAGAGATTCTTGTCTCTGTCCACAATGAAAACACCACCAGTTATGTGAAACAGGGTTTGCCCACCCCACCCATGCCTGAGTTAATAAAACATGGGAACAAAACCTCTTTCTTTTAATATTCCTATGAAAGAATATTGAACATCTGTAGATGACTGAGTAAATATTAATAAGGTTGATGTGAGAGAGAAGGAAAACAAGAGGGATATGCTAAAGCTCGGAAAATTACTAAACATAATGTGATATTGGCACCAAGGACCCCATTTTATGCTTGTCTGACCAATCTCAAGACTTCATCAATAACCACACCTGGTTAATTACACTGAGGTAGCCAAAGAAACCAGCAAAATTAATTAAAATATGCCCTTTTAGATGGGGAATGGACAACTGCAACATCAGTGTTGCCTGTGATCTGTTCCTTCCTTTTGAAAGACAGAGCCCTGGGAGGTGGTGCTCCTATGTGCCAGGAGGCAGGTTGTGGGTGACCATCAGCTTTCTGGCTAAAGACAGTAGAGCAGAGAATGTCACACTAATGCACTGTTTTCCCTTCCTGCACCGTCCTTGCCACCTCCTGTGTTTATCCTCTTAGAATTAACACGACATGGTAGTTTCGAGTACATGAGTCAAACTGCCTGCCCTAGAAGACGCTGAACAAGGTATATCCTCTCACATCTCAGTTTCCTTATGTGTGAAATGGAGAAGATCGTGTCTATATCATAGGACTGTCAAGAAAACTATGTGAGTTAGTGTATGTAAAGCACTTAGAAAAGTGATAGGCATATGGAAGGCACTTAAATCATGTTATCCATTACTACTGTATAGGCTCCCAGTAGCCAAGTTAGCCACAGCTCCCAGTTAGCCAAGCCACAACCAATCCATTTACAATCATTCTGTACCCAGACAACCATTCTGTTTTTCACTTTCAATAGAGTATTCAATAAATGACATGAGGTAGTCCACACTTTATTATAAAAGAGGCTTTGTGTTAGGTGATTTTGCACAACTGTAGGCTAATGTAAGTGTTCTGAGCACGTTTAGTGTAAGTTAGGCTAAGCTATGATGTTCTGTAGGTTAATGTATTGAATGCATTTTTGACATGATATTTTCAACTTACAGTGGGTTTATTGGGACTTAACCCCATTGTAAGTCGAGGGAGATCTGTATGCTGATTTTTCTCTTTTCCTCTGTATTTTTAGACCCCAGAAGAACTAGAGGATGATTCAGACTTTGAGCAAGAAGATTATGATGTACGTAGCCGGACAAGTGTTCAGACAGAGGATGACCAGCTCATTGCAGGGCAGAGTGCACGGGTGAGTGGACATCCAGGACTTTGGTTTGGTGCACAGGGGCTGTGTTCACCAAATTGGTTTGAGGGAATTTCTGATTTCCAGGGACCTGGAATCCCAGAGATTCATGGCTCAGAAATCTGTGCCTCATCTGGGGTTGTTTCTAGCAATTCACATTTTACACATTGGAAGTGACCACCACTGATTCTGATTCCTTCTAACTCCATTCTCTCTCCATAACTCAAAACATAGCAGCCACATTACAGCAAAACATGTGTATGGTGGATTTGTTGAGGGTTGGGGATCATGATTAGATGATTCAGTGACCAGGGGATACAGGAATGCTCAGTTCTTACTTTGGCACAGACACCATGGTTCTGCTTGAAGCCTCCAACCTTCTTAACCACACAAAAGAAACCACAAATGGAGAATTAGAGTACTACTTTGTTATTTGTGGGCCTACTGTTGCTCCATACTCTGGCTTAGGGTCTCTGATAAACAATACCACATATTTTGAAATTCATTCAAGGCCATCAGAGTAGAGAGAGAACGTTTTTTCCCCCAATACCTATCTATGGCCAGGGCAGTAGCCCCAGATCTGTCTACCATGTGATTGAAAAAGAAATTACAGAGACATACGAGAAACATACCAGCTTAAGGTGTGGAGCAAGAAGCAACAGAAAGATCACCACTCTGGCTGACATTTGAATACCCTCGAACACTCTGTGACATTGTCCACCAACACAAGTCTTCCACAGAAGATTCTGGAATCTGACCAATCTTATTAGCTGGAGCTCCTTGAGGGTAAGATGTTGGTTATCAAGGCAGGTGGAAGGAGATAAAATTCCTAGGCATTGCAAGAGGGTGAGATTCTCCTCCCTTTAAAGGCTCAGTTTCCATAGGGCAAAAATAATCAAAGTATAGTATAACTGAGAATTAGATATTCTAATTTTCTTTGTTTAAGTTTCACTTAAAAGAAAATGAATAGGAAGTATGAGAAAGAGATGGTAATTTAGCATAGGGTTAAGAAACCCTAGGAAGTTCACACTGGCTTAGGAATTGTGAAAGAAGAGTAGGAAATAGCCAATCAAAGACTAAGCTTTATGTTGAGTCAAGAAAGTCTTTGTACTTAAAATATTATTTCTCCTGACACTCTCATCCAACAACTAAATGATACAGAAGATGTGTATTGACATTGATAGGGGTAATGTGAGAGTAAAAGCCAGAGCATTGAAGATACATTGGCTTTGATTTCAGACAGACTTGGTTTTGAATTGTGAAGCGTAGAGTGGGGACTATGCTGTTACATGCTGCTTAATTTCTCAGAGTTTCAGTCCTATCATCTGTAAAATGTAAATAATAGACTTGTTTGATAAGATTCTTCTGAGGTTCTAATTACTTAATATATTAAAATAATGAGCAAAATACTTGACATATATTAAGTGCTCAATAAGGGATGACTTGTCATCCTTTGGCAGAGAAATCTCTTCTAATCACAGGCTGGTGACAGTAGAAAAGTGCACAAAAGAGTATGAAGCTCCCTACTTTAAAAAATACCTTGTAGACTCTATTTACCCCCCCTAAAATGTTGAAAACAAGGAAGTTAAGCTGTGAGTCCTCTGAGCTTATGCTGGCATAACGCTAAACTAATGCATCAGTCAAGTCAATTCATCTTCAAAATTAACTAAAACCAGCATTTTTATGTCAATGACAAAGGGCAAGTTTGAGTAATTCACCCAAACATTAATCAATTCAAAGTCAATTTAATTGACTGACTGCAACTTAGTATTGATACAGCCCAAGTATCCATTGACTTGTTTTCTCAAAGACTAAGGCATATTGTAAAACCTTTATCTTATAATCTTTTAATTACCATCTTGTCAAAATGGCATGATTAGCCTCATTTTTTACAAGGAAGAATACAGCCCCATTATACTTCCATTACATTAGACATCAAGTCTGTTATGATGGCTGGAAACAAAAGTCAGATGGCACCTCTCTACATCATTTATTATTTCTTCACCCAGTGGGTGAAAAGACAATAATAGTCTTTTTCAAAAGATTTTTCAGCATGAGTGATGAACATGGGTCAGGATAATAAGAACAAAGTACCCCTGTAATCCAGCACTTGCTGATTTATCTTTGCGATCTTTCATGAGATCTGTGTGAGTAACTTGCAGCAGGCAGCATTAGTTATTGAGTCAGCCTATTTAAGCCTATAATTATATGATGACAAATCAGAGACATAGAATTATGGCTGTAAATTGAAAATAAGAGGGTGCACTGAATTGATGAGATGACAGATGGTCGAACTTTTGACCAGAGAAGTGTGTTAACTTGGTCGAAATTGTGAAGGAGGCAAAAGTTGTCTCTGACAGAGGCAGTTGCTCTTTCCAGCAGCCTGTTCTCTCCTGTTACTTTGTGTTCTCATTCAGAGAAATTCTTCTCTGAAAATGGTAAATTAATCTAAGAGGAGGTTATGGTGGGAGAAAAGAATTTAGTACCCACTCCAACATTGCTCTCAAAATCTGAAATTAGAGTGAATGTTTGTTTCCTTTATGTGTTCCTGTCTGCTGCTTGTCTACAATACTTTATGAGAGAGAGAGAGAGAGAGAGAGAGAGAGAGAGAGAGAGAGAGAGAGAGAGAATGAATGAAAACAATCATACCCTGATCTGATGAAATATAGAAATGATCAGGCCCTTTGTTCCTAAACATGACATCTTATAAACTCTTTCCTCACAAACTGACATAGTTAAAATTGATCAGCAACAACTCTTGGGCATTTAACCTTCAGGATAAAATATATTGTTTGGAGTCACACAAACCTGATTTGAAATATGAACTTGGCCAAGCTGTGCGGCTTTGGGGTAATTTTCTTAACCTGTCCCTGCCTCGTCTCCTTGTGTGTGTGTGTGTGTGTATTATATATATATATATATATATATATATATATATATATATATATATATATATATATATATATATATATATATACAGCATCCTACTTCATAATGTCATTAGGAGAAATGCATGATGAAATGTATCACGAGTTATTACATAATGTTAAGTTTAAGAAGATGATCATGATGCTTGTAGCACAAGGTAGTCATTCATTAGAAGGCTGACCAATAATTTAACCTGAAAGAGCTAGATAATTCAGACCATCGTGCAAGTTTTAATTTGAATTAATGAGACAAGAACCTCAATTTTCCAATTCACTTCACAGCCTGAGACAGGTAAAAGTCACCCACTCCTTAATTTCTTATGTTTATTATCCTGCTTTAAAACCAAGTGAGTAGAAATGGGCACATTAAATTTTAACCTTTTAAATCATTATTTATAAACATTTGTGTACTTAAAGCCTTAAAATGTAAGACTCTTGCTCTGTTTAAGAAACTAACATATCAGTTTGGAGGTCCATGGACTTTAAAAGTCATTTTTCATCTTGGGGTTGGAGAAATAATCCTTTTGAGATTGGAAAAAAGCTCTTTGAGATTTAGATTAAAGAAAAAGATTCTGGGCTGAGTGGTCGTTGGCTTGCGTCAGTGATTTGCACTTTCATTTAATAAATAAAGTTTAAAACAATCACAAAAAGTGGTTAGATATTCAAAGGAAAGGCTAGGAGCATGGAACAGGGTGGTTAGAAAACTTTGTGAATTCAAGTTTCTGATGCCACTGACTTGGGGTCCCAGATCAACAATCTGGACAGCTGTGCTTAGCTACACAGAAAGCAGCCAAAAATCTCAGACCACCCCAGGTGATCACATGACACAAACAGAAAAGCTGATTTGTTGTCTTTCCCTTTGGTCATGAAAATCATTTTTCTCATGTTTCCTTAGTTTGAGGGAATGAACAATTGCATGTCATATATTTTGTATTCAACTTGATTTGAATGTAGCCAGCCTCTAATTTTTTTTTCCTAGCTAGAACGGCTTTAATGTGTTAACATTTCAAACTGCTGAATTACATTGATAAGACCTAATTAAAACTCATGTGTTGAATTTTAATTTGATTAACTTGCAAATTTCACAGTTTGTGATCTACTGTTTATAGATAACCTTTTTTTTAACATTTCAGTTTCAGAAAAGGTCAATTATGAATTTTTAAAAGCTAAGAGCATTTTAATAATATTTAGGAAACAACTTTACTTCATCGATAGCTACATAAGCAGAAGCAGATATAACGACTCTTACACCCAAATCACACACCATTGAGTGCATTATGCGGGCGGAGCACACCTAGAGTCAAAATTACATCTTCTTATACAAATCTGCTCTAAGGAGCCAGTTTTTCTTTGGAATTGTGCCCTTATGAAACGTATGTCAGTTCTGTTAACTTCTCTCAAAATATGTTGATGCAGTGAGTGGAAAAATGGGTAAGCAGTCAATCAAGTGATGTGTATTTAGCTTCTACACTGTGCAGGATGCTGGGGACTCTACCCTCAGGAAGCTCAAAGAGAAGTCAGAGGTAGGGCATTACTCGAAATTAGAGAGTTAGAGCAAGGGAGTTAACATTCAAATGCTAAACTGCACAATGTGAAACTCAAGTGATACAGTTGACAGACACGTGTACACCCTTTAATGCACAAATTAACGCTTTTGGAACAATGACAGGTTTATTGCTAGAATCTGGAGATTGAATGTAGAGTATGGAGGTCTGTCAGGTAGTTTTATAGATTCTTTTACAGAGAAGCACCTAACGGATGCTTTAAATGATGCTAGTTAGGACTTGTGAGGTTTAAGTAAAACATGATTATCAATTTTGTATGAGGAGGACAGATGAATCTAAGACAGCATTAGAACATCAGACAGGGATGCTTCAGGAAACTTCTGCAAATCCAAACCTATCTCAAAGGTATTGGAAAAACTAGCAGCTTTGCAGTTAGTATGATATTGCATATGTGAGTTTATAACAAGCTCTTTTGTATATTAGCTATCTTAAAAAGTACTGTAAAATATTTTTCAAATATTAGTATTTTAATACTTTAACTATTGTATTTGCACAAGTCTGGCTTTTAAAATATGGATTGTAGTTTTTGTATACACACGCACACACATATTGTTCTACATAAGTATATACATACATCATACACACACACTCACATGCTATTTGTATAAAGTCACACACATGCATGCACGGGATTTCATAGATGTGTCTGTCTATTAGTAAGATGTAACATCTGGGAAGCTGCTGGTTCAAGGTCACTTCATGCAAATCAGACAAGGCACCCCTTTACCCTGGGCAGATGAAGGCTTGTCTAGGATGCTCAGCCTGGTGGACAGAGCCTAGAGTTTTAGTGATCTTTTACCCACTGGGCTGGGACCACTGGGCAGTGTCTAACCTGCATGGTCCTGCGTGGTGATCCCATTGTGCACAATGGTTAAGTATGGTGTTACCTGACCTGGGTTTGAATCCTATTCTTATAGCTCATTAGTTGTGTAATATTCAGAATTTAATTAACTTCCCTGGATCTTGGTATCATCATTAATAAAATAAGGGTAATAATAGTATTAATCTTGTAGAATAATTAAGTAGATTAAATTTTTGACATTCATAAGCCTTTTAGTACAGTACCCAGTATACATGCCTGTGTTCAAGGAATCATGTCAAGCTTCTATTTATAGAGAGTCACATAGTCTCTGAGCCCATCCCTTCTCTTTGATGGCAACTAAGTAATAAGCTGGAGAAGCAGCTAGAAGAAAACTCATACAGAAATAACGATAATATAATGTTAACAATAATCCCACACATGCTTACTTTCATTTTACATTTATTATTTCATTTTCTGTCCACCATAACATTTTGAGGTAATTGTTTATTATTCTTATATTATAGAATGTTAAGGATGTGATCCAGTAGCAATGAGGCCTTAACCCAAGTCAGTTACAGAGCCAGGTTGAGCCCAGTTTTTCTGAGCTTATATCCATTGATATTTCCATTAGATACCAGCTACCTACCTCTCCTTTGAACAATTCACTCACATTAGGAGGAACTTTACAATATAGAAAGAAGGTTTCTTTGTGCTATTTACTTGTCCTTTGCAACAGCTGTCGGTACCCCAAATCATGCTCTTCTGGAGAATACGTGCATCCCAGAATGAGAGGGATATCAGTGCTGACACACTGATCCACGTGGTCCTTTCAGTGAAGCAGGTTGTAAATGGTTCTTTGAGGATGCATTGAGGTGATGTCAAACATTTCATTCAGTGCCTGCTACATAAATAGTGTCTAACAAATACAGTTGATTCTCTTTATTCATGGCCCTTATGTTCTGTAAAGTCACCATGAACGCTTAATTAGCAACTACGGAATCATTGCTCCTAGGGGAAATGCAGGGTTAGCTTCCTGAGAGCTGCTAGTCTTAACATTTCCTTCAACCCATCAATATGTAATCTTGTTTAATGAGTGTTTCTGTTTAGATACCTTATTAGATAGTTTTGGTTCATGAACATTGAGCTCACAGCTGGGAGCACTAAAAGTCATGCCTGAACGAAGTTCATCTAATACATGTATTTTCTCCATTAGGCACATTGCAGCCTTTTTGTGCTTAGAGACACAAGACAGCATTTCAGCACTAGGATTGGGGGCCAAGTTAGACAGCAAAACCACCAATAAAAAGTGCCACCAATAAAAAACACCAATAAATATGTGGAAAATGTGGTACTAAATAGATTGCAGAAAGGACGCTTCTTTATGGTATGAGTGCTGAAACAAGAAAGCAGAGAAACCCTTGTTTAGCCTCATCTGGGAACATGGTTGTCGATGACTCAAAACTTTGGCATCTCTGCATATGTCTGTGAATGTCTGAAAGCACCACAAATATTGATTTGGGGATTTCAAATAGATTTTAGAGAGTAGGCAAATTTGCAAATAAAAAATCTGTGAATAGTGAGAATCAACTGTAGTTTTTCCTTTTCTACATTCCCTTACCTAGCAACTATTGAAAATCAACCTTTGCTTCTTAATCCTAAATGTTATCCCATCACAGCTTCCCTGTACATACTCATAGGCTCTCCAGGGAGCCATGTTCGACCCAGGATTTCCATGCAGGAGGACTGAAAATAGGTATGCCATCCCTGATGTGCCCTGCATAAGGGATTTTTGTTTGGCATCTAACCATGAATGGCTTCATTAACACTCACAGGACATCTCCCCATCCCACTTGGGATGCTCAGATATTCTTTAAAATTCTTTTCCTTCCCAGCAACAGAGGCCTGTTTTCTTTTTTTCTGAACAGATTTCAGTGTTGAAAGAGGTGCATTCTTTCATCTGGTAAAAGTTTCCCAAGACCAAATATAAAAATCGTCAGGAATAGATTCTTTTGAACAAACATATGTCATCACAGCGACAAAGAAGTTCTGTTACTGTCAATGTGCACGTACCTTTGGATCTCTTATTTTTTTGTATGTTGGAACAGGGACAGGGAATGTGGGGACCTTACCAGTCTGTGCTTTTGCATTCTTGGGGCTGGAGAAAAAGTACTTTCCAGAATGGTGGGACAGCCTATCATCCTTGTCAGGGTCTGGCTTTGCCATTAACTGGAGGCACAGTCACCCTCCTGTCTGTGCTTCTTTGTCACCATTAGTCACACTTTTTCTGTAACCCACACAGGCCATCATGGCACAACTACCGCAAGAGGAGAAGGCAAAAATAGCTGAGCAGGTGGAGATATTCCACCAAGAGAAAAGCAAGCTGGATGCTGAAGTGGCCAAATGGGACGACAGCGGCAATGATATCATTGTGCTGGCCAAGCAGATGTGTATGATCATGATGGAAATGACAGACTTCACAAGGTGAGGCCTGGAGACAGGAAGAGGAAGATTTTCTCATTAAAAATAACAGAAGCATAACAATGTGTATTAGCATGTGAAAAGCCTGCTGAAAAATTAAAAGACTACATCAAAGCAAGGTAGTGGTATTATAAAATTTACATGTGTAAGTCAAAGTGATCTGGACCTGGTTCTTAGCAGATAGGTCTTTTTGGTCAAAAAGAACAGATTCATTTCTGTAATTATTATTGTTTTAATTATCCATCCTAAGTCAGTCATAAAATCAAACCCCTGGGGCTTGGGTGACTCATTTTTGGTCTATGCTGTTTTGCAGTGTGTTTAAGTATTATTCTGAAGATAAGGTGTATGATTTGTTAATGCCCCTTTGGAAAAAAATATCTATCTATATATATATGTGTGTGTGTGTGCATGTAGACATGTAATATGGTTTAATGCTAGCTCATGATTTAGCATTAATCTCAGCTCGTATTTTATGCTTACACACAAAGAATCAGGTTCAACTCTCTGATTCTGTAATTTTGACAAGGAAATTAAACATTGTATAAGTTTTAGATCCTTTTGCTCTGAGCAGTGCTTTTACTAAATCAAGATACCAGTCAGAATTTTGTCAGGAGCCTTTTCCTCATCAGGGGTCATTGCTGTTTCTGCCATTGCATTTTTAGTTTCCTCTTTAAAGGGAGATGACATTTCTGCCCTTCCTACCACCCAAAGGGCAGACAAAGGGAGAGCAAAGCTCAATGAAAGAGCCCTGGATTTTTAGTCCAAATACCAGGTGATTTTGGACCTGTCTCATACTGTCTTTATACATTTGTACAATGGGAAAATAATACTCTTCTTATCAACTTTCACAGGAGAGTTTTAAAATCCAAAGAGGTAATGAAGTTACAAATTATGCTGCCATATGAATGAAAGCTATCATTTTTCTGTAGATTTCTTTTTCTGAGAAACACAGACACACACAGATACATGAGAAAAGATGTTTTAATGATTCAACACGGTATTTGTTATTAAAGTTATATAAGATGTGTGGCAATGTGAAGACACTACCTTATGGGAGACAATTTTTTAAGTGATTGTTGAGTGCTTTTAATAAGAAAAGCCTACAGTTAATTATAGGTTATAATAAAATATGGCACATCTCTGCCTTTTTCCCTTTACCTTTTGCCTCTGGCCAATATGTACTAATGACATCACTTGGTCCTTTCTCCAAATATTTAAAAATTGTTTTTGACTTTAGTGGAATGACTTTAAAGTTATGAGGGTGATCTTCGAGATTTTAAATGTCATTGTATTCATTAGAAGTTCAAATTTGTACATTTGGCTGGTCTTTGTCGGTTTCACAGATTTATTTCACACAAAAAGTAATAGTAGGATAACTCAGTCTGAGCCATTATTTAAGTCTAAATTTCCTACAAATCAGACTATCATGGCAGCCCACAGTCATTGCTTTTCAAGCAAGGCCTGTGATGACTTAATTTGCTTGCTTTCAACACTATTCATACTTTATCTGATGGATATTATACAATCCATTAAGAACATCACTTGAACAAATAATCTCATTAATTTAAAATGAATGATGAATCAAGTCATGTTGCTAGTTTAGATCAGGGAGACATTTTATAATACTCTAGATTATATATAACTGTGTCAAGGAAGAGAGATATACTTGAGGGGGTCTTGTTAGATGATGTTAAATAAGACAGACTTTCTATCAGTCAAAGCATAGTTTTAAAAGTGAAAAGAGGGCCACTTCAGTTCCTGAGGGATTTTGTATAATCATTTTATGCTGATTTGAATAATGAAATGTCTAGAGTGCTACTAGTTATCATTTTTTTCCACTGCCTGATGAGTAGTTTTGTGCCCCTTTGTGAGGGCAAAGGGAGGATACAGTTAATATCCAGAGAAACAGGAGAGACTGTGAATTGGAAATGGAGTACAGGAAGCTGAGGTTTTGCTGCTGCCCCCATCTGCCATGCAAAGAGGTAGCTAATTTGAGCCTTTCTTTGTGCCTCTCCCATAAGTTCACTGCACTTGACCCTATGCATTATTAGCCTTGCATTTTCCACTTTAAAAAGGAATAATTTCAGCTCTATAACTCTAATGGCTCTTACGTATTATGTTCCCTTATTTAAAGGAAGGATATAGCTGAGTAGGAATTGAAATTTGACTACTCTCTTCAGATCTTACATTTAAAGGGTGTTTGGGTACAAGAAAAAAAAAACTTGCATTTATTATTTTGTTGTTTTATTCTTATCAGTAGCTAATTCATTAATTTGATTCAGTAATCTCAATGATATCCACTCCATTATTATTAAAATTGGAGAGGTTTTGCCTCATTATTTGTGTAATAACTTCTTCATGGATAAAACTGATTATGCCTCATGTCTGTTTCCTGGTCAGTTCTTGACTTCCAAGAACTGACCAGGAAACAGTTCATCATCTCATGGTGATGGCATAAATGCTGTCCTGCATAGGGTGAATCCATACCTCTCATGTCACTTTCAGAAAGAAATAGCATGGGCCAGTCTTGTATCCCAATAGCAAAAGGTGTGCAGATGGCAGCAGTTCAGGAAAGAAACCCAAGTTTAATTGTACAGCAAGGGACAAAGCTGTCTCTTGAGATCAACTGTAAGTTCTGATCTTGAAAAGAACTGGGTTCAGGCTAAAACAAAAAGCTTTCAGGGTACAATCTACTGCTAAAGTAAAGAATCATGTAATCAGCCTGCTATTCCCAAATTTCATTCCTGCCTTGGTATGGACACTCAGGGCTTTAGCCCAAGTGACAGCTTGACTGGTCTTCCAGTTCCAAATCTTGACTCTTGTCAGTTCTTGCCATGCCATACCTGGCCATTAAAGGACATCCATCTAGCTCCCTTTGCACCAAAACTTTCTTTCCTCTTTTCATAGAATAATATAAAAATCTTGAGTTTGCTATCCAAGGCCTACCTTTACTGACCCTTAGATTCCTTCTCAATTTTGTGCATATTTGTATTTCTACTTCAAGACCATCATATAAATGTTACTTCCTTGAATAATTCAACTTATGGTACTACAGTCTCACCTGATTTATCTTTAATCCCCAGATTAATACAATTTTTCCACTGCACTGTCTTTAGACCACTTCAGCTAATTGGTGAAAGTGGTATTTCCCAACTATGTTTTATGGACTGTGGTTCTGAAAACGGGCTTCTATGATTCAGTACATTTACAAATATACTCCTTACTTACTATATCTCATTACTGGAGAGTCACATCATATATTGATCTGTTAGAGGTACTGAGAAAACTATAGTAAATAAATGTTTTTAACTTGGATTAACTCAGAATTTAAGAATTCTGGGTACTGAGTACATTGACTCAGAATGCACTCACACATTGATTTTTCTCATTAATACCTATTACCTTTTCATGAAATAAATATGAATTAGTTGTTAAATTGTGGATAGCAGTAATGCAGTAATAGCTTTCCATGATTCTCTTTTTTTTTGGAAGTGACCATTTCCTGGGAAAGCTTCCAAATATTGACCCTTGTATAAGAATCACCTATTAGCAAAAGAGAGAAGGTTACATGAACCTATACAGTAGAGCCAATTCTATGGCTTGATATTTTTCCAAGAAAACTAAAAACATGTTCCAAATGGAACAATAAGATGGCTTTTGTCTTTAAGGTCACAAGATTCCTCAAAGAACCTTTCAAAATGCACAAAGTAGAGAACCTGATTAAGTTAGGGAAAGACAAAGGGTATAAACCATCACTTTGAGACTGGGAACTACAGCCAGTGGAACTAGTCCCTTTGTCCATACTGCCTTCCACTAATAGGAAGACTCAGACTTCTGATCTTTTCTGGGCAACATCCCTGGCAACACCATTCTCCTTTCTGTCTCTATGAATTTGACTACTCTAGTATCTCATATAAGTGAAAACATACAGCATTTGTCTTTTTGTGACTGGCATATTTCACTTAGCATAATGTTCTCAAGGTTCATCCATATTGTACATGTCAGACTTTCATTCCTTCTTAAGGCTAAATAATATTTCAATGAATATATACATCATGTTTTATTTATCCATTCATCTATTCTTTGGCACTTGGATTGTGAATAATATTGCTATGAACATGGGTGTACAAATATCTCTTTGAGACCCTGCTTTCAATTCTTTGAATATATACCCAGGAGTGGAATTGCTGGATCACATGGTAGTTCTATGTTTATTTTTTTTAGGAACCACTGTACTGTTTTACATAGCAGCTGCACCATTTTATATTCCCATCAACAGTGCACAAAGGTTCCAACTCCTTCCCATCCTCACCAAGACTTCTTATTTTCTGTTTTTGTTTGTTTTTATAGTAACTATCTTAATGAGTGTGAGATGGTATCTCATTGTGATTTTGATTTACATTTTCCTAACAATTAGTGGTGTTGAACATCTTTTCATGTGCTGATTAGCCATTGTATTCTTCTTTGGAGAAATGTATATTCAGGTCTTTTGCCCGTTTTTTAATCAGGCTGATTAATTTTTAGTGTTGAGTTCTAGGAGTTTTTCTATATTCTGGATATCAACCCCTTGTTAGGTATAGGATTTGCAAATATTTTCTCTGATTCTGTGGGTTGCCTTTGTATTCTGTTGATTGTGTCCTTCAATGCACAGAAGTTTTAAAAATTTTGATATAGTCAAATTTGTCTATTTTTGTTGTTGCTGTTGCCTGTTTTATTGGTGTTGCATGAGAGAAATCATTGCCAAATCCAACATCATGAAGTTTTTCCCTTAACTTTTCTTATAAAATATGTATAGATTAGCTCTCATGATCCACTTCCAGTTGATTTTTGTATATGGTATAAGAAAAAGGTCCTGCTTCATTCTTTTGCATGTAGATATCAATTTTCCCAATATCATTTGTTGAAAACACTGTCCTTTTCCTGTTGAATGGTCTTGAGAACTTGTCAAAAATCTGCTGGGCTTTCTATTCTGTTCCATTATTTTATACATCTGTCTTTATGCCAGTACTACACTGTTTTGATTACTGTAGCTTTGTAGTAAGGCCCTCAACTTTGTCCTTTTTTAAGATTAAGGAAGATTTTTTGGCTATTTGGGGTGCCTTGACAATCCATATGATTTTTTAAGATAGATTTTTCTATTTTGGCAAAATTGCTGCTGGGTTTTTAATAGGGATTACATTGATTGCTTTGTGTAGTACTGATATCTTAATAATATTAAGTCTTCTAATCCATGTACATAAGGTGTCTTTCCATTTATTTGTGTCTTTATTCATTCATCCATTGATGGACACTTAGGTTGCTTCCATATATTGAGTATTGTAAATAATGCTACAATGAACATAGGAGTGCATATATTTTTTAAATTAGTGTTTTCATTTTCTTCAGATAAATACCCAGTAGTGGAATTGCTGAATCATATGACAGTTCTATTTTTAACTTTTTGAGGAAACTCCATACTGTTTTCCACAGTAGCTGCACCAATTTATATTCCCACCAATAGTGCACAAGTGTTCTCTTTTCTCCACATCCTTGCCAACGTCTGTTATTTGTTGTCTTTTTGATATAAGCCATTCTGACTGGTGTGAGGTGATATCTTATTGTGGTTTTGGTTTGCATTTCCCTGATCATTAGTAATGTCGAGTACCTTTTCATGTACCTGTTGACCATCTGTATGTTTTCTTTGGAAATGTGTCTTTTCAGGCCCTCTGCCTGTCTTTAAATTGGATTATTTTCTTTTTTGCTATTGATTAAGTTCTTTATATATTTTAGATATTAACCCCATATCAGATCTATGATTTGCAAATATTTTCTCCCATTCAGTAGGTTGCCTTTTCATTTTGTTGATGGTTTCCTTTGCTGTGCAGAATCTTAAATAAATAATTTGTATTAGGTGCTTCTGACAATATCAATATTATGTTACTTAATGAAACTGTTTTTGAAGTCTTTCTTCTTTTCCTATATTCTGGAAGAATTTAAATTGCATTGGGATTATCTTCTTTTTAAAGCAGTGGTCCCTAACCTTTTTGGCACCAGGGACCAGTTTTTGGAAGACAATTTTTCCACAGACGATGGGGTGGGGGGAGCAGGGAGCTTGCTTGCCTGCCTGCCCGCCACTCACCTCCTGCTGTGTGGCCCAGGGGTTGGGGACCTCTGTTTTAAAGGTTTAGTAAATTCCTCTGAGAAACCATCTGGATTTACTGATTTTTTTTTTTTTTTTTTTGCGGTACGTGGGCCTCTCACTGTCGTGGCCTCTCCCGTTGCGGAGCACAGGCTCCGGACGCGCAGGCTCAACGGCCATGGCTCACGGGGCCAGCCGCTCCGTGGCATGTGGGATCTTCCCAGACCGGGTCACGAACCCGTGTCCCCTGCATCGGTAGGCGGACTCTCAACCACTGCGCCACCAGGGAAGCCCTGGATTTACTGATTTTTTGACCAGCTTTCTCTTTGACAGCCTTACTTATTTCTTTCATGGAAATCAGATTCTTTAGAGTTTTCAAAATCTACTTTCTAGCCAGTGTTGGTAAACTATATTTTCCTAGAAAGTTATTTCATCCATGTTCTCAAATTTCTTTATATGTATTTGAGGAAACTAGTATTGTAATACTTCAAATGTTCTGTTTTTTTTAAGATAATTTAAATCTTACCTTTTTTTACTTTAGAATATTTTTCTCCTATTTTTTTCTTGATAGCAAGCTAAGTATATTTTCTATATCAGTTTTGCCTTCCTTTTTTTTGGAATTGATTTATTTATTTTCTGTGTTCTGTTATTTTCTAACTCATAAATCTCTTCTTATTTTTTTAATTTTATTTTTTTATTGAAGTATAGTTGATTTACAGTGTTGTGCCAATCTCTGCTGTACAGCAAAGTGACTCTGTAATAGAGACTTTTTTTTTTAATATTCTTTTCCATTATGGTTTATCACAGGATATTGAATACAGCTCCCTGTGCTATACAGTAGAACCTTGTTGTTTATCCATCCTATATATAATCGTTTACATATGCTAATCCCACACTCAAAGTCCTCCCCTCCCCCACCCCACTCCTCCTTGGCAACCACAAGGCTGTTCTCTATGTGTGTGAATCTGTTTCTGTTTTGTAGATAGGTTCATCTGTGCCATATTTTAGATTCCACATGTTAGTGATTTTTATTAGTTTCTTCCTACTTTCTAAATTCTTGAGTCAGATGATTATTGTTTTTGTTATTTCTTGCATATTAATATCTGTAGTTATGGCTATTTGTGTTTCTCTGAGATTACTACTTTAGCTATCTCATCAGAATATAGCAGAAAGAGTACTAAATTGTGATTAGGGACACAGAGGTTGCAGTCCTTTTTCTCTCTCTTATCACTCTCTGCATTATCGTCTTGGGCAGGTCACTTCACTTCCTCTTCGGGTTTCAGCTTTCTCAATCAGAAAATGAGGAAATATTTGATGATCCCCAAATTTCTACATTGCTCTCTAGTTTCATGTAATACATCCCTGTCATCAACTTGTGATTCCAAACATTTGAATTGAGTCTGCAATGTGACCTCTAAAGTCTCAAAATTTTAAATACAATATAATAGTGAGTCTATGTACTGTAGTCTCTGGTGTAATCACAAAAGACATGCTTCTAATCATGCTTTAGCTGCAATATGGGAGTCTCAGCCTCAAACAAATTCAAGTCTCTATAAATGTTCTTTATTAACTTAGCACATTTTGTCAGAGTCAATCAACTGTTGAAAGTTATCATGAAAAGTTCATGAGAAAGCATTTCCTCAAGTCCTTTGAAATTCTTGGAGCAAACAAACACCAAGATTGTTAGTAATGAAAAATCAAGCATAGAGCAGCCCTTTGTGAATGGGTTAAGATGAAGGCAAAAGGTAACAACAAATATTTTGTCAGAGTAAGTTTGCAAAAAAGATTTTCTAAGGTTTGGAAGTTACAGAGGAATAAACAATAATGAGAGTAATATTAAATATTAACAGATTCTGCATCTAACCTTTCCTTTAAAAATATAAACCAAAAACAAAATAAAAGTTTATTTAGAGATAATTAAAAAAAATAATGTGAGAGCATGGGAGCCCAATTGTCCAGATTCTTTAATTCATCCATATTATATCAAATTCACATGTAAAATCTCTGTCCATATTTTAAAAATCTATACAACTGAAAAAAAATCAGTGTCTTTTGTGGAAGAGTTAATGTTACCACAGCAAAATGAAATAGCTTGCTTTGAATTTCCCTATGTACGTGTTTAAGCACTGACATGAACACAATATATTTTACTTTTACCTACTAACACTGAAAATGCCAGAGACAAAATTAAGAGGGAAACAAAATGCCCTTCATTTACATTTATTTTCTAAAGTCATTTTAAGTCTTCCATTTTATAAAACATTGTTATATAACAATGGCAATCATTGCCCAGTCTCTATGCATTCTAAATAAATCACTTCTGAGTGGTTTTTTCTCTATATTTTACCACATGTCTTAACTATAGGTTTATAAGTTTGTAGGCCTAAAAAATGCATTGATTTTTAGATGCATATAAGGAGACCAGTAACAATGCTAAAAATATAAGGATGAATGTATTTAGTCTATTATTTTATTTACCTCTCAAGAAAAGTGAAGAAAAATCATATCATATGCAACATTTTGTTTAAAGATTTATGATGCAGCATAATTTCTTTTTCCTTTCTAATAAATATTTAAAAGACAAGTAATTTTAAACAGTTTACCTAATTGAAAGCCTTATGTGAAAATACTGGGAAAATGGTTCAGCATAAATACATCTACTGTCACACAGTGTTCTGTGCGTCTTCCTTCGTAAGTCAGTCCCAGAAACATATAAACCAGCAAGAGTAAGAGCTCAGCAGATTTCTGAAATTCTGGCCAAACAGTTCTCAGTTATGGACAAGAGACAGTGGCTTCTTAAGGAGCCAAAGTGGACTTAAAAATATAATTAACATAATAATAGTGCTGAGCATGGTATGAAAGACAATGCATGTGCATTTATTTTGGCTAGCCTCTGATTTAAATTTAGAATTTATCACATGATTTGCATAAGCTTAGATGAGTTATTCACTTTAGTCTATTTTTCTCTTCTCTAAAATGGGAATGATGATGCCTACTTGTTAGGGTTGTTATGAAGACAAATGTATATACAACAGCATAGACACATGGTAAGCATTTACATATTAAATTCCCATTGCTCTTGTGGTGATCATATTTTTTAAGGGACCACTGTTTAAAATATATAGAAATGCATGTAAAGAATAAAATGTGAGCATGCACATCCAAATAGGGAAAAATATTCCCTAAAAATGAATGCAAGTAAATTGAATTATTTACATGGAAATTGAAGTGAATCAAGAAAACATTAAAATTTCCTTTAACTTGGTCAGAGCCAAATCAAATACAAAAGCAGAGTCCTGGGCAAACAATATGGTAGGTGTGTCTATTTCCTGTCATAAAGTGGATTTCTAATTATGTTGTGTCTGTTTTTTCAGAGGCAAAGGCCCGTTGAAAAATACATCTGATGTGATTAATGCTGCCAAGAAAATTGCTGAAGCAGGCTCTCGAATGGACAAATTAGCCCGAGCTGTGGCTGATCAGGTAATATAAGACAGAAGAGCAAGCACATGCTGAGTGGGGTCATTAACTAGCTCTTGCGTTCTGTAATGGGTTTTATGCACTCTATAAAATGCCCCCGAAGAATGAATTGTAGAGAATCGCTACCATTTTACAAACTGGCCTCTAACTCTGTGGAGACTGAGTTGATGCCAAAGGTGGGTTCAGTTCAGAGGGACTAGTAAATCCAATGATCAAAATTCCTTGAGAAAGAAGAGTACCCACTTTTTAAGAGACATAATCCACAAGGAATCATGGATCCTGGCTGTCCTCATTCAGAAAGTCAAATACACTGCACAAGGGGGAAGAAAAAGAAAGAACTTTACTTCTGGTTATAATTGATCTCACTGTAATGATGCTCTCATAATAACTTATGCTCTAGCATAAATGGGATGAATCCACATAGTCAAGAACATCCAGATTTCAGCTTTATTTTCATCCAGACCTAAAGGGCATCAGAGATTAATGAAATTCTCAATAGTATCTTTTATGCTTTTAGACTGAACTAAGATACATGTTAAAATAGTTCACAATCTGAATGTTGAGTGTTTGAGCTTATTTCCACACTTTTCATCTTATTTTGCTGAATTGGAACTCTAAAATCCTGTTCTAAATATGTCTTGTTGCAATAATGGGCCATTTCTTTTAAGGGTACTTTAGGCAATATACTTTTCCAGATAGCTGATGCTCATCTCTTTAAGAAACCAGTGGCTTACAGTTTGAACTGTTTTAAAAGGAAAATGTCTTAAAATATAAATTAAGATTCTGAAATAGAGAATATTACATAAACTGCTATTTACATGGAGAAAATATTATGAGCATGAATTTGCCTACTAGACTACAAAACAGTTATGCTCTCTGGAGACAATGAAAGTTTTTGAATTGTTTCCTCCCCCTTAGATGGTCCTAGGCTCCTATGATTTTTTTTTTTACATTTTTATTGAAGTATAATTGCTTTACAATGGTGTGTTAGTTTCTGCTTTATAATAAAGTGAATCAGTTATACATATACATATGTTCCCATGTCTCTTCCCTCTTGCGTCTCCCTCCATCCCACCCTCCCTATCCCACCCCTCCAGGCGGTCACAAAGCACCGAGCTGATATCCCTGTGCTATTCGGCTGTCTCCCACTAGCTATCTATTTTACGTTTGGTAGTGTATATATGTCCATGCCTCTCTCTCGCTTTGTCACAGCTTACCCTTCCCCCTCCCCATAGCCTCAATCCATTCTCTAGTATGTCTGTGGCTTTATTCCTCTCTTACCCCTAGGTTCTTCATGACATTTTTTTTTCTTAAATTCCATATATATGTGTTAGCATACGGTATTTGTCTTTCTCTTTCTGACTTACTTCACTCTGTATGACAGACTCTAAGTCCATCCACCTCATTACAAATAGCTCAATTTTGTTTGGTTTTATGGCTGAGTAATATTCCATTGAATATATGTGCCACATCTTCTTTATCCATTCATACGATGATGGACACTTAGGTTGTTTCTGTCTCTGGGCTATTGTAAATAGAGATGCAATGAACATTTTGGTACATGACTCTTTTTGAATTATGGTTTTCTCAGGGTATATGCCCAGTAGTGGGATTGCTGGGTCATATGGTAGTTCTATTTGTAGTTTTTTAAGAAACCTCCATACTGTTCTCCATAGTGGCTGTACCAATTCACACTCCCACCAGCAGTGCAAGAGTGTTCCCTTTTCTCCACACCTTCTTCAGCATTTACTGTTTCTAGATTTTTTGATGATGGCCATTCTGACTGGTGTGAAATGATATCTTATTGTAGTTTTGATTTGCATTTCTCTAATGATTAATGATGTTGACCATTCTTTCATGTGTTTGTTGGCAGTCTGTATATCTTCTTTGGAGAAATGTCTATTTAGGTCTTCTGCCCATTTTTGGATTGGGTTGTTTGTTCTTTTTTGTTATTGAGCTGCGTGAGCTGCTGATAAATTTTGGAGATTAATCCTTTGTCAGTTGTTTCATTTGCAAATATTTTCTCCCATTCTGAGGGTTGTCTTTTTCTCTTGTTTATGGTTTTCTTTGCTGTGCAAAAGCTTTGAAGTTTCATTAGGTCCCATTTGTTTATTTTTATCTCCATTTCTCTAGGAAGTGGGTCAAAAAGGATCTTGCTGAGATTTATGTCATAGAGTGTTCTGCCTATGTTTTCCTCTAAGCGTTTGATAGTTTCAGGCCTTGCATTTAGGTCTTTAATCCATTTTGAGCTTATTTTTGTGTATGGTGTTAGGGAGTGATCTAATCTCATACTTTTACATGTACCTGTCCAGTTTTCCCAGCACCACTTATTGAAGAGGCTGTCCTTTCTCCACTGTACATTCCTGCCTCCTTTATCAAGATAAGGTGACCATATGTGTGTGGGTTTATCTCTGGGCTTTCTATCCTGTTCCATTGATCCATCTTTCTGTCTTTGTGCCAGTACCATACTGTCTTGATTACTGTAACTTTGTAGTATAGTCTGAAGCCAGGGAGCCTGATTCCTCCAGCTCCATTTTACATTCTTAAGATTGCTTTGGCTATTTGGGGTATTTTATGTTTCCATACAAATTGTGAAAATTGTTGTTCTACTTCTGTGAATAATGCCAGTGGTAGTTTGATAGGGATTGCATTGAATCTGTAGATTGCTTTACGTAGTAGAGTCATTTTCACAATGTTAATTCTTCCCATCCAAGAACGTGGTGTATCTCTCCATCTATTTGTATCATCTTTAATTTCTTTCATCAGTGTCTTATAATTTTCTGCATACAGTTCTTTCATCTCCTTAGGTAGGTTTATTCCTAGATATTTTATTATTTTTGTTGCAATGGTAAATGGGAGTGCTCTCTTGATTTCACGTTCAGATTTTTCATCATTAGTGTATAGGAATGCCAGAGATTTCTGTGCATTAATTTTGTATCTTGCTACTTTACTAAATTCATTGATTAGATCTAGTAGTTTTTTGGTAGCATCTTTAGGATTCTCTATGTATAGTATTATGTCATCTGCAAACAGTGACAGCTTTACTTCTTCTTTCCCGATTTGGATTCCTTTTATTTCCTTTTCTTCTCTGATTGCTGAGGCTAAAACTTCCAAAACCATGTTGAATAAGAGTGGTGAGAGTGGACAACCTTGTCTTCCTCCTGATCTTAGTGGAAATGCTTTCAGTTTTTCACCATTGCAGACAATGTTGGCTGTGGGTTTGTCATATATGGCGTTTATTATGTTGAGGAAAGTTCTCTCTATGCCTACTTTCTGCAGGGTTTTTATCATAAATCGGTGTTGAATTTTGTTGAAGGCTTTCTCTGCACCTATTGAGATGATCGTATGTTTTTTCTCCTTCAATTTGTTAATATGGTGTGTTACGTTGGTTGATTTGCGTATATTGAAGAATCCTTGCATTCCTGGAATAAACCAGGGACTCTCTGTGCTTCCTGGACTTGATTAACTATTTCCTTTCCCATATTAGGGAAGTTTTCAACTATAATCTCTTCAAATATTTTCTCAGTCCCTTTCTTTTTCTCTTCTTCTTCTGGAACCCCTATAATTTGAATGTTGGTGAATTTAATGTTGTTCCATAGTTCTCTGAGAGTGTCCTTAGTTCTTTTCTTTCTGTTTTCTTTATTCTGCTCTGCAGTAGTTATTTTCACTATTTTATCTTCCAGGTCACTTATCCGTTCTTCTGCCTCAGTTATTCTGCTATTGATCCCATCTAGAGTTTTTAATTTCATTTATTGTGCTGTTCATCGTTGTTTGTTTCATCTTTAGTTCTTCTAGGTCCTTGTTAAATGTTTCTTGCATTTTGTCTATTTCCAAGATTTTGGATCATCTTTACTATCATTATTCTGAATTCTTTTTCAGGTAGACTGCCTATTTCCTCTTCATTTGTTAGGTCTGGTGGGTTTTTATCTTGTTCCTTCATCTGCTGTGTGTTCTTCTGTCTTCTCATTTTGCTTATCTTACTGTGTTTGGGGTCTCCTTTTTGCAGGCTGCAGGTTGGTAGTTCCTGTTGTTTTTGGTGTCTGTCCCCAGTGACTAAGGTTGGTTCAGTGGGTTGTGTATGCTTCCTGATTGAGGGGACTAGTGCCTGTGTTGTGGTGGATGAGGCTGGATCTTCTCTTTCTGGTGGGCAGGTCAATGTCTGGTGGTGTGTTTTGGGGTGTCTGTAGAGTTATTATGATTTTTAGGCAGCCTCTCTGTTAATAGGTGGTGTTGTGTTCCTGTCTTGCTAGTTCTTTGGCATAGAGTGTCCAGCACTGTAGCTTGATGTTCACTGAGTGAAGCTGGGTGCTGGTGTTGAGATGGAGATCTCTGGGAGATTTTCACCATTTTATATTATGTAGAGCTGGGAGGTCTTTTGTGGACCAGTGTCCTGAAGTTGGCTCTCCCACCTCAGAGGCACAGCACTGACTCTTTGCTAGAGCACCAAGAGCCTTTCATCCACACGGCAGAGAATAAAAGTGATGAAAGAAAGAAAGAAAGAAAGAAAGAAAGAAAGAAAGAAAGAAAGAAAGAAAGAAAGGAAGGAAGGAAGAAAAAGAAAGAAGGAAGGAAGGAAGGAAAGAAGGGGGGGAAGGAGGGAAGGAAGGAAAGAAAGAAAGAAAGAAGATAAACCAAAATAAAGTAGGATAAAATAAAATAAAGTTATTAAAATAAGAAATAATTATTAAGAAAAAAAATTTTAAAAAGAAAAAAAAACGGACAGATAGAACCCTAGGACTAATGGTGGAAGCAAAGCTATACAGACAAAATCTCACACAGAAGCATACACATACACACTCACAAAAAGAGGAAAAGGGGAAAAAATAATAAATCTTGCTCTCCAAGTTCACCTCCTCAATTTGAGATGAGTCGTTGTCTATTCATGTATTCCACAGATGCAGGGTACATTAAGTTGATTGTGGAGCTTTAATCCGCTGCTCCTGAGCCTGCTGAGAGAGATTTCCCTTTCTCTTCTTTGTTCTCACAACTCCCAGGGGCTCAGCATTGGATTTGGCCCCACCTCTGCGTGTAGGTCGCCGGTGGGTGTCTGTTCTTCTCTCAGACAGGACGGGGTTAAAGGAGCAGCTGCTTCGGGGACTCTGGCTCACTCAGGCTGGGGCGAGGGAGGGGCATGGAGTGCGGGGCGAGCCTGCGGCGGCAGAGGCCTGCCTGACATTGCACCAGTCGGAGGTGTGCCGAGCATTCTCCCGGGGAAGTTGTCCCTGGATCCTGGGACCCTGGCAGTGGCGAGCTGCACAGGCTCCCTGGAATGGGGGTGTGGATAGTGACCTGTGCTCACACACAGGCTTCTTGGTAGTGGCAGCAGCAGCCTTAGCGTCTTATGCCCGTCTCTTGGGTCCGTGCTTTTAGCTGCTGCTCGCGCCCATCTCTGGAGCTCCTTTAAGCAGCACTCTTAATCATCTCTCCTCACGCACCAGGAAACAAAGAGGGAAGAAAAAGTCTCTTGCCTCTTTGGCAGGTCCAAACTTTTCCCCGGACTCCCTCCCGGGTAGCCGTGGTGCACTAACTCCTGCAGACTGTGTTCACGCAGCCAACACCAGTCCTCTCCCTGCACTCCGACCAAAGCTGGAGCCTCAGCTCCCAGCCCTGCCCGCCCCGGCGGGTGAGCAGACAAGCCTCTCGGGCTGGTGAGTGCCGGTCGGCACCGATCCTGTGGGCAGGAATCTCTCTGCTTTGCCCTCCACACCCCTATTGCTGTGCACTCCTCCGCGGCTCTGAAGCTTTCCTCCTCCGCCACCTGCAGTCTCCACCTGCGAAGTGGCTTCCTAGTGTGTGGAAACCTTTCCTCCTTCACAGCTCCCTCCCACTGGTGCAGGTCCCATCCCTATCTTTGTCTCTGTTTTTTCTCTTTTCTTTTCCCCTACCCAGGTACGTGGGGACTTTCTTGCCTTTTGGGAGGCCTGAGGTCTTCTGCCAGCGTTCAGTAGGTGTTCTGTAGGAGTTGTTCCACACGTAGTTGTATTTCTGGTGTATCTTTGGGGAGGAAGGTGATCTCCGCGTCTTACTCTTCTGCCATCTTCCCCTCCTGGCCCTCCTGTGATTTTTGAGTTGCTTACTATAATTGTTCTCCCTCATTCCTTAATATGACTGTTTCTCTAAATCCTTGTTGTCTTCAGCATCCCCGATTTTAGAATCCTTCAAGTCAATACTAGATTTACTCATCTTCCAAAGTCTGAAAAGAAAAATACATGATTAAACTATTAGGATTACATTTAAAATAAGCCTACAGATTGTCTCAATTTAACTTTTTTATACATATGATGGCTAATCTGAGGGAATGTTTTCTGCTTTCTTTTGCATTTTTGAGGAATACTCAATAGTATAGTTAATTCATTTAAATATTATCATAATTTGAGAATTTCCTGAAATTTGTAGGAATTGAAGTTTGTAACATTATTAAATTGCTAATTTCAGGACAATGCCAACCGCCAAGTTTCCTACCGTTTGCAACATAGGTTGAGCTCCATATGTAACCCAGGAAGTTCATGTAAAAGAGAGGGGAGGGGGCTTGCCTGGTGGTGCATTGGTTGAGAGTCTGCCTGCCGATGCAGGGGACACGGGTTCGTGTCCTGGTCTGGGAAGATCCCACATGCTGTGGAGTGGCTGGGCCTGTGAGCCATGGCCACTGAGCCTGTGTGTCTGGAGCCTGTGCTCCACAACGGGAGAGGCCACAACAGTGAGAGGCCTGTGTACCGCAAAAAAAAAAAAAAAAAAAAAAAAAGAGAGAGGGGACGGACTTCCCTGGTGGTGCAGTGGTTAAGAATCTGCCTTCCACTGCAGGGGACATGGGTTTGATCACTGATCAGGGAACTAGATCCCACATGCATGCCACAACTAAGAGTTCAAACGCCACAACTAAGGAGCTGCTGGCCTCAACTAAAGAGCACGTGTGTGGCAACTAAGACCAGCACAACCAAAATAAAAATAAATAAATAAATAATAATATTAATTTTAAAAAATTTAAAAAATAAAAGAGAGGAGAGACAACGAACTTACTTGAAAATATTCATGCATACATGCAAACATACAGAAATGCACCAGCCAGGAAAGAATGCTGCACTTTTTCTGCAAATGTGGAGGGAATTGTTTGCAAAATGTTGGAATGAGTGGAATGACCAGAGATTGGTGGGTGGTTCTGAAACCAGGTTGTGTTTGGACAGACTCCTTAGGAGTGATAGTGGATGGAGTTTGGATGGTCTTTCCATTATACTCTGAATCTCAGTGGCTGAAACTCTTTCTCAATATGTTTAGGCTCCTTGAGGTCAATAGTTTTTTATTGTGATTCTTATTTTTGATTTTGTAATTTTGGATACTTGTTTCCAACAATCATGTAACATGAAGCATAGCCCCAAACAGTTTTGGTATCTGGAAAACACACCACACATGTACACACACAGATATCCCAGGATTTGAGATGTATTTTGAGAGTGTGACAAAATATTAAAATGCTATTTAATGATGATGCAACAACAACAACAAAAAAGAGATGAAGTTAAACATAACACTCTCTTTGTGGTATTCTTCTTATCATCAATTGTGAAGCAACTTGCAATTTTTGCTAATGCTTCATCTGAATGGGGCATTTCTTTCTCAAATTTTACACCCATTTCTACTATTTCCATGGTATAAGAGTTATTTTTCTTGGCCCATCATGCCTTTATTTGTGTTTTAAATACTTTACGTTAAATAATAGAATAGAATGAGCATTTCCAAATGTCTATTGCTTGCCTTTATCTTGCCGGAAAATATTTTTATGAAGATTTGAGATATGCACACAATATAAACTTTTTACGGACTGTTGCATTTTTAATTACTGTTCCATTGAGATAGAACTTCCATTTTAATTTGCTACAAGGTATTTGTATTAAAAGCCTTGTCAGCCCTCTAGGGAGATATCATTTTAAAGTTATTTCTTTTCAGTATATGAGTCTCTGGAGTAGGATAAATATTACAGTATTAAGTACTTGTAGGAAGCTAAAAACAGTCTCTGTGGGATTCTTTCTTGATAAATGCAGTTAGTGAAAAAAATACCACAATGGTAAGTGTTATGTATACAAAAGACCCCTTTGTCATTTATTAGATAAATAGCTGTGTCAAATGACTGGCTTCACAGTATTAATGAAAGAATTCCCTTTCTTGAGCTTGAAGGAAACTTAGCTGGAGTCTTTGTCTCATACTCTTATTCTAAATAACATACTTTGGTTTGGGCTGTAGGTACTCATTTCTTACAATGTTTCATCAAGGATCTGGTGATTATATGTCCTTTGCAAGTGCCAGATTGAGCCGGAACAATAGAATGTCCTGGAGAATTTTGAGCTGAACTTTGTATAGCAATAGAAATATATTTCAATTACTGGATAGCTATTGACATTGAAGCTTCAGAAATGCTTTAGGGAATCATGTAAATGTCTGTGGAAGTGTTCAGCTCTGCTCAGTGTGTATTTGATGGATATCTACCCACTTAAGTTACAAAGAGAATTAAAAATCTATGGTCACCAGAATTTTTTTGAGAATTCAAAATCTTTGGTGCATCCTTTGAAGGGTCTTATTGTTACACTTATGAGCTTATTTCAATTGACTTCAAATTCATTTCACTCAAATCTTTTTCTTTTACAGTGGTCTTGATCCTTCTCAGAGTCTCTTGTTTAAAGGAAGTTTATCATGTTGCTAAAATTTGAATAAATATGGAATTCCAAGAAGTATAATAGAGTTCCTTTAGTGAATGATACTTGTCTTAGAAAACCAAAAGAAACAAGTGCATTTTCCCCCAACTAACTGAATTAAAACTCTATGTTGTACTACGGCAGAGAGACTGCCACACAGGATGATTTCCTTCTAGCATCTGTTGCTTTGTTCTCTGTGTTAAAATAACTTTGCATGTAGTGAACGTTGAATGGGCCACTCGGGAAAAACCTATAGAATATTGTTTTCTTAGCAGTTTAGAAGATAATTGGTAAAATACTCATAAATGTATCCAGAAGTCCCAATAAGACTTTCCGGGAGATCATCAATATTTTTTGTATAGAATTTATCAAAGTAGAGCTAACCATTCTAACCTATTGGCTGTGACCTTCCTAAAATGCACTATAAAGAAGTTAAGTTGAATGGTTGTAATTAAGGTATATGACAGTGAAACCTTTTCTTCTCACAGCTTTTATATAGCAAGTATTAGAAACTGAAGAGTACTTACTAATTGAGATGACCTTTTTTTTTTTAATGTTTTATAGTGTCCTGATTCAGCATGTAAGCAGGATTTATTAGCCTACCTTCAACGAATTGCCTTGTATTGCCATCAACTTAATATCTGCAGCAAGGTGAAAGCCGAAGTACAGAATCTGGGAGGAGAGCTCATTGTGTCAGGGGTAAGCTGGGACCTGGGCTTCACAATTCAAGTTCCCACTGTTGTACTTCCAAGGCAAGCATTCTTGGCAACAGTACTGCTAAAAACCCCAAACTACAGTGATTTATAGGGAGTTTAAAAAAAAAAAATGTTATCACTATTATTCCAGACCTTACAATAACTCACAAAGAACAGTTTGATTTTCCAATTACCCCATGTTTATACTAGCCTTGTAAAATCTCCATTCTTCACAAGAAAACTAATTTCATAGTCTGGAAACTCATTGCCAAGCTGTGACTATTATAATTATTTGGGGCTTTTGTATATTTACTCATTGTAAGTCTACTTCCCTCTGTTAGTCCTAGCAATTTTCATTCTCTGTTCAGGAGCAAGCCTCTCTATGTGTGGATTGTGTTCACATGTTAGAGATGATGAAAACAATAGGAATTCATTCATCAGGTTCCAATGCATACTAGGTTATCAGTAACCCTTAAAAGCCAGAAAATGTTTGAATTTAACACAGGTTGATGTGCTGTTGCCAAAAACTAACATGGTTGTCAAACACTAACAATTATATATCCTTTGTTCAATCACTTCAGGGTTTCCCTTCTCATGAAAATATAAGTATCTGGTCCATTTTAATCAAATGAAAAGAAACAAGAAGGTCAATGAATAGAAGAATCATGATTTCTTGGCAAGATTTCCAATGTATGTGTTGAGGTTCTTCACCTTGGCTTCTTTTCCTCCCTCAGTCCCTTTCTTTCAACACAAGGTGCCATCTATTATAAACTATTTGCAAATTCCAAAGTGTGGCTCTGCTACCTTTAGTTCTTTTCCCAGTCAACCATGATGCTGCCATTTTAAGTGTGGCATTACCAGGAACAGAGCATTATCAATATGGTGAATGCCTTGTGAAAATCAGATTGGTCATGAAGCTCAGTTCTTCCTCAAGCCATTTTCAGAAATTCAGCAGGTTGACCATTTGATTAAAAAAAAATGTGGAAAAATCATTCTTGAACCCAAAGATTTCAGTTCCTATATTGTTTGGCTTGCAGAAAACATAGCTGGGAAAAGAGCTGATCTGGTTTGCATGGAGATGCCATTTGGAAAGCCTGTTCCATGAAGTCTCACCTAGAGCCCAGTAAATTGCTGTTTTGTGCCTCTTCCCAAAGCATAGTCACCTCTTTGCATTTCCAAAATGATCCTGCTTCAACATTCTTCAACAACCAAGAGCAATCTGTCTTGCAGTGTGTCCTTTCTGCCAAGTTGGTAATAACCAAGATTCTCTCTGCCAAGAAGTGATCAAAACATTGCATCTCCCTTGCTTCCTTTCTTATCTTCAGCCTCAATGGTATAGTTTCCCATACCATTCAGCTTTCATGTCCATCTGTATATAGCACCTGTGGAACCGAGTGCTTTTTGTTTAGCTTGCCTTGTGTGCTTTCATTTGTTACTTTCCAAATCTTATTATTTATATGGATGCACAGAGCATCTTTGTGGATCTCAGACTCCACAACCTCATCTAAGCGAGTTTTACTGGCAGAGTTACTCTCCATCATCCTCTCAGTACCCATTGTTCATCACTGCCTCCAGAGCTTCATTTCCATTGTCTTTTCCTCATTTAGATGTAGTCCAAACCATCACTGCCTTTTATCACTTGCATTGTTGGCATTTGCAGAGGTGTTTGAGATTGAGAACACCATCAAGAAGCCTGTCTCCTTCTTTGAGTCTTATTGGCAATGTTCATAAATCCTTGCATGGGAGAAGGCTTCTTTTAGAGGAATGTTATACAACTTTATAATAATTCTGAGTGAAACGCATTATAAAGGTTTGCTTATGTTGCTCAGTTATGGGCCTGCTCTTGGTCTCTTCATGATTTTTTTTCCAAGCTTGATTGTTATTTGGTGCCATACCTGCCTGTGTAGTCTGCTGTCTTTGCCACTTCTGCCTCCATCTTATTCTTCATCCTCCTTCACTGATGGCCAATGGAGAAAAAAATCAATATGTTTATTTTGCAAAATAGCCACAAATGACTGCCTTCAAAGTTCTGAAAGAGTCAAGAATGTGAGACCCCATACACACAAACTTTTCAATGATTTTGCCAAGAAAGTGCACCCATGCTTTGAGCTTATTTTGTTGTCTGGCATGACAAAGTTGCTATATTTTTTAAGGAGAAGCTCCTGTAGTATAAAATGCAATAAAAAAAGAGAAATACTTGAATCTTCCTCCCTTTTTCCCTGTGTCGTTATGTACATGGGATTCAAAGCTGTGGCCTCTTCCCTGAAATACGCAAAAGCCCCCAGGAAGGTATATTTGTAAGAAGTCAAAGCTTCTACTAAAACAGCAGAGATTTGGGTAGATTGTTTCCATTTTGCTAAGGAAATGATTTGGATTTCAAAACTGAGCACCATGTTTTTATAGTCTCATGCTGGCATGATGAACTTATGTTAAACAAAATAGACATATACCATGTCAGCATGTATATGTTTTATGTGAGTCTGTGTGTTCAAACTGGGAAAGGCTTCTTCTGTTATATTTGCATTTAACTTGAGAGGTAGCTCAGGAAATTTCAACAGGTCATGGGGGCAGTGGATGCCAAAGCTCTTCACGAGTCATGGGAACTAGAGAAATAAAGCAAATTTTAAAAATATGCCTACATATGCTTATTCACACAACTGCTGTCTAAGAAGCACCATTAGTTTTCTGGCTGGCAATAAATTTTCTAAAGTTATTGGCTTGAACTTTTCTCAACAGCAGAAAGGTGCCATTCTTATTAAATCTCAAAGTATAAGATGCATATTTGTGAGCCAATTCAGCTCAACCTGGTTGCTAAGCAGGTAATGGGAAAGGGGATTAAAAAAACAACAACAACAACAACAACAAAAACTAAAAGAGTAATAAAAATGTTAGAGAGAATGTGGAAGAAACTAAAGCCCAGACAATTAAACAGCCTGATAGTTTATATACTGGCTTTATTTGCTTTTTAGTTTAGTGTTTGGTAGTTTAATCTCTTAAGCCAGTTTACATGCTTTTTGGAAAAAGGACCATTAAAGGAAGAAAAGAAGAAAAAGAGGAAAGGATGGAAGATAGGGAGGAAAAAGCATGAAAGAAGGAAAAAGATAAAACAAAGGAAAGAGAAACTTAACCATAGCGTATTATAAATTAGTTTAGTGCAAGTAATATCCATTAAAGGTGACAGCGTTATATTCGTCATGAGAGAAAAGCTGAGCCACACTTTTTTCAGTATGGAGATATATATTGAATACAAATAAGTTCCAATGTCATGTTATGGAAATTACCTGTATATTTGATTATTGTGTTTTAATTAGTTTTTATTCACTAGGTTTCAGAGGAGTTAATAGGTTCTTTTAAATTTAAAAATGGAGATATACACATGGAATTGGAGAAATGAAAACCATTTTATAACCTTTGATTATCTTTAGCTACCCAAAGATTTATACTTTGCACATTATTCTGAATGAGATTGGAAACACAAAAACAGGGTTTTAGAACATAGAATGCTGAATATCAAGCATTCTGATAAAATGGAAATATTCCACGTACATTATTTTTTTAAAGTTCAAATAAAACAGGAGCCCCATTATAACAACGAAGCCAGAGCACAGGAGCAATAACCCTGCTCTGGACAGGGATTTGATGTTCAGATCAGAGATGGAGGGATGCTGATATAACTTATAGCTGACTCCCCATGAAAGTGTTACAAAGTTAATAGATTTTATTGCATATAAATGCCTTTTCTCACGCAAACAAAATGTAAGAACAGAGTTTAGAGGTGAGGAATGTTAGTTCCCTTTGTTCTCAGGCTGATTGAATGGAACCCTGACCTATCCCTGAGGGACTGAGTAATTTGCCCTAATGTGCACTTTTGTTCTTTGTCTTTTAATCTCTCCTTTCCAAATTTGAATTCCTCTCAATTGGGTTATGGAGAGGTTTGACAAGGTGAACAAGTATAATTTGCAACACCAGTAGGATTTGAATTGGTAAAGAGGAAATTGTAGAATAAGGGTCAATTATAGTCACTCTTATAGCCTATGTTTCATATCATTAAAAAAATGGACTAAATTAAAATTAACATGAATATTCATGATGATAAATGAAAAATATTCATAAAAATGCTGGAAACTGAGAACAGTCAAATCAATCCTACCTGACACTGGCATATGATCGAAGATACATATATGCTATATGTATATGCATACATGTATGCACACAGCAAATACATGTGATTTGACACTTAAATTCCTTGTTCCCTAAATAAGCAGTAATCAAGAACTGAATAAATGGTTGACAACTGTGACATATCTGATTCAATACAATACAGTTTGGGGGCAAATATGGTGTTTATTTGTACCAAGCTATATATACATGTATATATATATGTATATATATGTACTATATATATACATATATACATATATATACATATATATATATTTGTACAATGCCATATATATGTGTATATATAAATATAGATAGATATAGATATAGATAATTGTGTTTTGTTAGAGATGAGAATTACATTTTACTTGAAAATTTCTGTGTTCACTCTGTAAAAAAAGTGTCAGTATTTTGTAATGGAATGAAACGTTCACTGAAACAAGCATTGTACTTAGGTGTGTAGACTTGTACTTTAAACAACCCTTTCTGGGGAAAGAGTCATTTTTGTTATATCTTCTGATTCTGTCTATTGTCAATTCTCGATTATCTCCACTGATCAAAGTATAGTAGTAATGGGAAAAAATCTAAATTGCTAGTTTTCAGTTTGGGTTTGGAATCCACTTCTGTGCTTCATTTAAACAAAAGGGTATGTGTTCTGACAACTCACAGCCGTTCCAAAGAATTTTATCCAGACCTTCCAGAGGGTAAGCCATTAAGTATTTGGGCTTAAAGGACTTTTTCTGATCTGGGGAGAGTAGGAGAATCCAGATCCAGGGAAGTAAAATTAAAACAAACTTCAGATTATAAATCTGAATGGAGAGGTAGTGGAGATACTCTGTACCGATAAGAAAATTAAACAGGTATTTATCATTTTCAGAATGGCAGTAGTTCTTTGAACTTAATCTGCTAGTATGATGGGTTGTTGCATAATTCAATCTTTCTCCCAGCAACCTGCCCGCTAATCTGTTATGATGGTAAAACTATAGCCACTTAAATTCTGATTCCCGCGTTAAGTCTTCCTCCGGTACATCCGTGTCAATGTACATTGTCATTGATTTTTGCACAACACAAATTATGCAAACCTTCAGAGAAAAATAACACTTCAGTGTTTTTGCAGTGCAAATTCATTCTCCCAGTGTTATAAAAGTGACATTTAACAAACTCAAGGTATTATTTTTGGAAGAAATTGGAAATAAGAATTTTTATAAGAAAAGGAAAAAATCTCCTTGGGTGTCAGGCATCATAGGAAGCTTTATGTCTGTGGCACCACAGCGCAAGCTGTCTCCCTGAATTCAAATAATCTTGCACAAATGAGGAAGGTATACTGCTCTGCTATAAGAAGTAACTCTTCAGTTACATACTTAAAGATACTGATTCTAAACTTATCAAGATGGTCAATTCTGTTCATTGAAAAAAAAATCAGTTATCCACTGATGAAATTAAACCAGTTGGTTATCTTACTGAATTGTTTTATGCATAGAAAAAGACTTTATAGTCTAATGCTCTCATCCTAAAATAAGAAAACAGACTCTATTGTGGCAAAACTGGTATGTGAGCCAAGCAAGTAACTCTTCTGACCTTGACTGGAGACATGGATTAAACTAGCTTGGATCTACTCAGTGGATTGATTTGATTGAAACACCTGAACTTGTGAGCTGAGCAGTTTCTATTTTAGTTTGAGGGCATCACTGCTTGTAAGAGTAGAAGGGGTTAGTGGCTTTAGGAAGAGTGTCTCTGAGTCAGAAATGTCAATGCCAATACCTGTCATTGAATCAATGAACTTTCCTTCCTTTGGGTTTTAGAATTTTTTCAAGTTTCAAAAGCCTCAAATTAAAAGAAGGAAGGCAAATACTTTATTGGTTAGTAATTAATGCCTTAGATTTTAGTTAATATTCTGAGGATTAGTTGGCATCAAATGAATAGTAATATTTTGTGAAAACTTGGAAATTAGACACACGGGAGGTACCTAGATGAGGGACAATGATTGCATATATCTTTTGATATCTGTGAAACACAGGCAAACCTATTTAATATATACTGGTTCTGTACCATTTTCCCATGAGACAAGTTCTAATATTGAGATATTGTCAATATGTGATAATTGTCTGAGTTCATTCTAAGATGTTCTTTATTAATCTATAGTTTTAATAATGAATGTCTGTAGTAGTGTCTTAAGAACTACATCCCACCCCCCATTTTTAAGTAGTTTTGGATATGTGAGAACAACCCAGACCTAACTGTTCCCTTCAGTTGAACCAAATAATTATGAGAAACCAAAGTGTTGAGTGAATACCTTTATTTAGATACAGTATCTGTAACTCATTTCCTCTCTTTTGGTTTTCCTGTATACACTTCAATTCATCAGCTCTAGTCAAGAAATACATTATTTTGAACGGGTTACCTAAATCTATTGTTTTTTGTTTTTGTTGTTCCTACTCGGACATGCCTCAAGAGAAGATAAAGTATGAATAAGTTGATATAAAAGATATAAATAAGTAAAAAAGAGAATAGGAATGTTAAAACCATATACAAACATTATCTGGGAATTTCATTATTGATTTTGTACAAACTTTCATGACCTCAGATGACTCAAAATAAAGGAAATAAAAAGACCCCCATAGCAAAACTGAGACAGGAGTAATGTTTTTCTAGGAAAAGACCAGTGTTTCTATTATCCTTTCCTAATTTCTAATGACAAAATAACAATCAGAGTTCAAAGAAATGTATTTATTGCTCGTTCTCATAAGGATATTTTAATTCATTGAATTCAATGTTTCCATTGCATTTAAACAATGTAAAAGGCATGGTGCTAAATATTGGTTGGATGACAGAATTCAAAGTTCTTTATCTCTAATAGCAAATACTTTTTGTGAAAAGGATAAATTTTTCCATCCATTGTGCTTTTGTTAGATTGTGGAGTCTATTGTTTTCATTTTTTTCCCCATTTAGTTTCTCATCTTACTGTTTAGCATTCTCAGCTGGAATAGCAGGGTGTCTGTTGAACTACCTCTGTATTCACTGGTTTTCTTTGTTTACTCTATTCTAGAAATAAAACTGTGTTTAACTTACTATTGTCTACATTCTGTCCCTACAGATTATGTCAAATGCTTTCTCCAGCTTAATTTAAATGATTTATAAAATATGTCTTTGATCACAACCCTTAGAAGAGAAATATGTTCCGTATTATGGCCCATGTATCTTACAAATAGGAAAGACTTCTGGATAGGCAATGTGAAGGATTTTTAGCTCAGATTTCTTTTACTGCTTCACAATACATTGTCTTACTCTATCTTGAATAGTCATTTTCCTTCTGGGCAATAAATATATTTTAAATATTTCATCCTAATCCTATTTTCTTGAAGGTAAACTTAATTTAGACTTTAATCTTTTCTTTCATCATCAATACTGTATCTTATTTTATTGCTTTTCTCTGAATACCTTCATCTGTACAGATGTCTTGCTGATAATGAACTTGACTGGAAGTCTGGCTAGATGTTCTGTCAAATCTCTAAAATCTGTCTCTTGACCTCTTTTATATGTTTTCCTTTGCAAATCTATTTTGCAACTGAAAGAGAATATCCTGGAGACGTTCCAGGATATCAGAGAAGTTCCAGGATATCAGATGCTGAGAAGTCAACAATATCTTCTAAGGACCATGTACTCTTTTAAGCCCAAGGCTCTATATGTGAGACACTATCTTAAGACAAACTCAAACATGATCTCTTTATCTGGGAACTCCTAATTCAAATCTGTTGCTATCAAAATTAATCGTATTCTCTTACTGTAATATTTCTCTTTAATAATAACATTTTGGTCATACTGCATTCCAACTGCCTGATCATGTCTCCCATGATAAATTACTTGGTAAATACATCTGCGGATTATTCTTTTGGAGTGTACAAATTATTCCACCTGACTTTTCTCAATCCTTTGCACTAAGAAGTTGAATTAAAACTTTTTTGTTTCAACAAACAAAAAGTTGAAACCAACCCTACATCTCTCTGGTCCAAACAAAATTATAACCAAGACTCCAATAATAAGATCTCTTGACTGAAATCTTGCAATCACTTCATGTCTTGCCTTGAAGGGCTAACTCATCCATTTACGTGATGTCATAGGAAGTATGCATCAAATCCATAGTTGTAATAAGACTTAGTTTTCATAAAAAATGTCAAGAGGCTAGATCCTAAGAAGAGTTGGAAATTATTTGATCCAGGCATTGCATTCTGTGTCAAAGAAAATTTTGTTATTTTAACTAATATCATAACTAAAGACATTATTGTAATCAATCATACTAAATTCACCTAAAAAGTCAGCACAGTTCACCACTCTGCATCCATTTGATGCAGCCTAGTTTTGCATTGGGTTCCTGAAGACATGCTCCATTTCCAGATAAACAATAGATAATTAATTAAAAATACCAATAGATTATAATCTAAGTCCAGCTTGTTTTATTTCAATATTTTAAAAAGTGTTTAACTCCATTTTATTCTAATATCTTAATGCTGGCAAAAGTGTACCTCCTTTATTTGGTAGTAAAATTTTTAAAGTGCTTATTGGAAGAATGGACAGCTGCATCATTAATCTTAAATAGTGACTTTTGTATTTTGTATGAAAGGTGAGATGACACAGATAAGTTTCTAATACATAATAATCATTTTTGAAACTGATTGATAAAAGAATTGGTAAAATAATAACACTTTCCCTACAGTGAAAAATCAGGAGATGGCTAATTTCTAAAGCCAAGCAGAATTGTTATAAAACATAAAAAAGCAAGGATAAGCCAACTAGTCAATGATCTAATATGTAAAAATTGGAAGAAAATAGCTTTATAGGACCATTGATTGTGAAATTTCACTCAATAAAAGCTATTAAATATAGAATTTGAATTTAGACTTGTTGAGCATAAAAAGAGAATAATTCAGCAAGGAAAACATATGCACAGTATTATTGCTTCTTCTAGTAAGTACTAAAAAACCCAAATATAGGAAAATTTTCAATTTCATTCTTGCTTCTCATATGTCAATATTTTTCTTTTTTATTGTCTTTAATTCTCTAAAGACATTCTTTAAATGCCTTTAACATTTATTTTGAAGTAAAAGATGGGAGTAATGTTGCCAGATTCATAATCAGTTTGAATTTACTAGCTTCTGTGTTTCAAAATGCTCCCTAATCTACCAATTTTGTATAGTTTAAAATTGTGATTATTTCATACACTTAGATATTTAGTGAGCTAAGAATGACAGGACTAGAGATAGAACTGTATTGGCTTAAAACACCAGAAAAAAATCCAAATTAGGAATTTTGTTTATCTGCGTACAGAAACAGGCTCTGGGCTTTACCCATTTATGATGCTGTGAATTGTAAGCTATTATTCTGAATCTTTACTGAAATATTTTCTGTGGAAAAAGGTTCAATTTTCATATATTCCACTGGGCAAATAAATATCTGGCTTCCATGTGGATGGTTTCAGGATCTGCTTGCTCTTCCTTTTGTTTTGTCATAATACTCACTTGACAACTTTGACCAGTTCAGTTTTTAAAGCTCTAAATCTACATTTGAAAAGAAAAAAAGACCTAGTGCTCTCCACATTTTTCTCCCATCTTGCCTGATTTCAAAAAAAAAAAAAAAAATTTGGAATCAGGCTTTAAACAAAGCTATAACGCTATGACTATAGCAGAACTGCATGTGACGAAAATGTTTGGTCACTGAGCATTACTGGGTCACCTAAACTTGACTTCTAAAAGTAGCAGCGTAGTGGACCTTGTGATTGTAGCAATATTGCCATTTGATTTTTCTCCAGGTTTGAAGGTCGGATCTAATTATCCCCTTTAGGTGTATGCTATATTTGGTATACATAGAAAAACTTAGTCAAGATTGTCAGTAATATTTTATATCAAAAATAACATTTTAAGAGGTAGAAATTCCAAGGGTAGAACTAAGCATTGGTTATTGGCTTATCTTTTAAATTGTGCCTATCACACAACTCACGCTTGAGTACAAAAAGGAACAGTAAAAAAGAATTGCCATTCTAGCAACAATGAGTGTGTTAATTCCTCAGTGAACCCAATGGAAGAGGTAAGTATCCCTTTAGCACCATGTACTGGCTGAGTGTGCTGAGGCCGAGAGCTTGCTGAAGGTCACACAGCAGGGCAATGGAACTTCCTAGAAAGACATCTGACATTCCCCGTGTACAGTTCCAGGCGTTAAAAGCTTCAGCCCTTGCTTTCTCTCTTGGTGATCTTCAATGCTTTAAATAGGGGATTCATCCCCTTTGAACCCCACTACAATTGTCCCTTACAATGCCTGACAAGGCGGGATGCTGCTTCATCCTCCTTCTCCCAGATGGTCCATTTATCTGTTCAAGAGAGCCAATGAAGAATCCAAATGGCCGGACTGCTTAATATCACGGAGCCCCACCCATATCTCTTTCAGTACGTAATTCCTTCATAGGCCTCTTTCTCCCAATTACCCACTCCCTCTTACACCTCCTTAATCCCTTCCCAATAGGGTACGTTTTTTTTTTTTTTTTTTTTCTCTTGCTCTCTCTCTCACTCTCTCTTTTCTGTATCTCTCGGAAATCAGACAGGAGTTCAGAGCACTTTCACTACCTTTTATGAGGTAGATTGTGATGTCATAGATGGGGGCAGGGCTAGTCAACTTTCTACCCACCTCCCAACCTGTGCTGAGGGCGCTCCGATCGGGTGTGGAAGCAGTGATTCTTCCATGGTGAGTAACTTTGCTTTCTGATCTAACCTGTCTCATTGTAAACATTAATTTTGAAAGCAGGGGGACGGAGTTTCAAGGAAGTAAAGATGTGACCAATCAAGCCCTCTTTACTTACTATTAACCAACTTTGGGCAAAGGATCTACTTATTTATTCTTTATTTAAGTCAAGAATTCCACAACACAGATGTACTCTTCAAGTATGATCTAAACTTGAGAAGTTGAAAATGGTATTTTCATTCCTTTATTTCTCATTCTTTCTTCCCATTGGGACTGAAAGTCATTGCATATGTGGAATGAATCCATTCTGTAGTCTTTTAGTGAGCTTTCTATAAAGGAAGGCAAGTTAGTAAAGTGTATTCTTCTTCATTTGAAAGATTTCAGGATCACAGGATATCCTTTATTAATGTTTAGCCAGAAAAGCAATCTGCTCTTCTAAAATTATAGAGTAAAACTGTGAAGAAACTGATACATAAGAATTATCAACAAACTTGGTTCTGATATAAACAAATGAAAACTTTCAAATGCAAAAACTAAAATATTTATTTAAAAAAAAGAGTCACCACTCTTGCAAGATTAAGGGTGCATCCATTTCAATGTGTCTCAACCAAATTTGCTACCTTTTTGTTGCATGTCATAACAATGATGCTGTTTTATAGGATTTCTTGGTAAAGAGCTGTGAAAAACCACTGTTCTTTGTTTCATTTGGGTTTCTATTATTACTGATTAATTCTTTTATATGCCATAGTATTTAGAAGGAAAAGATCAACTGGAGTGAGCGTGTTCCATCATTTTCCTTGTTCTCTCCTGGGTACCTATTAAAATGGTTAAAATGTAAACTTTTTTATTAGAGGGGAAAAAAGGTTCATGGAGATGGTTACATCTTTAAGGGATGTTGAAGCATCAGGGTGGGTGTTTTTAAAAAGGTTTGACCATCGGAATGTGAGGCCCATTACATTTCATGGGGTGGGATTAAAAGTATCCTAGTTTGAATTATAGGTATTATGAAATGTGTTAAGTGGATATCATTCATTTTTTCAAATCCCTAGTTAACTAGGTATGTATGGATATTGGTATTGGAGAACTGGGGTAGTTTAAAAGGAGGAGTCCTTTTATTTCCCAATGTTCAAATGTTTTAATGGCTTTTAGATTATGCACATGGAGCATATATTAGATTACATTATCTATTAACGTTCAGAAAGAGAAATGCTACTTGTATCTCAGTCTGTATACTCCACACAAACTTTTCTACTCAAGAGGATTGTAGTAAATTGTTTATGTTTTACCTCCTTGCTAGATCTTAAGTTCAGTGAAGGGACCAAACCTCATATAGTCAATGCTGTTTAGATTTGCCCCCAAATTTAAAATTCTTGGACACCATAAGGAGGAGTCCTTTCTCATCAGTAGCTCTTCTGTTACGTGTAGAGCCTCTATCCTTCCCCCACAAGGGCTCTCCCTCTTTTCATTACCTGGGGTGGAGTGGTATCGTGACTGCTGAAGTTATTTTCCCACCTAAGCTTTCTAACCTAAAGAAGCAACTGTAATGGTAGAGATTTCAGGCACAATAAGGAGAAATAGAGTCATAACTGGCCCATAGGAAGATTTAGGTGATAATCACCTGCAGTCAACTTAATATTGCAATGTGGGTAACAATGCCAAAGTCTCATATGTTGGGTGATCCCTCTCCAGTCTCTGGCCTACCTTCCATTAAAAGTGCTAGACCCAAAAAAAAAAAAAAAAAAAAAAAGTGCTAGACCCCAGAAACCCAGGTAGAAGTTAACCTTCAGTGCCAGAAAAATCCGATACCTAATAATAGCTCAAGTTTTTAATGTCTTTTGTCAACCTCTCATACAGCTGCCAGGTAAGAAATGCTCATATTATACAAACCCTTGGAATACAATCATCTTTAAACTTCGTGAGTTAAGAATGGTTGTGTCGTGCGCTTGTGCAAATTCAGAGAATCTATCATGGAATGCATTGTGCATGCACTTGTATATCCTCATGTGCATGTTTCATTTATAGTGGTGTTCAGTGTTTTTATATCCATTTTGTATGTATTTGAATTATAATTTAAAATACATACATATATTGTGCTCCAAACAAAAGAGTGAGATAAAACAGAAGTTGCTTAATCTGGGGTCTGAACACTGATGCACTAGTCTTATTTCTGTCAGTGGCTAATTAGGTAACTCAAAGTAAATTACTTAGATCTCTTTGGTCTCAGTTTTCTCATCTCTAAAATGATGATAGATGATTTGAAGGATATATCCTAAAGTAATCCTGCTCTAAAATTCTATCATAAAATGATATATTTTTGAAGAACCGGTTTATGGTGAAAAAAGATTGTATAGTTGATGAGACCTAATTTTTGTAGATGACATACAGTTAGTTTTTCAAACTAGAAAGAAAATTTCAGTCCAAGCTAGTCTTAAAATGTACTCTATATCTGATGTAGTATTATTTGTTTAATGATGTTAGTGAGTCCTGTTCTTTTAAGCTGACAATATCAAGCTCATGATGATTAGCTGTGTGTTGATTTGGAAGACTGATTTGTTTTTTAACTCCATACTTTTATGTTATTCTGATTATTTGAGATAAAGAAAATATCCTCATCCACTAGGTAATGGAGCTAGGCCTCATTGGGACTCTCAAATTCAAAATTACTTATGCAATATTGCAGGAATTCCCTTGTGTTGTTGGGAAGAGTTCAATGAGTAGGGAATTGGTGGTTACTGAGCTATGTGCTATGAAGGATAAAAGACATGTAAGCCCTGGCTCCTACTCTTGAGTAATGTGCAACCTTTTTGGGAGTCTGGACACATGTCAAGTGACAACTTAAAAGTGAAGACAGTAAGTGTCAGAGTGGTCTGGGGTAGACTGGATTGTACTGGGAAGCCTTTGTGAGAAGCTGAGACCTTCAGCTAACTTTGAACAGGATGGTTTAGATTTGTGTTGTTTGTGTGTACATAATGAGGGCAGGTCAGCAAGCCCACAGAATTGTAAATGTTGCAGAGGCTATCTTGTGTTTAGAAATGCCACATATTGAAATCAAGAGTCTTTGCTAAGAGTCCAGCCCCATACCTTCCCAGAGCCCCTCTACTCTTAATTATATGTTGACTTTATAATATATGAAGAGGAGGTGGCAAGTGACTGACTTGCAATGATTATTAAAATATAATCAGGCAGCTATTTTCTTAGTTATACAAGAGGTCACATGATCACTCACAGCCACGACTAAGGAAAAGAAATTAAAAAAAAAAAAAAAAGAAGGAATTATGGACAGAAGGAGGCTCTAGCTCTGGGACATTGTGGTTTTCTGAAAAAGGTGGAAATGGATTATCATTTGGACAATCAAAGGGATTATCACTGACAGGTTTAGAAACATTGGATGGTCATGGAAATGCCCATAAGCTAATGAGAATCCATGTAACCAGGGTGATTTTCCAAAGCAAATGGAAGTTTCTTGCACTGAATAGGAATCATGTCAGACTCTGCTCTCAAAGAGACAATGATTATGCAAGTCTCTTTCCTTAATGCACTTGGATTTGGGCATGACTTACTCACTTTGACAAAGGACACATAGGTTTGAAAGCCTCTCTGTTGCTGGAGATTCATAGATGATTTTCAGTGTATACTTTGTATCACTTAGAGGGCACTGTTTTTGTATTTCTTGCCATCCAAGTTCCTTCCAAGTTACTACTTTGGCCTTTCTAACAGAGAGAAATTCTGTGAGTAGACCTGCTTTATTACCTATCCCAGATTCTAATGACTTGGTTTACATCATCCAGTGAACGTTTTGTAATTTTGTATCATGACATAAAAAATAATTTCTAGAATATATTATCTCAGGAAATCACTTTCAAAAGCTAAATTATCTATATGGGAATAATGAAGTAGTATGATCAAGGTCAGTTTTACAAAGTAAGGAATGTTCTCTTAGAACTAATTTTCCCCAAAAAGTTGAAGTAGAACTTCCATAAATTTTTGTGGAACAATCTAGCCTATTAAAGGAAGTTAAATATATTACAATTAGGTTTGTCCCAAGAGAACAACAACAAGGATGGCAACTCTTCTCCTCCTCCCCCAAAATGTCCCTAGGGGTAATTTTAGAAATAGAAGTTCAGTTGGATTTATAATTCAACAAATATTTACTGAGTAAATAACATGTGATATTCACTGTCTTATGGATGGACATGGAAGTAGCAATGGAAAACAGACACATAATCAGTAAATGTAATAGATTATAATAATCACTCTCACAGAAATATATACAAAGTGATATGGGCATTCCTGTAGAGAAGGGGAAGGGGAAGCTTCATAAATGGGACAATATCTTTGAGATAAATATCTACCCAGATAAATGGATAGGAGCTTAAAGTAGAGGAGGAGAGAAATGATTATCCCAGAAGAGGTACAGAATGTCCATAATATTGAGGTATAGATGTATTCTATGCTGACCAGACCTGAAAATGTCAGAGATGGGTGGAAAGATGGAGAAGAATCAAAGGTGAAATAAGAAAGATAGGTGGGCACTGGATATGAAAGAAAATTTTATGACCTATTCTCATTTTAGTGAGTGTGTCTCAAAATGGTCAGAGGATCATCTGCATGCCAAATGCAGAAAGAGGTGGGAGGAGACTGTTAAAGTGCAGAATCCTGGACTGGGCTGCAGACCCCTTGAATCAGGACTGTAGGGATTATGTAGGTTTTTGGAAACTGTACTTAACCCCACCTTCGACATGCCAGGTGATCCATTTTCACACCAAAGTTTCAGAATCTCTACAAGGCAACAGAATTGACTCATGGTTTCTATGTTCTTGGAAGAAGAATCAAAAAAAAAAAAAATAGAATTAAAATATTAAGAATAAAAGATTTGGGAAAATAAGATAAAGGTAAGATAAGAATGTTCCTGAGAAAGTTGGTTTAAATTTCTGTTAGGTGTAAAAAAAAACTTTCTAAGAATGGTGGGCTTTAAGTTTAAATAATTACTAAGTGATGCTATTAAATATAGCTTGAAGAAAAGACATGCAACTATAAACACTTAAGGGACCATCTAGTTCTTTGATCATCATGGTCTAATGCAAGGAGTTAATCAAGTTCAGAGCTAAGTTGTTCTATAGCTCCCAACTCATGTCAAGAGAAGGGATAGAGACAACAGTGCAGAGCAATATTTATTTCTGCTTGGTATTCTTTGCTAGAGCTATTTGACTGCTTTTTAATATTAATTAGGTGAACTCATTAAAAAAATTATATATGTATATATTCCCATCGTGATGAGAAAAATCAAGCTTTCAAGCCAATGTAGGGTCTATGGTCTATGTTGAAAAATATTAATACCATAACTATATATTTCAATAAACAATCTTTTAGAAGTGCTCATTTTTTTATATATATATTTTTCTTTATGGACAACAGCCATTATCCTACAACCACCAGTCTGTGTAGAGAGTTATACAAATGTTCAAAGAAGAGGGAGGCACTAGGGAGGTATTTTACATTTGACTAAGACATGAGAATGAACCCTGCTCTGGAAGAAGGTGGCCCTCTTATCACAGCAAGGAGGGTCAGTTCTGGATTTAACCCTCTAATTGCTTTGCATACAGTTCTCCTCTTCCAGATTGCCAGAATCTTCTCTATGTTTTAATTTGAGAATTTCATTGTTTATAAGTTGAGAAATGATAGGGAATCTTGTTTTTTCTTCATATACATCTCTCTGCAGGTAATAGCAATAACTGCTTTGGTAGAGCTGGTGATACTGTCACATTTTAGAAGAGGTTAATTGGTAGGATGCCAGTGCCTGCCATTAATTGAGAAAATTAGTTTCAGCATGTTGATTTAAAAGAAAAAAATGACTTTTTAAATTCTTACAGAATTTTTTAAACCAATCACATGTAGCTCAGTCATTGGGCCTTTATTATACCAACCCAGCCAAACATAACCTTGGGTAGTCCTTAGAAATCTGCCACACAAAATTATTTACCTTAAGGCCTAGCATTTTACCTGAGTAAAAACCAAGTCAGAGAACAGTGACAGCCACATGATTTTGATGTCAGAGATCTGAAAAAATAAGTTACAGAATATCATGTTCTCCCAAGGATGATGAGAATCCATTGGAGTGACCGGACCATGTGGCTGACAGGTCTTGGTGCTCCGGACTAGTGTCAGGCCTAAGCCTCTGAGATGGGAGAGCCAAGTTCAGGACACTGGACCACAGAAACCTCCCAGCCCCACATAATATCAATTGGTAAGAGCTCTCCAAGAGAGCTCCATCAAAACACTAAGACCCAGGTGAACACAAGGGCCAGCAAGCTCCAGTGCTGGATGTCCCAAGCCAAACAACTAGCAAGACAGGAACACAACCCCACCCATTAGCAGAGAGGCTGACTAAAATCATAATAAGTTCACAGACACCCCAAAACACACCACCGGATGCAGTCCTGTCCACCAGAAAGACAAGATCCAGCCCCAACCACCAGAACACAGGCACCAGTTCCCTCCACCAGGAAGTCTACACAAGCCACTGAACCAACCTCACCCACTGGGGGCAGACACCAAAAACAACAGAAACTACGAATGCACAGCAGATGTAGGAGCAAGGTAAAAACCCACCAGACCAAAAAATAAATGAAGAGGAAATAGGCAGTCTACCTGAAAAAGAATTCAGAGTAATAATGGTAAAAGGGTTCCAAAATCTTGGAAATAGAATGGAGAAAATACAAGAAACGTTTAACAAGGACTTAAAAGAATTAAAGAGCAAACAAAAAATGATTAACAACACAATAAGTGAATTTAAAAATTCTCTAGAAGGAATCAATAGCAGAATTATGGAGACAGAAGAACGGATATGTGACCTGGAAGATAAAATAGTGGAAATAACTACTGCAGAGCAGAATAAAAAAAAAAAAAAAATGAAAAGAATTAAGTCAGTCTCAGAGGCCTCTGGGACAACATTAAACACACCAACATTTGAATTATGGGGGTCCCAGAAGAAGAAGAGAAAAAGAAAGGGTCTGAGAAAATATTTGAAGAGATTATAGTTGAAAACTTCCCTGACATGGGAAAGGAAATACTCAATCAAGTGCAGCAAGAGCAGAGAGTCCCATACAGGATAAATCCAAAGAGAAAAATGACAAGACACATATTAACCACACTATAAAAATTAAATACAAAGAAAAAATATTAAACGTAGCAAAGGAAAAGCAACAAATAACATAAAAGAGAATCCCCATAAGGTTAAGAGCTGACTTTTCAGCAGAAACTCTGCAAGCTAGAAGGGAGTGGCACAACATCTTTAAAGTGATGAAAGGGAAAAAGCTACAATCAACATTACTCTACCCAGCAAGGATCTCATTCAGATTTGATGGTGAAATTAAAACCTTTACAGATGAGGAAAAGCTAAGAGAATTCAGCACCACAAAACCAGCTTTACAACAATGTTAAAGGAACTTCTTTTAGGCAGGTAACACAAGAGAAGGAAAAGAGCTACAAAAACAAAGCAAACTAATTAAGAAAATGGTAACAGGAACATACTATTGATAATTACCTTAAATGTAAATGGATTAAATGCTCCAACCAAAAGACATAGACTGGTGGAATGGATGCAAAATCAAAACCTGTATATATGCTGTCTACAAGAGACTCACTTCAGATCTAGGGACAGATACAGACTGAAAGTGAGGGGATGGAACAAGATATTCCAAACAAATGGAAATCCAAAGAAAGCTGGAGTAGCAAATCTCATATCAGACAAAATAGACTTTAAAATAAAGACTATTACAAGAGACAAAGAAGGACATTACATAATGATCAAGGGATCAATCCAAAAGGAAGATATAACAGTTGTAAATATATATGCACCTAACATAGGAGTACTTCAACACATAAGGCAAATGCTAACAGCCATAAAAGGGGAAATCAATGGTAACACAATAATAGTAGGGGACTTTAACACTGCACTTTCACCAATGGACAGATCATCCAAAATGAAAATAAATAAGGAAACACAAGCTTTAAATGACACATTGAACAAGATGGACTTAATGGATATTTATAGGACATTCCATTCAAAAACAACAGAATACACTATTTTCTCAAGTGCTCATGGAACATTCCCCAGGATAGATCATATCTTGGGTCACAAATCAAGCCCTGGTAAATTTAAGAAAATTGAAATCATATCAAGTATATTTTCTGACCACAACATTATGAGACTAGATATCAATTACAGAAAAAATAAATTAAAAAATACAAACACATGGAGGCTGAACAATACGATGCTAAATAACCAAGAGATCACTGAGAAAAACAAAGAGGAAATGAAAACACGATGACCCAAAACCTATGGGATGCAGCAAAAGCGGTTCTAAGAGGGAAGTATATAGCAATACAATCCTACCTCAAGAAAAATCTGAAATGAACAACATAAACTTACACCTAAAGAAATTAGAGAAAGAACAAAAAAACCCAAACTTAGCAGAAGAAAAGAAATCATAAAGATCAGATCAGAAGTAAATGAAAAAGAAATGAAGGAAACAATAGCAGAGATCAATAAAACTAAAAGCTGGTTCTTTGAGAAGATAAACAAAATTGATAAATCATTAGCCAGACTCATTAAGAAAAGAAGGGAGAAGACTCAAATCAACAGAATTAGAAATGAAGAAGGAGAAGTAACTATTGACACTGCAGAAATACAAAAGATCATGAGAGATTACTACAAGCAACTCTGTGCCAATAAAATGGACAACCTGGAAGAAATGGACAAATTCTTAGAAAAGCATGACCTTCTGAGTCTGAACCAGGAAGAAATAAAAAATATAAACAGACCAATCAGAAGCACTGAAATTGAAACTGTGATTAAAAATCTTCCAACAAACAAAAGCCCAGGACCAGATGGCTTCACACGTGAATTCTATCAAACATTTAGAGAAGAGCTAACACATATGCTTCTCACGCTCTTTCAAAGTATAGCAGAGACAGGAATACTCCCAAACTCATTCTACGAGGCCACCATCACCCTGATACCAAAATCAGACAAAGATGTCACAAAGAAAGAAAACTACAGGCCAATATCACTGATGAACATAGATGCAAAAATCCTCAACAGAATACTAGCAAACAGAATCCAACAGCACATTAAGAGGATCATACAGCATGATCAAGTGGGGTTTATCCCAGGGATGCAAGGATTCTTCAATATATGCAAATCAATCAGTGTGATACACCATATTAGCAAATTGAAGGATAAAACCCATATGATCATCTCAATAGATGCAGAAAAAGCTTTCAACAAAATTCAACACTCATTTATGATAAAAATACTCCAGAAAGTAAGCATAGAGGGAACATACCTCAACATAATAAAGGCCATATATGACTAACCCACAGCCAACATTGTTCCAAATGGTTAAAAACTGAAACCATTTCCTCTAAGATCAGGCAAGAGACAAGGTTGCCCACTCTCACCACTATTATTCCCATAGTTTTGGAAGGTTTAGCCACAACAATCAGAGAAGAAAAAGAAATAAAAGGAATCCAAATTGGAAAAGAAGAAGTAAAACTTTCACTGTTTGCAGATGACATGATAGTATACATAGAGAATCCTAAAGATGCTACCAGAAAACTACGAGAGCTAATCAATGAATCTGGTAAAGTAGCAGGATACAAAATTGATGCATAGAAACCTCTTACAGTCCTTTACACTAACAATGAAAAATCAGAAAGAGAAATTAAGGAAACAAATTCTATTTACCGTTGCAACAAAAAGAATAAAATACCTAGGAATAAACCTACATAAGGAGACAAAAACCTGTATACAGAAAGCTATAAGACACTGATGAAAAAAATTATAATAATACAAACAGATGGAGAGATATACCATGTTCTTGGATTGGAAGAATCAACATTGTGAATATGACTATACTACCTAAAGAAATCTACAGATTCAATGCAATCCCTATCAAACTACCAATGGCACTTTTCATAGAACTAGAACAAAAAATTGCACAATTTCTATGGAAACACATAAGACCCCCCAATAGCCAAAACAATCTTGAGAAAGAGAAAGGGAGCTGGAGGAATCAGGCTCCCTGGCTTCAGACAATATTCCAAAGCTACAGTAATGAAGACAGTATGGTACTGGCACAAAAACAGAAAGATAGATCAATGGAACAGGATAGAAAGCCCAGAGATAAATCCATGCACATATGGTCACCTTATCTTTGATAAAGGAGGCAAGAATATACCATGCAGAAAAGACAGCCTCTTCAGCAAATGCTGCAAAAACTGGACAGCTACATGTAAAAGAATGAAATTAAAACACTCCTTAACACCGTGTACAAAAATATGCTCAAAATGTATTAAAGACCTAAATGTAAGGTTGCACACTATAAAACTCTTAGGGGAAAACATAGGCTATGACATAAATCACATAAATCACAGCAATATCCTTTTTGACCCACCTCCTAGAGAAATGGATATAAAAACAAGAATTAAAAAATCAGACCTAATGAAAGCATTTCCACAGCAAAGGAAACCATAAACAAGACAAAAAGACAACCCTCAGAACGGGAGAAAATATTTGCAAACAAAGCAATTGACAAAGGATTAATTTTCAGAATATATAAGTAGCTCATACGGGTCAATATCAAAAAGCAAACAACCCAGTCCAAAAATGGGCAGAAGACCTAAATAGACATTTCTCCAAAGAAGATATACAGATTGCCAAGAAACACATGAAAGGATGGTCAACATCACTAATCATTAGAGAAATGCACATCAAAACTACAGTGAGGTACCCCCTACCCCGATCAGAACAGCCATCATCAAAAAATCTAGAAACAGTAAATGCTGGACAGGTTGTTGAGAAAAGGGAACCCTCTTGCCCTTTTGATGGGAATGTAAATTGATACAGCCACTATGGATAACAGTATGGAGATTCCTTAAAAAACTACAAATAGAACTACCATATGACCCAGCACTCCCACTACTGGGCATGTACCCTGAGAAAACCATAATTCAAAAAGAGACATGTATCACAATGTTCATTGCAGCACTATTTACAATAGCCAGGACATGGAAGCAACCTAAATGTTCATTGACAGATAAATGGATAAAGAAGATGTGGCACATATATACAATGGAATATTACTAAGCCATAAAAAGAAATGAAATTGAGTTATTTTTAGTGAGGTGGATAGACCTAGAGTCTGTCATACAGAGTGAAGTAAGTCAGAAAGAGAAAAACAAATACTGTATGCTAACACATATATATGGTATCTAAAAAAAAACATGGTTCTGATGAACCTAGGGGCAGGACAGGAATAAAGACACAGACAAAGAGAATGGACTTGAGGACACAGGGAGGGGGAAGGGTAAGCTGGGATGAAGTGAGAGAGTAGCACTGACATATATACACTACCAAATGTAAAATAGATAGCTAGTGGGAAGCAGCTGTATAGCACAGGGAGATCAGCTTGGTGCTTTGTGACCACCTAGAGGGGTGGGATAGAGAGTGTGGGAAGGAGATGCAAGAAGGAGGGGCTATGGGGTTATATGTATACATATATCTATTTCACTTTGTTGTTCGGCAGAAAATAGCACAGCATTGTAAAGCAATTATACTCCAATAAAGTTGTTAAAAATATATTATGTTCTCTTAAGGTAGATGTTAAAATTATAAGCAAGGTATTGCTATTCGATGTGAATTTGGAAACCAAGTCTGTCTTTTATCATCTGGGAGATATTGGGTAACATTGCTAATCTCTGAGCTTTTGCTTTTGATTTAGAAATTGGAATAGTAATACCGTTTAGAGGGACAACAGGACGATTGCATGTAGTAAATGCCTCAATTATTATTAAACTAAGATACATTGAGGGCTTAGTATGTTCCATGCACTGTGCTAAGCATTTGAAATGCACTCTGCAATGTGTTTTCAAAATCATTCTGTGGAAGAGATACTGTCATCCCCATTAAAAATATTAGGAAAACGAGGTTCAGAGAATTTGAGTAACTTCCTGGAGGTTACAAAGTTAGTGATTGATATACTGTAGTGCTTCCAGGAAGACTCTCTTGATATTCTCCCACAGTGTGATGTGTTTTCTATCATTCCTGGTATGGAATGCAGTGTAGGAACTTATTTAATTATATATATATATATATATATATATATATATATATATATATATATATATATATATATATATATATATATATATATCCCTAGCTAGTCTGTGAGCTCTATAAGGATAGGGAATGTGTCTGAATGTTCTTAATTTTTTCCCTGATTTCTTGCACAATGAGCACATAATGTGTGCTTAATAGGATAGCTTCTTGGCCGTACCTTTTTTCATTGTAGTAAGTTATCACACTGAAAAATCCTAGTAAATGATTCTTAAGTCTATCATTCATTCATGCTTGCATTCGTTTATTCCCACATGAAAACACCTGAGTTTATTTTAAATACTGGATTTCAAAGTGCATTGTCTACCTAAGATTTAGGGCCCAAAATCAAGTAATTAATTTTTTAGCTAACTTAATTTTTGAAATTTACTTTGTTATATTTCCTAGTACTTTAAGTAGACTAACAAAAAAAAAAAGATTATGGTATGGAAACATATAGAATTTCTTTCAAAACAGCTGAATTAATCAAATTAATCATTTATTTAAAAAAAGGAATTTAAAATAAGGGCTAAAGTGACATGGCTTGTTTCATTTGCCCTCTCACATGAAGGTTATGTTATATTAAAATGCTAATTTATTTAGATGTGAAATATGACTTTTTAATTAAGTATCCTAAATTATTAATGCCCAATAATAATATTTATAATTCATGTATTTTAATTAAATTTAGATTCAGCTACATATGATAAAACATCAAATATTTATTTCTCTCTCACATAGAATAAGTCTATAGGTGGTTCAGGTCTGGTATAGTAATCTCAGAGTCATCAAGGACCCAGACTCCTTCTGACTTTATGCTCTGCTCCACTTGAGGAGCAGTGGAGGCTTCTGTTCTCAAGTTCATCTTTTGGTCCAAGTTGACTGCTAGTGCTGCATCTTCCCATATCCCATACAAGAAGAAGAAAAGAGGTGAGAGGGCAAAATGGTGTGCTTCCTAGCTGTGTTAACACCCTTTAAAATATTTCCCAGGAACATCTGTGCCCCTACCCCAATTATGTCTACGTATATCATATGACAAATTTGAAGAAAATGGGAAGAATTGGGCATGGAGTGGCAGTTCTTACCCGTCTATACTCTCCATTCAGTGGCACACAAACTGAATTCTGACTTCTGGTAGTTGCTTGACCCAGCTGAGCCCCATTTTTCTCAACTGTAAAGTGAAAATTACACTAGTATCTACTTTGTTGCATTGTTTTTAGTGTTAATGTGTGCCACAGACCTAGTACAAGGCCCAGAATGTAGAAGTTCCAAATAAATTGGTAGCTAACTTTATTTTTCATTACCTTGTCTCTTCCCAAAGATGATGGTCTTTTTGATGATGTAGGTGCCCTCTTGCCCTCTTTCATCATGTCTACCAATCAAGCCACTGGATATACAGTAGTGAAGAACCAGCCAAAGTCTCTGCCCTCATAGAAATTGCAATTTTTTGTCATTGAGAGTCCTGAAGGAATCACTACAGAGAGGTGATAGCTGAAAATACAGAAGGGAATGACTTCAACAGAGAAGTGAAGTAATGATTCTTATATTTCAATCTGTAGAAGAATCACATGTGCAGCAAATAAAAATGGAGATTCCTAGGCTTTCCCTTCACAGTTCTGAAGCTCACGCCTGAGATCAGGAATCTGTATTCTATTTCTAAACGTTCTGGATGCAGATACACATGGATCACACTGTAAAATTCTGGTCTAGGAAGGAGGGAGGAGTGAGGCTATGGTGAGAGCTTCCCAGGGCTTTAAGTCAGTTTCGACACTTTCTTAGACCTCATGGCTTGTCTCATTAGGCTATTTCATTCTAGCTTAATCTAAATAATTCTTAGTTGTGAGAAGTTGTTGTGGTTGTTCACTGTATAGTATGTTTGGCAAGATCACTGGCATTTCCCCACTAGATGCTTGTAGTGGGGAAATTGCCCCAGATGAGCACCATAGATCTGGTTGAAATCTCGATTTTTCACCTAGAATATACATACTATTTGAAATGGAGCCTTTTATTTCTTCCTTCTGGAAGGGTGGAAGATGGAATATACAATGGTTCCAGATTCATCTGCCAAATGCCCATTCGTAGCCTGGCATCGGGGTGTGGGTGTGCATTTTTCTAGAAGCGAGACTCCTGAGAACCCATCACGGTCATTCTCTGGCCATAAACTTCATACATCTTTTAAAGATCTCCATCCATCTTCCTTGTTGGTTACCCCCAAATATTCCTGTCTTAGAGATACAGGCATTTCTACTCTCAAAGGCAATTCAGGACTCTGATAAGAATGTGTTTAAAAGAAAGTTAAGTGAATTTACTTCAGTTTCTTGCTTTTTACAAACAAGGGTATTGAGTTTAAAACAATTCAATTTTTTTTTTTTTTTTTTTTTTTTTAGCGGTACGCGGGCTTCTCACTGTTGTGGCCTCTCCCGTTGCGGAGCACAGGCTCCAGACGCGCAGGCTCAGTGGCCATGGCTCACGGGCCCAGCCGCTCCGTGGCATATGGGATCTTCCCGGACCGGGGCACAAACCCGTGTCCCCTGCATTGGCAGGCGGACTCTCAACCATTGCGCCACCAGGGAAGCCCAAATCAATTGTTTTTATAACACCATTTTTGTTAAACAAAACATTTTCACATATTGCTTTATTCTCTCTGTATACATTTTAATCCTTGTATGATGAGATAGATAATAAGTACCTTTTTAAAAATAAGGAAGAAAAACAAAGTGATAATTTATATTTTTTCCTTTAAAAATAATATTAAGAAATGCATCAGGCTAATGGTCTTGAGATTCAAATTAATTATGTGAGTGTTTTTGAGATAATATTTATGATAAGTTACTGCAATGCTGAAATTAGTGCTAGCTGAGCCCTTGAAACCAAGCAAATTGTAGGTAAACATTGAATATATTTCATAGTTTAGCATTAATTCGTTTTAAAGAGAAGGTTGGAGAGCTGTAACAGGTGGTGACTCTAGATGAAACAGAGATCACTCTTTCTTTCAAAGCTGTAGTTGTAGTGTATTTGAAATATTTACCATGGCAGTTTTTTAGTGTATCAGGTAAAGAAATAATGAGGTAGACTTTAAATCTTATAATAAATATGGAGGTGATTTAACTTTGTCAAAGGCTAGATTCACAGGGACTCCAAGATAGGGATTGTGCCTTGAGGAAACTTTCATCTTAGTATTAGGTAGGATTTTCAGTAGGGGCAAGATACTGTATCAGACTCTCTCCAACACTTTAATGTTTATCTTTGTTCACTGGTTAAAAGTTGTCATTTCATTGGAAGTTTACAAAGTACTTTTTTTTTTTTCAAAGAAGTTTTCCAATTTCATAGATTTGAGGCTTGCTTTCAAAGGAACCATTAATATCCTTTCTATGATTTATGGCAATACTGTTATGCATGTCCAGTCTTTTGAGGATACTTTGTCTTTTAATCTGTGATTTTGAAAGTTTCTCGTATAGCTCAACCTCTTTTGCAAGAGAACAGACAATACGTTGTCCATCCGTAGAGGTTCTTTGTTGGACCAAAGAAATAATATTTCCAGTTTTAGATTGAAGGGAACCCTCCGGTGTTTTTGCTGTATTTTTCCTAAAGTACTCACTCCAGGAGAAACAGATTATAAGGTTCCAAACCAGGCCAAGCCCTGGCAGGCACTTGTAAGGGGACATATTCTAGCTTCTCAGGGGAACCACCTTAAATGCTCTTTATTTCTTATTTTGTTCAAAAACAATTGGAGCTGCAGTGTATTATTAAATACACTACACCTGGGAACAGAAGTCATACACTTAAAATTCCTGGTAATTGTCTTATTAGCTAGCAAGTTACTTTTCTTTAAGCCTCCATTCCCTCATGTATCAAACAGTAAGGATAAAGGGATGTATCATTTTTTGGGGGGGATAGAGTGAAGATTAAGTGATGTAAAATATTGGCTGGGATGCTCAATATATATTGAATCTGGAAAATATCCAAAGTACATTAACCCAATACAGAGAAGTATTAGTCAAATTTTATCAGTAGGCTGCTCTTACAGATCAGTTTAAGAGGCAGCCTGAACTAAGAATCCATCACCCAACTGACTAAACACTGGGGACGTATATACCCAATCCTGCTGTGGCTTATGTGGTGCTAGCCAGAACATGATAATAAAGGGACAGGAAGTACTTGTTCATAAATAGCAAGAAGTCTAGTTCTGAGACAAGACTTTCACATGCACACAAAGCCTTTGAAGACAAAGCAGCAAATAAGTAACTAATTATTTCATGCCAGCAAGAAATGTAACAGGAATTGAGCTGCAATCACCAAGGATAGCTCCATGGATGCTCATATTACAAGAATGGTTTATCTTTATTTTTTGGCTGACCTTTATTTCTTTTAGGAATGCACTCCACAGTCCGTTTTTGGGTCCCCAATAGCAGGTTCCTCTGTTACATTTATTTTGAGAATGACATTTCCTGAGCATTCTCCAAAAAAGGGAAAAATTAGATTGTAACTAGACCACCTCACCCATATTTCAGCCCTAGTCATCCCCACTGCCAGGTGGAAAAGAAAGCTTATCTCATTTTGGAAGTACCTTGTTCTTGTCTTGTTAAGGCTTATGGTACTCTCACCCTGGGTGTCTATTGGAATACCCTTCCCTGTGCAGACTTTCTTGGGCCTGAGTTACCCAGGTGGTCCAATAAATTATGATGAAGATTCTAAAAGGACTCACCCAAGGTACCCAGAACTTATGTAATAATCTTTTATAGTGACATACTTACTTAAAACTTTAAAAAGTTTACTTTTAAAACTGGTGAAAATATATTGGTATCAATAACCCCATTTTACAGCTGAAGAAGCAGAAGCTCAGAGAGGTTACAAGAGTACCCCAAACTTTCCTAGTCAGCAGCTAGCACAGCCAAGATTAGAGCCAATTTCTCTTTGTGCTGTTGTGCTTTGCGCATTTGAAGGATGTTGCTTGTCCCTGTCCCCCTTAGACTAGTAGCTGAACAAGAAATACAGGATATAGTATCAGTCAGATAGTATACATGATGGTAACAACTAAGATATGTTGTGTTCTTAAAAACTATGTCAGCCTTACATAATATCATGGTGCCCATTGTGTGGTTGAGTAAAAGGCTTTGTTGTAGAAATTTAGAATAAAAAAGTTTTTTTCATAAACTTTGTGTAAATAGCAAGTGGTATATGTGGTGGCTAGTGGGAAGGAGAATTAGATATTGTATTTGATCAAGTTTTCTTTGAAAATGTAAGTGACTTTTTAGTGGCTGGCAAGAAAACGAGTAAGTAGGAGATGAAGTCCTCACTATGTGCCTAATTCATATCTCATGTGAATCGTGATTGCAGGACTGGAAGTTGGTGTGACCTTTTATTCCTTTATGACTTAAGGAAATCCACTTCATTACTGCTTGGTCACATGATTCATATTTATGAATAGTTAAAAGCCACCATAATTCATACTGAGCTCCAGATAAATGGAACCAATAGCCAGGAATAGAGAGTTCAGGGCAGGAAAACACTAAGATGGATTTGCCTGGTCAAAGAAGATTGCATGTAGTGTGTCACATGGGTAAACTGAAGCTGAGTTCTACCAGATATGAGTTTGTGAACCCAAGTTCACGAAGAACTTAATTTTTCTCTATTTCCTTTTATGTAAAGAATGAATGATGGTATCTATCTTATACGTCTTAGAGATCATTTATTAAGTCCCCAGAGCTATACCTAGCAAACACAGCTCAGTGCTTCACAGACACTGGTACTGTTAATGAGAGAGATGATCCTTAAAGAAAGCCCAGTATTTTATACACAGAAAGTAATAAACACAAATAATTGAATTATGGATGTTTTCTGAGCAAAGGATGATCCTGAAGCTATACCACTGAGGGGAAGAGGTCATAAGACTTTTATTGTAGCTAGATAACATTTACTTTGTATATTATGTCCCTAAATCCCACTGTCCTGCTAATATTTTGCCGTTGGGTACTCTTCCATGGAAGAATAAACAGATTGATGACATGGGGAGTTGGGTACTGAACTAGGCATTGTGCCCTACCTTTCCGTCTTTGGACAAGATTTGTTTTCTCTTACTTCCTTATCTATATATTTGCAATTATTCAACAACATTCAGCAAATATTTATGGAAGACCCATATGCTAGACACTGTTTTAGGTGTTTGGGATATAGCTTGGGGTGAGGGACAATAAACCCATGAAAATAATATTTGTTAGATGATGACGAGTGTATGAAGAAATACTAAAGTGGAAAGAGGAGGAGTTAATGGTGGGAATGGAGTTGCAATTTGGAAAGAGAAGTTTTCACTGAGATACTGATATCTGATTAAATATCTGATGGAGTTTAGCGACCAAGCTTTACAGGTGTCTGAGGGAAGAGCATTCTAGGCAGAAGGAAAAAGTATAAAGGCACTGAAGGGCAAGCATGACTGGTCTGTCTGAGCAATAATCAAGAGAGCAACGTTTTATTTATTTATTTATGGCTGCGTTGGGTCTTTGTTGCTGTGTGTGGGCTTCTCATTGTGGTGGCTTCCCTTGTTGTGAAGCATGGGCTCTAGGCATGTGGACTTCAGTAGTTGTGGCACGTGAGCTCAGTAGTTGTGGCTCATGGGCTCTAGAGCACAGGCTCAATAGTTGTGGCACATGAGCTTAGTTGCTCCGCGTCATGTGGGATCTTCCTGGACCAGGGCTCAAACCCATGTCCCCTGCATTGGCAGGTGGATTCTTAACCACTGCACCAGCAGGGAAGTCCCCAAGAGACCAATATTTAGTAGTGGAGTGAACAACAGAGAAATCAGAACTATTGGTAACCAGATATTATGACCTTGAAGGCCACTGTGATAGTCTTGGATTTTACTCAGATTGAGATGGGGCACCATTGGACGATGTTGAGAAGAAAAGCAATATTATTTGAGTTTATGTAACAGGACTATTCTGGCTCCTGTTAAAGGGAGGAAAGAGTGAGGAGCAAGGAAACTAGTTAGGGGAAGATATTGAAACAACCTAACAAGAGATTCTGTTGGGGCTTGGCCATGGTGGTAATAGTGGAGAAGGTGAGAAAAGGTCAAATATTGGATATATTTCAAAGATGCTGCTGACAGACTATGATGGAAGATTGGATGCTGGGTCAGAGAGAACAAGGTGTAATATAAAATTCTGGGTTTTTAACCTAAACAGTTGGAAGAATTATGTTGTCAATAACTGAGACTAAGAAGACAGTGGGAAGAGCAGATAGCTCGTACTTGTCTCTGGAATGTTGGGAAGAGTCATTAAGAAAAGTCTGACGAAACTTAGGTTATTCTCTAAATGTTGAGAGGTCTTTGTGAAAGTAACAACTTTTGCAAGAACTTGAAGTAGGATCCAGATGGAAGTTAAGTACTTAACAACTCACTGTGTTCTAAGTAAGATAGGAAAACTTTACCTGAATCTGTGACAATGTACACAGTGAACACTTGGAAATTAATTAAATATGTGATGAAACTGGTAGCGAGTTTACAACTCACAATGAGAAAAGTAGTGGCCAGGAAAAAAGAAAAGTATTTGGAGAGTATTATTCTATGTCTACTCAAAGAAGGTTTCAAAGTAGGCAGAAAAGTGTATTCAATTATGAAAAGCCATGGGTTAACTGCTCAAATTTAAAACTAATTTAATTAAAATTACTGACTTTAAAAGATGCATTATACTGAAGACCTCTTATGAGCCCTTGAATAATGATATCCATTTTTTTTTGTTGTTATTCTCATTTCTGTAATAAAAGAAGAGTTGAGGGCTTCCCTGGTGGCACAGCGGTTGAGAGTCCACCTGCCGATGCAGGGGACACGGGTACGTGCCCCGGTCCGGGAAGATCCCACATGCCATGGAGCGGCTAGGCCCATGAGCCATGGCTGCTGAGCTTGCGCGTATGGAGCCTGTGCTCCGCAACAGGAGAGGCCACAGCAGTGAGAGGCCTGCGTACCGCAAAAAAAAAAAAAAAAAAAGAAGAAGAAGAGTTGAAATTTTAGGTTGATGTAGTGAATTATTTTGTATAGTTACATATATGTCTAAGATTTCACATCAGTTTTCTGCATTATATTTAAGAGATTATTCTTTATGAATTATACAAGGAGAGCCATATGCTAATGAGGGAGAAACAATATTAATATACCCCTGTTAATCAAAGCATAGCCTTTGGGGGGAGGGTTCGAAGGCCCATAGTGGATATGGTAAATGGGTTTAACCTTGATTGCTCACTCTTATCAATTGCTAGCGATTGACTGCAGTGTGTTTTGAGAAGAAATCTGAGATCTTGTCTAAGATCAATAGAACAAAGGACTGTTATTGACTGGATGTGCCTGATAAAGGTACCAATGAAGAAATGGTAGCAAGTATGTCACACATGAACCATCCTTGCCTTCACTAAAAGAGGCATTTCTGGAAGAGGCTTGGAGTATTGACAAGTATGGCTTGTTTAAAGGTTACCCATTCTGTTTTTGTTTTGTTTCGTTTGTTTCTTTTGAACCTAACTTACTTCTTGGTACCTCCTGGTCTTTCCAGACTGTAGTCTAGGCAATGTCCTCTCTTTATAGTTTGACTTTTAATTATCCTGGATTTTTTGGTTAGTCTATTTTCAAGACCTGGCCTTTGCTAATTTATTTGGTTAATAAATATGAACAAAATATAACCAAATGCAGCAAGATTGGTATGCTTAAGTTTTGGGAAGCTGGGTGGATGAAACTTTCAAGCACCCCCGAAGAATATGTAGATTCAACACTGTGAGTCTATTGGTGGGTTAAGATAACGAGATAAGCTGATCTCAGTTGAAGACAGCAGGTGTTAGGTCCAATGGGCTAAAAATTTAAAATAGCCCATTTTATAGAACAATGGATTTAAGACTTTAGGAAACAAATCTAGGAAACACAACTGTATTTTGATGGAGTTGAAGCACAGGGCTTGGGAGGTTGACCTTCAGTGTTTGATGTGCAGAAGAGGGAACTGTGTTTGAGGTAGCTTAGGACACTCTCAGCTGGGTTCTGACGACAATATAAGAGTTGAATTAATTAGGCTGTTGAACTTCCCAGGTAACATTATTATGCTTTTCAATAAGAAATATCTAGAAATAATATCTTAACCAAAACAAAGAGTATGATTTTTTTTTGAAGAGCCTGAATTTTTGAAATGTTAGGCCCTATATGTGGTTGGATAAAATATTTTATACTCTTTATTTTGATGCCTCTCAAATAAGATCTTTAAACATTACTTTCCAGGACCAGATTGGCTTCCCTCCGCCTCCTACTAGAGCCATCTTGACTTTTCAACTATCCAGTCTTTCTCCAACCCCTATAAGCCCTAAATGTTCTTAGATATTTTGGGTGCCATGCATAAATCCCCCATGTTTTCTTATACTGAATCTTGAGCCCTCCTTTCCTCCATCTAAAAGATTCAGTAGTGCTACAAAAGATACAACTTACCATGCTTTTCTATTCTCCTTGTGAACTTCTCCATGTCTTTATCAGTACAACATTAAAACTGTAATAATCAGGCATTGAGAACAAGCCAAGGTGACAGTAGCTTCAGTAAGAAGAAGGTTAGAGAGAGTCCAAAATGCTGGATTGGGTGGATGGAGGGTGTGGAGAAACCTTGAGAGGAGAAAGTAGAGGAGGAGGAGGTGGAAATGGAAAATATGATTTTAAAAATACCCTTTATAAAAAGACTCAAACAGTGATTTAAGGAAAGGTGGATGACAGTAATAATAAAAGCTTATGATTTGCTAAGGACCTCCATGTGCCAGGCATTCAGCTTCAAGGGTATTATCTCATTTAATACTTAATAATCCTAGAAAGTGCTTTTTTGCACTTTTACTTTAGAGAAAGATAAGAAAGAGTTTCAGGTAGAGCTAGGTTAAGTAGCTCTCCCAAGATCACACAGCCAGTGATTAGACCCATCAGGTTTGAACTCAGGTTTTGAGTCCAAAGTCCAAGATCCAAGCTTTTCTTCACTGTAAGAGAGGAAAAGATAGAACAGGATGGAGTAACAGGGAGAGTTGGAAGTGGAGCATGAAATGTAAGAATGCATTGCCAGAGGGGAGAGAATGTACAGGACTTGGAAGAATGGGGTGGAAAGAGGGTACTAGAATCCTGAGGAGGGGTAGCAAACACTCCTTGGGGAAGGGGTCTTTTCTGCTGCTCTTTACTCTCTTCATCCAGGACTCAGGTAGCAACAGAGGTTTTGACCAGCTCTTTCCACACACCTGATGAGGAGAGAGTTATGGGCTGGATGGCAGTTTAGTTTCCCCAACATATGAATAATGCCACATGATACAACTGTTAGTGATTGAATGTGGAGAGGAGTGAACAGATGGTGAAGAATAATCCAGGCTTCCAGATTATGCTCCCTTCCCAGGCACAACCCTCCATCAACCAGCACCCAAACCTGTGGTCCTTGACTCTTTGGATTTATTCTTCACTTAGTAGTTGCACATTGTATTCTGGAGCCTAGGAGCTGTTTTGTAAGGTGTTAAATGGCCTTTATCACTTATCAACAAATATACCATGACCATGCAAAGTTCAGCATTTCTGAGAGTACTGGGCCCATTGGTGGCTCTTTGATTCATTTTGTGAAGACATATTTCTCTTGGATTCTTGGGCAGTGGCTTGTCTTACATTTGCCTCCCAGTAATGGTAATGCAGAATAGTGTGGGAGAATGAGGGAAATAAAGGGATCAAACGTGGTGACCTTCTGCTAGCTGGCTGCCCCATACGGAAGGCAAAAAGGAGCTGTAGCCCTTTGAAAGTCTGAACCTTGGTTGATGAAGACACGATGATTCTTATGATCAGAGATGACAAAATCAATGCATGGAATATGTATGTGACATAAAGATATTCCTACCCAGGAATATCTCCCAGTTTGTAATATATGTATATATATATCCATCCATTGGCGCATGGTTTCTTGTTGGATTTATTTCCTATGCTTCTGTTGTTATGTGAAAACCTCTGGGCCAGGAGATCCTGATGTGTAGGAAAAGGAACAGTATGGGAAGGCAGAAATATAGAAAAGGGAGGTGGGGACTTCCTGGAGGAATAGAGATGCCTGTTCATAACTTTCCAAGGAGTAACACATCCCAATACTCCCATTTCTCCTTGGGATTCCAAGGTTAGCAAAAATGCCTTGTTTGGGGTTGAGCAAAAACTGTTCTGCTTTAAATGGTGAGGGAAAAAATGGCTCTAAGCTATATTTAGGAAATTTGTTGACTGTAATTAAGCCTTCATGGGAATCCCCAAGGTTTACTTACCTATAATTGAAAAAATGCAAATGAAGACAGTTAATCAGTGGACTGGCTGACTAAGAAGTACTACCTACCTCAATGAATTAGAAAGGAAAACACAAATATGTCCAGTTGATAAAGTTACCTGAGAACCAATTGGTAAATTTCTCAGCAACACTGGAGCTTTTTTTTTTTTAGCCTGGCTGAGATTGCAGTGCTTGTCTGCTAAGGCCTTTGCCAACTTCATCTTGAGCCATTACAGACATATTTCCCAACAACTGGCCTTCAGCCTTGGGAAAGCACCAGCTGCCTCCCTGGCAGCACTCAAGGAATCCCTGCAGAAAAAATAACAGACCTTTTCTCCTCCTTTCTGCTGTGATTGAGCCACTACTTAAAGTTGAAAAACATTTACTTTTCAAGATCCTGTAATCAAATGGGAACACCCTTGGGATTAAGCCAACTCTTCAGGAGTTAGCCTACAGTATTCTTGCTTCCAGTTTTCAAGGATTAGTACATATTCTAATATTAACAGATTTAATGCAGTTTATTTTTTGTTTTAATGATCGTCACAGCCATACCTGTGATGGTCATTTTCACTTCAGACATCATACTTGTTAGTATATTCAGCTAATTTTTACCCTCTGATTTAAAATCATCCCCAAAATGCTTTGTACTTCTGTTCATACTTATGTCTTCAGCTTAATTATTTCATTAATTAGCAACTCATACTGTGGTGTCAGTACAAATTCACAATTTGTCCCTTAAAGTCAGCTATGGGAAAAAAGATTAAATGCTGCATCATTTAAATAAAAAAATACTTGTTCGAGGTTGATTAGTAGTAACAGAAACAGAAAATATTAAACAATTTAAATATAGAAGTATCTGTGTTATAAACTATATCAAGTTGTCTTTGACAACTTTTTCAAAATATGACCTCTTGGATGAGGGAGGTAAAGAAGTTTCCTTTCTCATGCCACTGAGCATATTCTTAAAGAGCAAGGTGCTGTGATTGATTAGTAATGCCTGCCATGGACACCATAGCGGTGAGTGCAAATTACTGCCCTATGTTCAACACTGTCACTGTCTTAACAAGAAGGAATTCAGCTTTGCTAATTTATTTCATTGTTGATGTTTGATGAGGAAGAGTGTGTAGACTAGGACACTGAAATGAGGGTTTACCACATAGGAATAATCTTTTTTGTATTCATGTAAACATCCATGAAGTGGGGAAAGATGTGATTAGGCTAAACCTTTTCACCATATCTTTGTTTGCTTCAGTTATTTATTACCCTGGACTTGCTAGCATTTTATAAAAGTGTTATTGATATAGACTCTGGAAAATGTAGGGAGATATTTCAAGGTATTTCAAATGTATCACAGTTTCTAAGGGGATCAAATATCTCTTCAAATCCTCATGGATTTTTCAAACATGAAATGTTCTTCTTGGCAGATAATAGGCTGCAATGCTGTGGGTTTCTAACCTCCCATTCATTAACAGCAAAACTGACTTGTAGCAAAGTCTCTTTTTTTTTTTTTTTTTTTTTTTTCCTGCAGGTAATTTGTGACTCCTTTTGGAGAGATAACTGTTTAAATATAAATAAATGGCCAGCTCCAATAGAGAGATTCCAGTTTTCTCAGGGTATTTACTTTCAATTTATTATCAATTCTTCCAGCACAACTTCCTCCCCTCAAAACACTACCCCAGGCCTGCATATGTATAGTGGAGGCCCATTAAAATATTTCTTGTTCTTATATGTTAAACACTAAGTTAGTCCCATTAAAAGATCTTGCACATGGTTAAAATAGACTCTACCCATTTTAGCATTCTCAAAGTCATTAGCACTATCAGTTATTATTTGAAAAGATTAGAATAAAAGAGTCTAGGCCCAAATGGGACTAGGTTACCGTTCCCAGGCACTTCTAAGCTTTTCAAGGTAATCACTCCTTGGCTTTTATATTTCAAAATCACCTTCAAAATGATTTGGTTTATTTTATTCAATTTAGCTTAGCCAGTAATCCAATGACATTTGCATTATTTTTAATGCAAGGACGGATTGCTTTGTACTTGGGATTTGCATGAACTACCATTTATGGTTCATTATTTTGTGGTAATAGATAATCAGCTTTTTGGAAATAGATTCATTTCCAGGTTATATTTCTATCTCTACATGCATATTTTAAATGGATTAATGTGGAGCACAGTGAAATCCTAATTCTCTTCTCTAATTATATTCCTGACCCTCACAAATTAACATCCTAAGATGTTCACTATGTCATATGTGGTTAATCTAATGCATTTCTCTCCACCTCTTTCAGATTACTTTGCACTTTTGACAATGGTATTATTTTTTTAATTTGGGGTGAGGGTGTTTTTTTAAAGCCAGTTGTTAAATCTAAACTGCATTAGCTTTATTGCTGGTTGGCCCCAGGAGGATCACCATTATTATCAAGGGTGAAGGATTGCTAATTACCTAACAGAATCGAAAGTAGCCTTGGCTGTCAAAGGAATAGTTAAGATATTTCTTGATGATGTTATGTCTTAGATTATTAAAAGAATATTGATTTTGATCTTGAAAGTATAATGCAGAGAAAAATTTTAGTAGATTTATTGGACTTTTTGACCTGTGGGAAGAATATGGATTTAATATCTCATTCCACATTCTATTAGCTCTCTCTGTAGAAACACTAAATAAGAAATGTGAAGGGAAGAAAAAATCAGACAGAAATTGACATAAATTATATACTTACTGTATGCAGAACTGGGAAGACCAATATGGTCTCAATATGTGGTTTCTTACATCTTGCTCCCTGAATTCCACTCACAGAATTTCAACTCTTCCTTTGATAACTCACTCTACCTATGTGTAGCACACACACACCTCACTATGTCCAAAGTTAAACTCAACAGTTCAACACTTCAGCTTCCCTCTTATTTCTATCACCTGGATGAATACATCCATATATACCAAACTGTACTAGCTAGGAATTTCAGAATTGTCCTTCTTCAGCACTCTTAACCATCCAGGCATGAACAACGTTCTATTTAACCCATTAGAAAAGTAGTAGAAAAATAGAGGGCTAGACTGTAGGGTAGAGAGTAAATGACAATTTGGTATTTCAAGAAATGCAGTTGCACTTGCATTTGAAAGAGTGTGATTTGAGTCATGCAGTCACATTTCTGTCAAATTCTGTTTCTATTGGAACTGAACACCTCTTGCAGTATAATCCCCATGTTAATGAAATAGCATGAAACATAATGACATGGTGTTTCAGAAATCTTCAGATGATCCTGTAAATTTTGAGTCATTGTAAGCACTTTTCACAATTCATAAGGAATTAAGCAGCACAAATATCAATTAATGGAAGAATCACATTTCAGGAAGTCTTCCCTCTAGTATTTCTCTCTACTCAAAATGCAAAATGAGGAAAGTGTAGGGAAAGAGAAATCTGTCTATTAGAAGTTAAGTGAGGTTAAGAAGAAGAGAGTGGTAATAGAGGCAGAAAAAGAGCCAGAAAAACCCTATAGAATTGGCTGTAAAACAGCTCTCCCGCCCTTATTTGCTTTTCATGGACTGTAATAGAACAAGATGTGAGGAAACATCTGTTGCCTTTTTAAAATAGTACTTTGATATTTTAAAAAGAATAGTGACAGAATTAGGAGAAGCCTAATTTCCGTGGTTAGGGACAGCAGACACCTATGGAATAGAATAGAGAGAATTAATCTAGTACAGCTTGATAAATTTGGGGACTATGGATTCGTCTGCCATGCTCGACACTGAGAAGCATCATAGAGCAATGGTTAGAGCATGGGCTCTGGAGTTAGGCTTCCTGAGTTTAAATCTTGGCTTTCCCACTTAGCTGAGCATAATAGTATTCCCTGTCTGAGGAGTGGATGTGAGATTGAATGAGAGAAAGGAAACTTGAGAAGTTAGTCCAGAGACTGGCTCATGGTAACATTTGCTAAATGTAAGCTATTATTATTATTTTTTTAATTAAGTAGCCACTTCTTTTAGACTTGATATAAGAATTTAATGGGCTGCCTCATAGGAATAGAAAGGCCCTTGAGCAGGAAAAGATACAAGTCTCTTTCTGTGGATAAGTCTAGTCAGTGTATATGCAAGCCAGCTTGAGGAATGGCTGGCGACAGCCCACATTTGAGACTTATTTAAGCTAGCAAGACCAGCCCAGATAAAGGCTTAGGACACTAACTAGAGTAGCTGAGCCCCACCTGAGGGTACAACAATATACAGCAGTCATTACTGCTGTATATTGAATGTACTTCATAGAAACAGAGCAAGTACAAGAAAAATCTGCAGAGATCAGATCCCAGGAACTGCTGCCGTCAAGGTGCATCCAAGCCAGGAGACCAGTCAAAAGGCCAGGAAGGATTGCTGGGCAGTAGCACATCCCAAGCCAGGAGATTTAGTTAGAAAGAATTCAGGCTCTGAGGATGAGACTAAAAATAACAGACCAGGTGAGATGGACGCTCTCACTAGACTTAGTCATGATGTTTATAGGATGCCCAGACAGAGTTAATAATTGAGATCAGTTCATTTCGAATGATAGTCAGTCACTGAAAAACAAGACCCCAGAGATTAAATGATGCTTCAGAGAAGTAATGCAATGTAGTGGTTCAGATGTTGGGCTTTGGCGAGAGAGAGTACAGGTCTTAATTCCTACTTTGCCAGTTACTACAGGGACAAGTTATCCTACCTCTCTAAGCTTTCCTTTTCTCATCTTTAAAATGGGGATAACAGTTTCTACTACAAGAATTTTTGAAACTTGAGTCATGCAAATTAATTAAAAGGACTAAGGCAATGCCAAGCACCTAGTAAGTGCTCAAGTAATGTTGGGTATTAATATTATTAGAATTTCATTAACACGTCTTGTTTGAAAATGCCCTAGTTACAGTATACACCACAAAATAGGCCACAATTATGTGAAATAAGTTTTCTTAAACCTTCCATTTAAAAATCTTCTTTCCATGTAGCTTTACTCTTTTTAATGTATTTTCTTTAGGAAGTGAATTTTTAGCAAGATGTGCCACTTGGAAACCAGGTCTCAGTGCTATTTTGGACAAGTATAAAGGAGACCCATTTTTAAATAAAACAAATTATGATTGTGCTGAAAATGATCTAAATCATTACAGTGGGTATAGGGCAAATGGTAAAATTTATCCCTGGGGAATTCAAGTTTTAAGAAGAAGTCAAATTCTGTATTAATTTTAGATTGGCCTTATTGCCTTGGAGTATATTTGTTCAGGCTTACCTGGCCCTCACCTCCTCGCTTTGCCTTGCCATGAATTCAGTACCTGCCCCACCAGGTGGCTTGAACAAAATCATTGACTTTATAATTTAGAGCTGTCTCACTGTCAACTAATGTGTTAGGTTTATTCATAGGATTCCTGTGTCAGGCTGGGAGAGCAAAGGGGTTCTGAAGAAAAAACAGGCTATCATATTTTTGCAGCAGAATTAGACACCATCTATCTGAAAATGGAATCTGTGGTAAAAATCTCCAAATTATTTGTAATTCTTCTTTTTGGATCCACTCAATTCTCCCAAGATTTGCTTTTTGGGGGACAATTTAAAATACAATAGACATATCTTGCCCTAATCTACTTCTGCTAATTCTGTTACCCCAAAGCAAATCAACAGAACTGTCCCTGATATAATATCATTCTACTCTCTCTTTACCCATAGCACACAACAAAAGTAACTAACTTTATGACTGAATTTTACTCTTTTCTGAAACCTTATAGACTTTTACAGGGAACTGTCGATTGGCCAAGGGGTATGGTATCTAGCTCCTAAAGAAACTATGACTGATGTAATCATCCCAGCATTTTGCTATCTTATCTATTTTCTTCATTATTTGTACTTCTGCCTGGGGGTATAATTGGAAAGATGAAAAAGTGAGATTCAGTTGGATAATTAGCTGTGATGTTACCAAACTTGTTGATGGTGGAAGTCCTGATATCATTGGTTGAAATAAGCCTTGAGAGAGTCTTTGGGTGTCATTAATCCAGTGGTTCTTAACCTTTGGCATGAATCAGAATCCCCTGGATTGCCAGTTTTTTTGATTCAGAAATGTGGGGATTGGCCTGAGAGAGTGCATTTCTAACAGGTTCCCAGGTGATGCTGGTTCAGAGACTGTACTTAGAGAATCACTGGACCAATCTGTGCCTGTTTTCCCTTCTGTTAACATGAATAATCTCGAATTTGCTTTTCCTTAGCTAACTTTAGAAACTTATGCTGTAAAAGTAAACATTATGGGTTAAACAGTTATTTTGGTATATGGACACCTTATACAGTGTAATAGAATTGGTAACATAACTAGTTACTCTATCCAATTGGTTGATTTAATTTGCAAAGCAATCAATTATATATTCATTGAGTCGTGGCTCTAATCCACAAATCTCAGCTTCTCTATATTATTGTGGCGTCAATGTAATACTGGCTTTTAATCATGTGTGTGTGTGTGTGGTGAAGCCTCAGTTTTATGGTATTGCAAGAAATTCTTACGTAGAAAGCTTCTTCCATTGTTTTCTCAAATAATCTGATTTTATGAGCTTTTTTATGGTAGAAGAATTGAGTTCACTTCTCATAGAATTTTTAAACTCAGAATAATGTTTATTTAGCTTTAATAAAGGATGTGGAACAGATAACAGCCGGAAAAACATAATAGTCTTTAGATATAACTTCTTTTTTTTAACATCTGTTTTGGAGTAGAATTGCTTTACAATGGTGTGTTAGTTTCTGCTTTATAGCAAGTGAATCAACTATACATATACATATATCCCCATATCTCCTCTCTCTTGTGTCTCCCTCCCATCCTCCCTATCCCACCCCTCTAGGTGGTCACAAAGAACTGAGCTGATCTCCCTGTGTTATGCGGCTGCTTCCCACTAGCTATCTATTTTATATTTGGTAGTGTATATATGTCCATGCTACTCTCTCACTTCAACCCAGCTTACCCTTCCCCCTCCCCGTGTTCTCAAGTCCATTCTCTATGTCTGCGTCTTTATTCCTGTCCTGCCCCTAGCTTTAGATATAACTTCTGATGTCCCCAGTCACTGCTTGGGACTTGCTTTGGTCACAAGAAATGACAAGTTAAGTGAAATCAGGTCACATCACATAATGGAGTCACTGTGTTTCGGGTCACTGGGCATAACACTGTTAATTACTTCATACCCAGAAGGTTGTACGCCTAGTTCCTATTCTCTAATATAACTACACCGATTACAAGTTATACAATGAACAATCTCAGCAACTAGGAGCACATTACTTAGGAACATTCTTGGATCCCTCATTTAACTGCAATGGATACATTTCCTTAGTTGCTATTACAGGTTTAATGAACAGACTACATTCAGGCATCCCTGAGGCTGGAGTAATATTTGCAGTCCAGCTGGTAATTCTTTCCTTTCACTAGGTGACATGTAGAATCCTGGCTGAAAGGGGGTCTGAGAAATGCAGTTTTGAACTTTTCCAGCTTTTGTGGTCCAGGAGTTTGAAACAGTTATCAAACGGTCTAGTATACAGTCTATAACACACTGCCTAACTGGTTAAAAGCAGAAAAGAGGTAACTTGAAAAATACCTGGTCTTAGAGTCTGGAGATGAACTTCTACACCTACTCTGCTCTAAGTTGTGACTGGTCTTAGCAATTTTAAAGCCATTCTACCCAATAGGGTGGCAGTATGGCACAGTAGTACAGTCTTTAAGGACCCCATCACTTAAGCTGTATAAACCTGTGAAAATTTCTGGACCTCTGCATGCACCAGATTTCTCACCATATAATGGCAATGATAGTGATACCTCCGTCACAGGGTCGTTGTGAGAGTTAAGTGGGGAAACAAAGTTCTTAAAATAGCATTTGGCACATCGTAAGAAATCAATATTTCATTAGCGCATGGATAAGGGGGTCTCATTGAATGTTCTTTGACCTATGCAAGCCTGAAACAACTGTTGATATTTTGTATGAGGTATATCTAAGACCTGGGAATAGTCAGGTACCGCAGCACAATAAACACCTAAGTAAAAAGTCAGCGCACCCATGGACGTATTCCTCTGCTTAGCTGCCTGCATCCCTACCAATCCTGAGCTCAAGATGGAGAAATAGTCTACAAATAGATACTTCCACTGGGAGAGCCATAAAACCCCTTATAACGTTTTATTCTTTAGTGCCTGCCAAATGCTTTTCAAACAATTGTCATTATTACCTATCAGCCTAATGCAATAACATGAGATGTTCCACTTTGGAAAACTTTTGTTACGTTGGAATTCTTACATGCCAAAAGGAGGGTTTTGTCTTTCGAGGTACTGGGACTTTAGAAAACTGTGTATCATCGAGTATCCTCTATTTTTTCTTTTTATTTTGGGATTAGGGCTAGAAGACAGGTGACTGCTTTGTAACCTATTCTCCTTATCATGTAACAATCTGCTCCTTTTTCGGCAATACTGTATACTTGCATAAACACAACATTGTTTTAACTGAGAAATTGCACCTCCATCTTCTGAATGTTGTGCCTAGGCTAACCCAAGTATATTTCATTCTTCTTCCACTCCAGCTGGACAGTGCCACATCGCTCATCCAGGCAGCTAAAAATCTGATGAATGCTGTTGTCCTCACGGTGAAAGCATCTTATGTGGCCTCAACAAAATATCAGAAGGTCTATGGGACAGCAGCTGTCAACTCACCTGTTGTGTCTTGGAAGATGAAGGCTCCAGAGAAGAAGCCCCTTGTGAAGAGAGAAAAGCCTGAAGAATTCCAGACACGAGTTAGACGAGGTTCTCAGAAGAAACACATTTCGCCTGTACAGGCTTTAAGTGAATTCAAAGCAATGGATTCCTTCTAGGATGATAGGCTTTAACAAGAAAGCTTTTTCTTTCTTTTCCTTTTCTATTCTTTTCTTTTTAATTCCATTTTTTGTATGTATACCTGCTGACTCATATGCCTCTGGCATGGGGAACTAAGGGAGCAGTGTCTGTTTGCATGTAAGATGAGATGTGATCAATACTGCTGATCCATCTGTAGCCCAGGGAGGGGACAGGGAGTTCCTGTCCCAAGGTGGCACAGAGCTGTCCTTTGCAACATTCTAGTAAAATTGGGCAAAGAGTTCATATTGCAATGTTTATGGGAGCGGGAGGGATGGGGAAAATAAACTTAACTCTACAAAAGCAAACTCTAATGCATGCAAGAATCATTAAGTTGGCAGGTATATTAATAAGCGAAAAATCTGGAAGTGTAATGGTAGAACATAAAGCTTGTATTGCTTCTGTTTCAGTGCAAAAGTGTACTAGCCAATACGCTTAAGTGTGTGGCCCACAAATTGAGCAATTTAACGTTGACATCATATCGATGATATTATGTGGAGTTTTTACTAAGGGGAAACTAACTCGTCCAGCTGAAAATGTTTCTTTTAATCTGTATTCTGTTCTTTCTCTCCTAGTCGTGCCATTACTAGTGCTCATGTTATCAATTTCCCCCTTTACTGAAAACATAAACATTTATTTAAAACAATTATAATCCTTCTGGGGGCACTGGAAGCACAATGTGGTGATCATCTTGCTTTTACTTTTTTAAAAATTTGAACTATGATTTTGCTAGAAATAGGAGGCCCAGTGATGGAATGTTAGAGGAATGGAAACTGACAGTGTGTGAAGATTTAGAGGCAAATACATAGGTGTAGCTTGGAGTGCTGGTATCTAATATACCATTGTATCCACTAACTCGAAATAAACACATTTAATCTTGACATCTGAAGAATGCTTTCCTTCTTTGAATGTATGCTTATAAAAGATTAGCTCATCTTCTTGAAAACTGATTAAAAATGCTTTGTGTTCATTTTTAGAAATTGGAGGTAAAAGTAGCTAGGTGATATGTAAAGAAAACTCTGGGATATCTTTAAGTCCAGGAATTGTTTTTTTTGTGTTTTTTCCCATGTGTTTTTATTCACTTTCAAACTGAATCTAAAATGAGAAAGTCACGTGTTAGAATTTTCTGGGCCATGTTTAGCCCTGGGCTAAACTTAAGAAACTTAACGTGTTCTCAGAGAGAAACTGAATAAAGAAATAAATAAATAAATAAATATATATATATATATATATATATATATATATATATATATATATATAGAGAGAGAGAGAGAGAGAGAGAGAGAGAGAGAGAGAGGTCCATTAATTTCAAAATATTTTATTCATTTCAATATTTTATTCATTCATTCATTTTTTATATATACTGTAAAAAAGAGGGTCTCTGTCCCATTACTAAGAAAGAGTGGGCTGTAGTCTTTCAGCTATAGCTTGAGGAGTGAGGAAATAAAAAAACAAATATTTATTTGAGTTCTCGAAACTCCTCCCATTTGAATGATCTCTACAAGTTTGCAAGTTATAGTATGTCTCCAGAAGACTTCTGGTAAAACATGTGCATTTCTTAGCAATGTGATAACATATTGGGAGGCATGGACACCTGTGCTTTGTGTCAGCTTAGGTACAAAGTCCCAAAGAGAAGAGATTGAGAAGTTGTGGAAGAAGAAACAGTCCAAAATGTTATTTAGAGATGGTTCTGCTGAAATCACTGCTTACCACCACCCCATGATGAAAACACCACTCAGGCTGAGAATGATCTACGGATGGAGGAGCCACGATAAAAGCTGTAGAGTGATTTTCAACACGAATCATTAAACGACTATTTCAACTACCCTGCTCCCTTAATTTGCGTAAACACTGAGAAAGGCAACTATTGACATTGTCACAACTATTTATGGAATGTGTCCTCTGAGCCAGGTCCTAAGTTGAGCACACCACTGTGTGCACTTATTGGTAACATTGCATAACTCTTTGGGTTTATGCATTCTGTGATTTAATGGGTTGAAAGTATTCTTCAGACTAGCCAAGAAACTTTTAAAATTCAAAGGCTTCTTGGCAAATCCTGAAAAATAGTCAGCAGGCATCAGAGGAGCATCTAGAGAATGTCATTGACTTTGCCCTTAAATTTGAGTTAATTTTTTTTTTTTGCACTATGCGGGCCTCTCCCTGTTGTGGCCTCTCCCGTTGCAGAGCGCAGGCTCAGCGGCCATGGCTCACGGATCCAGGCGCTTCGCGGCATGTGGGATCTTCCGGACCGGGGCACGAACCCGTGTCCCCTGCATCGGCAGGCAGACTCTCAACCACTGCACCACCAGGGAAGCCCGAGCTAAATGTTTTAATACATGAGTGTGAGCAATGTTTTATGTGTGTGGTTTCTGGAAATCAGTCCTTTATTTTATTTATTTTACCAAAGCTTACTGAGTAAAAGTCATCACTGCCCATCGTTTCTCTTGTGATCAAGGAGAATAATAACTATTCAGATACATAATTAAATATCAACACTGTGCTGAGAGCACTCTAGCAATAAAAAAGCTTAGCGTTTGTTTCCTGGCGTCAAGAAAATACAGTCTAGCTGGGAACATAGGATACAGACAGAAAATGATAAGTAAATATGTCATGAAATCATGTTCAATGTGAACAATGAAGAAGGTAAAAAAAATGACTACTGTGTAGGACAAAAATTGTCAAAACACATTGGGAACTAAAGTATTTGGGGAAGGATTAATGGAAGAGATAGGATTTGGAAATGAGGAAACAATAATTAAATATATTCTACATGAATGAAATGTATAAATGAATACATTTGGTAAGGGGGATGACTGGAGTGAGCATTCAAGGAAAAAAGAACAGCATACTTTAAGGTCTGAAGACAAGTGCTGTCACAGGAAACATAATGTGGATTAGGGGAAAATAAATGTGGAAATGTAGTATGAGGCTAGACTAAGGTGGGCCATGAAGGAGTGTGACCACTATCAATAGGAAATGTGGAGTTTTTAAGTGGAATGGTGACACAAGCAAGCAGTTCCTACATAAGATGAAACTGATAATCTATGAGGAGGTGAGACCTGAAAGGGGCTAACTAATATTAGTTAAAAGGGACATATGTGATAGAAATGTAAGAAAAAAATGCAGTTACTCCTTGAATAACTAGATGTGGAGTAAGAATGATTAAAGTACTATATAATTTATTCAGGGAGACTAAAGAGTCAGAAAACCGAAAAATATCTACAAAATAGTATGTGAACATGGGTTAGAACAAACCAAATATATGGTATATTTGAGAAGACAGGGAATAGGTAATTATTCCCAAGCAAATGGAGTTACATGGGGTATTTCCTATAAAAATAGCACCTTGGAATAATGGATGATCAATATTCCTGATGGGTGGAAACTAAATAAATCTCAACTTCCTTTCTGCTAGGATTGATGGCTCAAAAGATAAAATCTTTATATTCTTCTAAGGACCTAAAATATCCAGGGAAACATAGGTTACCTTCAGAAGATCTCTAGTTTTTCCTCCACTAAGTGTTGAAGAATGTGAAGCCAATTTTAATTTTAGAAGTCAACTTTTATAATCAGTTGGATCATGGCTTAACTCATGGATAAACTGGTTATATGTGACATTATGACTACATCGTCATTTTTGAGCATCAGTTACAGATAGGGAAACTTTCAGACACTAGAAGTATAAAGATCTATAAAATACTGTGTACAGCTGAGTCAAGAAAAATAAGCCTTCAAAATATTGTGATTTGATAAATTGTAGTCACTAAATTTGCTGGTAGTAGACAATAAGTCATTTGATCTCTGTTGCTGTGTCATTGCCTACTAACCAAATAAAAGAGGTCAGTACTTACTCTTCACTTGAAGAATGTGGAATTTTTAAAGGTAATGAAAGGAAGTGATTAACTACAGAAGGCCGCTAATGATTTTTTTTTTTTTTTTAACGCTAGTGCCTAGAAGTGCCAACAGCAAGTGGTGGACTAGGAAGCTCCAGGCCCTTGTTCATCCATGAAAACACAAAGTAAACAACAAAACACCAACTGAAGTAGCTTTGTAGGAAATATAGAAACCAGTTACAGATTTGTAGTAGCCAAACAAATGTTTAACCAAGATAAAGTCACACTTATTATGGAAGGAAATTTGGGGGTATCTTTGCTCACCCATATCTTGCCTCTTCCCTGGCAAAGCATGAGGAAGAAGATGTCCAATTTCCGGTTCCTCCCATGCAATGGAAAAAAAAGAGTCAAATTGTTTGCATTGTTCTGGCTTGTCTGCAGCTTCCTAAGTGACTGGTTTCTGTTTTGTCTAATAAGGAGCTATGGTGGAAATGGTGGCATAGTTTGGATATCAGGTTGGAGCCCACTGAAAGCAGTGGCAGTTACCATGGCATCTAAGAGCTGTAGGGGACCTACAAACCTGTGAGCTATTGAGGGCAAGAAATTATGGGCAGAGGAATACAATAGCACATTTAAGACTGAGAAGAAGCAGAGATGAGACTGTTAGGGAATATAAGACATTTAAAGGAGACCATACAACTGGGGATATTGGGTTAGAAACACACACACACATGCCCAGGGAGCAGGCATGTTTAGAAAGGCCTGAAAAGACTATAAGCATTTATGCTAGGTTGATTAGTGAAGACCTTTCCCTTTGCAGAGCCTGTCTGTAAAGACTGACAGAGGTGGCTATGTTTTCAAATGCCCAACTATATGTTGTCTACAAGTGACTCGCATCAGATATAAAGAAACATATCAGTTGAAAGTGGAAGGATGGGGAAAATATTCCATGCAAATAATAACCAAAGGAAGGCAAGAGTGGTTATCCTAATACCAGACACATAGATGGATGGGACAGAATAGAGAACCCAGAAATAAACCCACACAGTTAGGGTCATTAATCTGTGACAAAGGAGGCAAGATTATACAATGGAGAAAAGACAATCTCTTCAGTAAGTTGTGCTGGGAAAACTGGATAGCTACATGTAAAAGAATGAGATTAGAACTTTTCCTCACCTCATATATAAAAATTAATTCAAAATGGATTAAAGACCTAAATGTAAGACCTAAAACTATAAACATCCTAGAAGAGAACATAGGCAGAACACTCTTTGACATAAATAGTAGCAATATTTTTTGGATCTGTCTCCTAAGACAAAAGAAACAAAAGCAAAAATAAATGAGACCTAAACTTAAAAGCTTTTGCACAGAAAAGAATCATTGACAAAACAAAAGGCAACCTGCTGAAAGGGAGAAAATATTTGCAAATAATATGATCAATAAAGAATTAATATAAAATTTTTATATATAGCTTATATAACTCAATATCAGAAAAAAGAACCCAATTAAAATGTGCAGAAGACCTGAATAGATAGTTTTAAAAGAAGATACACAGATGGCCAACATGCACATGAATAAATGCTCAACATTGCTAATCATCAGAGAAATGTAAATCAAAATTACAATATCACCTTACACCTGTCAAAATGGCTACCATCAAAATGTCTACAAATAGCAAGTGTTGGTGAGTATGTGAAGAAAAGGGAACCCTAGCATACTGTTGGCAGGATTATAAAATGGTGCAGCCACTATGGAGAACAGTATGGAGCATCCTCAAATCCTAAAAATAGAACTACTGTATGATCCAACAATTCCATTTCTGGGTATATATCCAAAGAAAATGAAGGTAGTAATTCAAAAATATACATGTACCCCAATATTCATAGCAGCATTACTTACAATAGCCAAGATATGGAAGTAAGTGAAGTCTCCATCAGCAAATAAATGGATAAAGAAAAAAAATACACACACACACACACACAATGGAATATTACTCAACCATAAAAAGTATGAAATCCTGGGTTTCCCTGGTGACAGAGTGGGTGAGAGTCCATCTGCCGATGCAGCGGACACGGGTTCGTGCCCCGGTCTGGGAAGATCCCACATGCCATGGAGTAGCTAGGCCTGTGAGCCATGGCCACTGAGCCTGTGTGTTCGGAGCCTGTGCTCTGCAACGGGAGAGACCACAAGAGTGAGAGGCCCGTGTACCGCAAAAAAAAAAAAAAAAAAAAAAATGATAATAATGTATGAAATCCTGCCATTTGCAACAACATGGGTGGACCTAAAGAGTATTATGCTTCATGAAATAAGACAGAGAAAGACAAATACTCTATTTTAACACTTATAGGTGGAATTGAAAAAATAAAATGAATGTATATATTAAAACAGAAATAGACTCACAGATATAGAGAACAAACTCATGGTTACAAGTTGGGAGAGGAAAGGGGGGATAGATGAGATACAGATATGGGATTAAGAGACACAGACTACTATGTACACAATAAATAAGCAACAAGGATATATTGTATAGCACAGGGAAGTATAACCATTATTTTGTAATAACTGTAAATGGCATATAACCTATAAAAATATTAGATCACTAAGTTGTACATCAGAAACTAATATAATATTCTTAATCAACTATACTTCAATATAAAAAAAATATACTAGAACAACTGTACCCCAATAGATTGAATAACCTAGATGAAATGGATAAGGTCCTAAAAACACACAACCTAAGAATACTGAAGCATGAAGAAATTGAAAATTTGAACAGACCCATAAGCAATAAAGATATTGAATGAGTAATCAAAAACATTCCAACAAAGAAAAGCCCAAGGGCAGATGGCTTCACTGGTGAATTCTACCAAATATCTAAAGAAAAATTAACACCAATCCTCTTCAAACTCTTCCAAAAAAATTGAAAAAATGGGAACACTTCTGTACTCATTCTATGGGGCCAGAGTAACCCTGATACTAAAGCCAGACAAAGGTACTACAAGAAAAATATCTACAGAGCAGTATCACTGATGAATATTGATGCAAAAAAAATCAACAAAATTCTAGCAAACAGAACTTAATAGCATGTTAAAAGGATTACAAACCATGATCAAGTGGGATTTATTCCAGGTCTGCAAGGATGTTTCAACATACAAAAATCAATCAATGTAATAACAGAATGAAGTAAAAAAAAAACAAACAAACAAACACATGATCATCTAAATTGATTAAGAAACAGTATTTAACAAAATTAAATATTCTCATGATAAAAACACTGAACAAGCTAGAAATAGAAGGAAATTACCTCCAAATATTAACCAACAGTTAACATCTTATCAACGGTGAAAGAGTGAAAAATTCTCCTGTAAGGAAGAAGACAAAGATGCCAGATTTTACCTTTTTCTACAACATAGTATTTGAAGTCTTAGCAAGAGCAATTAGGCAAGAAAAATAAATAAAAAGCATCCAAGTTGGAAATGAAGAAGTCACATATTTTCTCTGAGTGCAATTGAAATATTTTTTTAAACATCTTTATTGGAGTATAATTGTTTTACAATGGTGTGTTAGTTTCTGCTTTATAATAAAGTAAATCAGATATACATATACATATGTTCCAATATCTCTTCCCTCTTGTGTCTCCCTCCCTCCCACTCTCCCTATCACACTGCTCCAGGCAGTCACAAAGCACAGAGCTGATCTCCCTGTGCTACGCGGCTGCTTCCCACTAGCTATCTATTTTACGTTTGGTACCGTATAAATGTCCATGTCACTCTCTCACTTTGTTCCAGCTTACCCTTCTCCCTCCCCATATCCTCAAGCCCATTCTCTAATAGGTCTGTGTCTTTATTCCTGTATTTCCCCTAGTTTCTTCATGAACTTTTTTTAATTTATTTTTTAGATTCCATATATATGTGTTAGCATACAGTATTTGTTTTTCTCTTTCTGACTTACTTCACACTGTATGGCAGGCTCTAGGTCCATCCACCTCACTACAAATAACTCAATTTCATTTCTTTTTATGGCTGAGTAATATTTCATTGTATATATGTGCCACATCTTCTTTATCCATTCATCTGTTGATGGACACTTAGGTTGCTTCCATGTCCTGGCTATTGTAAATAGAGCTGCAATGAACATTGTGGTACATGACTCTTTTTGAATTATGGTTTTCTCAGGGTATATACCCAGTAGTGGGATTGCTGGGTCATATGGTAGTTCTATTTTTAGTTTTTTAAGGAACCTCCATACTGTTCTCCATAGTGGCTGTATCAATTTACATTCCCACTAACAGTGCAAGAGGGTTCCTCTTTCTCCACACCCTCTCCAGCATTTATTGTTTGTAGATTTTTGATGATGGCCATTCTGACTGGTGTAAGGTGATATCTCATTGTAGTTTTGACTTGTATTTCTCTAATGATTAATGATGTTGAGCATTCTTTCATGTGTTTGTTGGCAATCTGTATATCTTCTTTGGAGAAATGTCTATTTAGGTCTTCTGCCCATTTTTGGATTGGGTTGTTTGCTTTTTGATACTGAGCTGCATGAGCTGCTTGTAAATTTTGGAGATTAATCCTTTGTCAGTTGCTTCATTTGCAAATATTTTCTCCCATTCTGAGGGTTGTCTTTTGGTCTTGTTTATGGTTTCCTTTGCTGTGCAAAAGATTTTAAGTTTCATTAGGTCCCATTTGTTTATTTTTGTTTTTATTTCCATTTCTCTAGGAGGTGGATTAAAAAGGATTTTGCTGTGATTTATGTCATAGAATGTTCTGCCTATGTTTTCCTCTAAGAATTTGATAGTGTCTGGCCTTACATTTAGGTCTTTAATCCATGTTAAGTTTATTTTTGTGTATGGTGTTAGGGAGTGTTCTAATTTCATTCTTTTACATGTACCTGTCCAGTTTTCCCAGCACCATTTATTGAAGAGGCTGTCTTTTCTCCACTGTATATTCTTGCCTCCTTTATCTAAGATAAGGTGACCATATGTGCATGGGTTTCCCTCTGGGGTTTCTATCCTTTTCCATTGATCTATCTTTCTGTGTTTGTGCCAGTACCATACTGTCTTGATTACTGTAGCTTTGTAGTATAGTCTGAAGTCAGGGAGCCTGATTCCTCCAGCTCCGTTTTTCTTTCTCAAGATTGCTTTGGCTATTCGGAGTCTCTTGTGTTTCCATACAAACTGTGAATATTTTTGTTCTAGTTCTGTGAAAAATGCCAGTGGTAGTTTGATAGGGATTGCATTGAAATCTGTAGATTGCTTTGTATAGTATAGTCATTTTCACAATATTGATTCTTGTATGCAGAAAATCCTAAAGATTCCCCCTTAACATTTAAAACTAGTACATAAATTCAGCCAATTTGCTGAATACAAAATCAACATATAAAAGTTTGCTGCTTTTCTACATGTTAGCAATGAACAATCAAAAAAAAATTAAGAAACAATCCCATTTACAGTAGCAACGAAAAGAAAACAGGAATAAACTTAACAAAGGAAACAAAACACATGTACACTGAAAACTACAAAACACTGAAAGAAATTGAAGACATAAATAAATGGAAAACAATCCAATGTTCATAGATTAGAGGAATTAATATTGTTAAGGTGTTGATACTACCTATCTACAGATTCAAAGCAAATGCTGTCAAAATCTCAAGAGCTTATTTGCAGGAATAGAAAAATCCACCCTCAAATTCACATAGAATCTCAAAGGACCCTCGAGTAGCCAAAACAATCTTGAAAATAACACAGTTGGAGGCATCACAATCCCTGATTTCAAAATTTATTACAAAGCTACAGTAATCAAAACACTGTGGTGTCGCCATAAAGACAGACATATAGACAGTGGAACAGAGTAGAGAGTTCAGAAAAAAAAGCTAAAACAAAAACCCTCACACATAAAGTTAAATGATTTTCAACCAGGGTGCCAAAACCATTAAATGGGAGAGAACAATTTTTTTTCAACAAACAATCCTGGGAAAAATGAATATCCACATGCAAAATAAATAGTTGGGACTCTTATATTACACCATATACAATAATTAACTGAAAATGGACCAAAGACCTTAACATAAAAGCTAAACTGTAAACATCTTACTAGATACAGGAAAATCTTCAGAATATCAGATTTTACAAGGACTTCTTGGATATGACACCAAGAGCACAGGCAACAACAAAAAAGCAGATAAATTGAACTTCAGAAAAAATTTATCTGCGTGCATCAAATGACACAATCGGAAGAGTGATAAAAAGGCAACCCACAGAATGGGAGAAAATATTTGCAAATTTTATACATGATAAATCGTCTATATCCATGATATATTAAAACTCCTACAACTCAACACTAAAAAATCAATCAATCTGATTTTTAAAATGGGCAAAATACTTAGACATTTCTCCAAAGAAGATATACAATGGCCAATAAGCACATGAAAAGATGTTCATATGGGGAAATGCCAATCAAAACGACAGTGATATATCATCTCACATTTTTTTAAGATGGCTACTATCAAAAAAAAAACAAAACAAAAAATAAAAAAAAACAAGTGTTGGTAAGGATGTGGAAAAATTGGAAACCTTGTGTTTTGCCGGTGGCAATGTAAAATGTTGCAGCTACTATGCAAAACCGTATGATGGTTCCTCAAAATGTGAAACACAAAATTACCATATGATCCAGCAATTCCACTTCTGAGTATACACCCAAAATAACTGAAGGCAAGTTCTCAAAGAGGTATCTGTACTCCCATGTTCATCATGCATTATCCGCAATAGCCCAAAATTTGAAATAATCTAAGTGTCCACTGACAGATGAATAAACAAAATGTGGCATATCCATACAATGGAATATTATTCTGCCTTAAAAAGAAATGAAATTCTTTCACATGTTACAAGATAGATGAAGCTTGAACATACTATGCTAAGCGAAATAAGCCAGTTACACAAGACAAGTACTATATAATTCCACTGATATGAGGTATACGGACAGTGTAGTCAATTTTAAAGTGATGGGAAGGAGAATGGTGGTTGCCAGGGGTTTGAGAAGTGGCGGAGTGGGAAGTTATTGTTTAGTGAATATAGAATTTCAGTTTAACAACATGAAAAGAATTCTGGAGAAGGATGATGGTGATGGTTGCACAACAATGTGAATGTACTTGCTACATGAACTTTATATTTAAAAATTAAGATAATAAAATTTATGCTATATTGTATTTTACTAAAATTAAAAAGTAGTACTAGGGCTTCTGATACTCTTAGCAATGTCAAATATTTGAGTTCTTATACCCTCTCTCATAAGAGCCATTTCTGATCTCTGGTTTGGATTCATGCCTATCAAATTAGGTTAGTAATATGCAGAACACTAGAAGGTTTAAATCTGTATTTTAAAAATTGTTCACAATTTTTCACTGAGGTAAAAAGCAAAACTGTTTATGCTGGTACTTATGGAAGAGTGCACTTCAAAGAAATACCGTCCTGAGCAAAACCTCATAAATTTGGGGAAGGATTAGGAAGTGAAGGTCATTTCAGAGTAATTACCTATAGTTCTTTTCTGGTGAATGAGAATATTATGGAAGACCTAAACTGAATTTATTGTCTTTATTGTCTAAATTGAATTACATTCAGAGCCAGGGGTAAAGATCAGGCAGGAGCAAGAATGCACACACAAAATATTTTACCAAATCAAGCCTAAATCAAAATTTTCCACAAGGTATCCAGTTAATTATTTGAAGATCTGGAGATGGTCTGACTTTTAAACAGAATGAGGTTGAGAAGTATAATTGCACTGAGCATTTGTAGCATGAAATAACAGACTGAAAGTTCTGGATCAGAGACTGTCTTAGTTTGGAGTACCCTGAAAACAGAAATTTATTTGGGTGTTAATCCCAAGAATTAGTATTGAGGAAGCAGAAATACTATAATAGGATTAGAGAAGGAGAAAAATCCAACATAAAGTGCTTATTGTCACTCATGTGGGTAGAGGGGCTCAGTTCTGCTGTTACGTTCTGCACAGCATTCTTACTTGAACCTATTGATCTTCCATGGGTCAAGGGAAAGCTGTGTGTGCTTGAAGCAGGGCTCTATCAGCACAAAGGGACTATGAACTCATAAAGAGCTCCAGAGTTGTGGAAAAACCAGAATTGCCCAGAAGATGTGAATATGAGCACTAGAGATTTTACCACAGTCCAAATCTTGTACTGCTTAAAGTTATGATTCTTAAGTAGCTCCCAACACCAACTCTTTGTGATGATAGCCAAAATATCTGTGAAAGATTTAACGTAACCATGAGCTACAGTCTCAGTCCCCACAACTTTCTCAAGTTTATAATTGACATTCACCATCTCTTCCACTTCCAGTGTATGGCACAGATCTTCAAACCTGAAGGGGCTGGACCCTGACAGCCTTTATAAGTCATGGTTGCTGCAATTGCCCATTCATGTCATCTCCAGGCATGGATGAACCAACAGATACCAAAACAAATTTCTTGTTTTTTCTTTTTTTTTTACATCTTTATTGGAGTATAATTGCTTTACAATGGTGTGTTAGTTTCTGCTTTATAACAAAGTGAATCAGCACCTACACATATACCCCCATATCTCCTCCCTCTTGCATCTCCCTCCCACCCTCCCTATCCCACCCCTCTATGTGGTCACAAAGCACCGAATTGACCTCCCTGTGCTATGTGGCTTCTTCCCACTAGCTATTTATTTTATGTTTGGTAGTGTATATATGTCCATGCCACTCTCTCACTTTGTCACAGCTCACCCTTCCCCCTCCCCATATCCTCAAGTCCATTCTCTAGTAGGTCTGTGCCTTCATTCCTGTCTTACCCCTAGGTTCTTCATGACATTTTTTTTCTTAGATTCCATATATATGTGTTAGCATATGGTATTTGCTTTTCTCTTTCTGACTTACTTCACTCTGTATGACAGACTCTATGTCAATCCACCTCACTACAAATAACTCAATTTCATTTCCTTTTATGGCTGAGTAGTATTCCATTGTATATATGTGCCACATCTTCTTTATCCATTTATCCAATGATGGACACTTAGGTTGTTTCCATCTCCTGGCTATTGTAAATAGAGCTGCAATGAATATTTTGGTACATGACTCTTTCTGAATTATGGTTTTCTCAGGGTATATGCCCAGTAGTGGGATTGCTGGGTCATATGGTAGTTCTATTTGTAGTTTTTTAAGGAACCTCCATACTGTTCTCCATAGTGGCTGTACCAATTCACATTCCCACCAGCAGTGCAAGAGTGTTCCCTCTTTTCGAATTTCTTGAGTTTATGCATATGTCTCCATATTCCCAGTATGTAGCAGGAATCCTAGCTCCTAATGATAATCAGGTTAGTTGAGAACCTCTTTCTTTGCCCTCTGTTCAACCAGCATAAAGATCCCAAAGTGATTACGTGGGAGTTGTAGCTACTGGCTCAGTGGAAACATTCCTGTGCCACTGGTAAAAACTTGCTCTCATGGGAACTAGAACTTTGAATCCAGCAGAGCCTAAGATCAGGGGGATGAGAAATACAGATTAAAAACTGGGCTGTACTATGGCCTCAATAATTTTTGCTCACACCAAGGTATCAAACAGATCAATTTGTAAACCAGATACAAATGTATTACCTCCTCCATGGTGAATTTCTCCATGGGACCAATGGTATGAGTTGAGGAAGAGGTGAGGTGTGGCGGAGGTAAGTGCTGTGGGCATGGTGTCTTGCTTGTATTCTCTAGTTCTACCATTCCTAAGCCCACTTGAATCATTTTCATTGTACACTGGATTGTTGCTGCATCCTGCTGATGCTAAGATTTAGTGCACAAGACATACCCAGTTTGTGATTAGCAGTTCTGGTAAATCCTTCGGTACCTACTGGTGCCCAGTAACTTACCAGGAACAACTTTTGAAATGGAAAGTTGTTTTTTGATACAGAAGGCATGATGTTGCTCTAGAACATTAGGGGTCTCTCCTGAAACTCTCCAATTTGGACTTGCCAATGACTCCACCAATCATCCATATCTGCTATAGATTCTCTATTACTATGACACTTGATAATGGCAGAGAAATTTTTACCACAGCCTTGACCGGTTGTGGAGCCTTCTCTTGGATCCTGCTTGAAACTGGGAGTCTCCTGAGTCACCAGTCAAATAGGTCTGCACATTATTCCTAAATGGAGTACATGCTGCCTTCGAAATTTCAAAATGCTTACTGAGCACTACATCTTTCTTAGTGTCAAGGGATACCCTAAGAGGGGATGTTCTGGCATGCTCAGGCCACTGAACTTCTAAACCCTTCACCAATAAGGCTCTCTTATGAATATTTGTAGGGTTTAATCTCACAATTTCTGTCACTCAAGTTTTATTAGGGCATCATAAGTAGCTGTCATTTTGTATTTACCAGGTCATGGTATGATTAAGGATTATGTTCTGTAGATGTCAAATAATTAATGTCACTCTAGGCTACATTTTCTCAGAGGTTAAGACATTAATTATAATCTTAATATGAGTAAATATATACTGCCATTATCCAAACATAAATGCAACTTGCCCTTTATTCTCTTTATTAATTGAGTTTGAAAATAATTTTATGTTCAGATCATGTGTCAGAGATTCTGGTAATCTTATTCAATAAAGCTGGAACATCCAACTTGGGCTTTTTCAGGGAACATAATAATTAACAGAGTAGAGATAGGATATCTCCATTCAATGACTTCCTCTATATCTTTTAAGTCTTGGAGGGTTAATCTAAGTATAAGAATTCCACTTGGGTTGTGATATTGCTTCTGACTTACTATCATGGATTGAGGAGCAGTTTCAGGGATTTCACTTGGTCATTTCTACCTTATTGACCTCTACCCCACAGGTTAGAGAACCAATGTGATCATGGCTTCTACCAGCTACTAAAAATATGCATCCCGATTGTGCACTAAAGGACCAGGGAAACAACTATGGTGTTCTATATGCCCACTGGATATACTGTAAAACTTGAGCTAGAACTCCTTGTCTTCTCCTGCCTTCATAAGTCTCCATCATAGCCAGGATGGGAATGGGGATGGGAGCATCATGGGATATGAGTCCCTGGGTATCAGTTTCAGTTCAATAGCTCATATATTTCTGCTTGCTAGTGTATACCTCCATTAGGGTTTCTCCTTAAGTGGATCCTGTTCCTGGGACTAAAAACTGACTCCATTTATAAAATGTATGAAGGCTTATGTTTTTCCATTAATCTCCGGTTCACCTATTCTTAATATTGTTGAGTATGTAAGTCAAATGATATCTTTGTTTCCTACTCATCTATCTTGTCTCTAGTAACACATTATTTGTTAAGCATTGCCTCAGATCCCTGTAGTTGAGGCTCCCTATTTACCATCTTAGTTGCTCATTACCGTAACTGTAATCTTATCTCTGGTGGTTACGTGCTCCCACCTGGCTTGTGCCATTCTGGAAAGCTATCATCCCCACTGATACATAGAAGCATTTCCTACTATCAAAGCTGGCCTACAGAGTATAATTATCACTGAGATAATCAAAGATGTTGGTATTCCCCACTCCATCACCTCCTTTTATTTTTTTAGGTAATATAATGTCAACAGTGTTCAACTCCATTATGAGAGAAAAAAAACCCCTCAGTATCCTTCTTAGAATTGTGCACCAGAAGGACAGCAGGCTGCAACAATATCCAGGTACAATAACTGTCCCACACTTCTGGGCTGAGCTTTTATGTTAATCTAGAAGGGTTTCAGAAGAATTGGGGAAGACCTTAGAGAGAAAGAAGATAGGTGCACGGCACACACTCAAGATGGGCTTTGTCAGCAGTAAGTTAGTCTGAGCAGCCATAGATTAAATCAGACAAAAAGGTTGAAGGCATATGCTTGGGGTCCAAAGGTGTCTGCTCTGGAGGCTCTGTCATAGGAGTGGGCATGGTGGTATTTCAGAAGGAATGTCATACACAGGGATCTGAATACTCATGAGGAAAGAAAAAACCTGCAAAGATATAGAATCACAGATAGGTAAAAACTTGTCATCGGAGAAATGTAGTCAGAGAAATATGTTTGATTTATCTTCATGTTTTTTTTTTTTTCCAAATAACTAAAATTTATGAGTCCATGAATGGATAAAATCCTGGAAGCTGAGCATCTGGCCAAGAACATGGATGAAGTGGCAGAATCAACTATGGATCTTGTTTAATGACCTAATTTGAGACTTCAAGTGTAAGAAAGAATAAGGATCACGTGATACAGTTCAGAGATGGAGGCCCTTCCTGCCCACATTCACATCTTTGTCTGCCATAGAGAGTGGGGTAAAAGGCAATCCATAGTTTGAGATTTGGTGGTCCAGGAATGGTAACTTTGTCTAAATTCCAATGTACCTGATTAAAACTTTATCACATGTTGCTTAGTGTTAATTAGAATTATTTGGAGGAGGCGGTTAAATGATTGTCAATTACACAAACCATGTATAAATTCTTCCTTTAATAACATATTCAGGGGCTTCCCTGGTGGCACAGTGGTTGACAGTCCGCCTGCCGATGCAGGGGACATGGGTTCGTGCCCCGGTCCGGGAAGATCCCACATGCCGCAGAGTGGCTGGGCCCGTGAGACATGGCCGCTGAGCCTGCGCGTCCAGAGCCTGTGCTCCGCAACGGGAGAGGCCACAACAGTGAGAGGCCCGCGTACCGCAAAACACATACAAAAGAAAACATATTCAGATCTTTACAGTTAAAGCTCAAGCTGTCATCCCTTTTATTTCTGACCCGGTCCATGTCTGTGCCTTTCCTCCACAGAGGTACCTGCTAGTGTGAGGTAATGAGTAATGCATCTTTCTTTACATTTATGCACATTAATGAGCTCATAGGAAATATATGATATCTTTTGCATTTTAATAAGCTTGTTTTCCAAGTGCCTAAGCAAGAGTCTTATCAAAAATGTGCGGCAGACCATGCCTCTTCTTTCTTTTTTTATTATTTTTTATCGGAGTATCATTGCTTTACAATGTTTTGTTAGCTTCCATTGCACAACAAAATGAATCAGCCATACACGTACAGATATCCCCTCCCTTTTGGGCTTCCTTCCCATTTGGGTCACCACAGTGCATTAGGTAGAGTTCCCTGTGCTGTACAGTATGTTCCCATAAGTTGTCTATTTTATACAAAGTATCAATAATGTATATGTGTCAATTCCAGTCTCCCAATTCCTCCTACCCCACCCCTTTCCCCCTTGGTATCCATACATTTGTTCTCTACCTCTGTGTCTCTATCTCTGTTTTGCAAATAAGATCATCTATACCATTTTTCTAGATTCCATATATATGTGTTATTATACGATGTTTGCTTTTCTCTTTCTGACTTACTTCATTCTGTATGACACTCTCTAGGTCCATCCATGTCTCTACAAATGACCCAATATCATTCCTTTTTATGGCTAATATTCCATTGTACATATGTACCACATCTTCTTTATCCATTCCTCTGTTGATGGACATTTAGGTTGCTTCCATGTCCTAGCTATTGTAAATAATGCTGCTATGAACATTAGGGTGCATGTGTCTTTTTTGAATTATGGTTTCTCTGGGTATATGCCCAGTAGTGGGATTGTTGGGTCATATGGTAGTTTTATTTTTAGTTTTTTAAGGAACCTCCATACTGTTTTCCATAGTGGCTGTATCAATTTACATTCTTACCAACAGTGCAGGAGGGTTCCCTTTTCTCCACACCCTCTCCAGCATTTATTGTTTGTAGAGTTTTTGATGATGGCCATTCTGACCAATGTGAGGTGATACCTCATTTTAGTTTAAATTTTCATTTCTCTAATAATTAATGATGTTGAGCATCTTTTCATGTGTTTGTTGGCCATCTGTATGTCTTCTTTGGAGAAATGTCTATTTAGGTCTTCTGCCCATTTTTTAATTGGGATGCCTCCTCTTTTGAGTAGCAATCATCCTGGGAATGCCAGGAGATGGGATTGCATTGGAAAAGACAAGAATCCTGGAAAACTAATTATCTAGAGTACTTGTAAAAAGGAACACTAAAATGTATGTTTATGTAATAGATTTTGGGAAAATGTGTGGACCTGGAAAACATGAGGCTAAGTGAAATAAACCAGACACAGAAAGTCAAATACTGTATGATCTTGCTTATATGTAGAATCTAAAATAGTCAACTTCATAGAAGCAGAGAGTAGAATGGTGATTGCCAGAGGTTAGGGGAAGGTGGAAATTGGAAGGAGATGGTTAAACAGTAAAAGTTTCAGTTAAGTAAGATCAGTAAGTTCTGAAGACCTAGTATACAGCATAGTGCCTATAGCTATCAATACTGCATTATATTCATAAAATTTGCTAAGATGGTAGTGCTTATGTTGTGTCCCTACCACAAAAAATAATTATAATAAAGGGGATGAGGGGAAACTTTGAAAGATGATAGATATGTTTATGGCCTTGATGGTAGTAATGGTTTCACAGGTATATACTTATTCCCTAAACTCAAGTTTTATACATTAAATATGTACAGCATTTTATATGTCAATTTTACCTTAATAAAGATGTTTATAAATATCTGGGCTTCCCGGGTGGTGCAGTGGTTGAGAGTCCGCCTGCTGATGCAGGGGACGCGGGTTCGTGCCCCGGTCCGGGAGGATCCCACATGCCGTGGAGCGGCTGGGCCTGTGAGCCATGGCCGCTGGGCCTGTGCGTCCGGAGCCTGTTCTCCGCGATGGGAGAGGCCACAGCAGTGAGAGGCCCGTGTACCGCAAAAATATATATATATATATATTTGAGAGCACCTGGGTCATAAATCAATTCAATATTGATGATGTATTGAGAAGATGCAAAGGAGGGTCAGCTTTATCCCACAAATGAACATAAAGGAGGAAAACAGCTACTGAAAATAAAATGCATCTGAATCTAGTTGTGCCTTCATGTTTTTGTGTTGAGTGGAGGGACAGAAAGTGACTGGGCTGGTACTTGCCATGTTGTGCGAGGCCAAGAAGGAATTATGTGTATGTGGGAAAAACAGGCAAATTCCCCAACATGAATGTACATAAGAGTGGGTGGGAAAGATTATCTATCACCATATTAACATTTATTCTCAAGACATGAAAATAAGATTTAACAGAATGTTATTAGCCTTTTAGCCTGAATCCACCATTCATATCAGACCAGAATACATTTTCTCTCAATTTATTAATAGTACCTAGAAACTTTTGTTCTTCCTGAAATATTTATTTAGAAACTCATGTGTTCCAGCAATAATTTTCATAATAAGCTTCTGCAAAAAATTATATTCTATAATTACCTCAAAGAGCAATGTAAGGATTTTAATACCTCATATGAGGCAAAAATATGTGAACGCAGTTTATATGATTTAAAGTAGGAATTGGCAAACTTTTTCTGTAATGGCCAGGTAGTAAATATTTTCAGCTTTGTTGGCCATATGAACTCTGTTACTATTCAACCCTGTTGTTGTGGTGTAAAAGCAGCCCTAGACAATACATAAACAAATAAGCACAACTGTGTTCCAATTAAACTTTGTCTGACACCCTCTGTCTGACAATTAAGCTGGGAGCCAGAATCTTTGCCAGTATGGGATTCTATTATTCCCAATGAAATCAGGAAGCCTATTTCAATATTACCATCCCCAACCATCATCCCATCATATGGAGGAAAGCCAATACTAACCTTCACAAGGATGCTGGTATAGTTCGCTCATTAATGCATTTTTGGCTGACTTAGTGAAATGAATATCCTTTTGACCTATCGGGAGACATACTAGAGAATGAGAGGAGACAGGGTTGGAGGTTGCTCCATGAAAGATCAACTCCAATATTTCTGTCTCCTAACATTTGGGGATTCCTTCCTTCTATCAGGGAAGTTCAAGCATCTAGATTTCATAGACAGCAAATCACCATTGACTTTAGGCTTTTTTCAACCAATCAAGCAAACTGTTAGAACTATTTCCAGTTCTTCAGTATAATATATTGAACCCACAAACTCCAGTAAGTATATGTATCCCTGTCAACATCATAGCTCAAATCTAACATTATTTCTTTCCTCTTCTTAGAATTAATTTCCACACATATACCACACATTTTTCTTCATACAACTTAGTAAAACCCTGTAATTCTTTAAGTATAAACCATCTTCTCCTGGTCAGATTTCCCCTTTTCCCCTTGAAGCACAATGGGCTCTGACTCTAGCATTCAGTTTAAGTACTATAAAGAGTAGTTGTGAAAAGATTCAGTATCCCTTTCAGAGACTATTGTCTCAAGTGAGGTGATTACATGTCTTTAAAGAGGGAAGACTAGTTTCATCAGAAAGAAGAGGAGAGATGAATTCCTCTGGAAAGAGAGGCTCAAGGGAATTCAGGGTTTCAAGGTTGTCAAGTTTATCTAGGTACAACTAAACGTCTCTACACCAAGTGTCGGGTCTCATTTCTGGTCATCCAATACACTGCACTAAACATGAGAAGCTTGGTAAAGATGTCAATTCAACTTAGATTGAATTTTTATTCTTATTTGCAACTATATCAATCTCATCTATAAAAAAATATATTGCTTTGGGAACACCATAGAATATATCTAGTTCTGTGTCTTGAGTTCAGAATTTAGGACTCTAAGCTTGTCATTTCTTTCTGTAATCTCTATAATGTGGTAAGAAATAACATAAGTAAGTCACATGGTCTTTATTGTAATCATTACTACCATAATGGTCAAGTGCATTAACACTTATTCTCCCAAAGCCTTACTTTTCTTTTATTTGTTTTTTTAATTAAAATTTTCTAGCTTTATTGAGATGTAATTAATAAATGAAGTAAATATACTTAAGGTACACAATGTGATGGTTTGATATACATGTACATTGTGAAATGATTACCACAATCAAGTTAATTCACATATTCATCACCTCATATAATTACCATTTTTTTTCTTTTTGGTGTGGTGGGAGCACTTAAGATCTACTCTCTTACCTTTAAAATATGCTCTATTCCAAGTCACCACTGATAATAACTTAAGTATTTAGAAAACCACTACTTTCCTTGAATTATAAAAAAACTATTTACCATTGTCAGTGAAGTCACCTCTACTTATAAATCCAATGAGATGAGATAACTAATCCCATTTTCCAGTATTTGAGAGTCAGTTATCTGGGCCCATTCCTGCTTCAGTATGGATCTAATCAGGAAAATACATTCATATTAGGTAGTATAAAGAGATGATCCTTTATATCAACCCTTGCTTGCAAATATGTTGGAAGGTACAAAATGAGGAGGAGAGAAGAGGAGAAAAATAATTTCTCTGTGTGGCACTCCTAGATCAAGTGATACAGTCACTGGGCTGTTGCCTACAAGTTTACATTTTTTGAGGTGCAAGAATTACTGAAATGGAGCTTCCCTGGTGGCGCAGTGGTTGAGAGTCCGCCTGCCAATGCAGGGGACACGAGTCCGTGCCCTGGTCCAGGAAGATCCCACATGCCGCGGAGCGGCTGGGCCCGTGAGCCATGGCCGCTAAGCCTGCGTGTCCGGAGCCTGTGCTCCACAACGGGAGAGGCCACAACAGTGAGAGGCCCACGTACCACAAAAATAAATAAATAAATAAGAATAACTGAAATGTTGCTGACAAGCTCAGTGTCACCTTGCCCTTCCTGCTGTACTAGGGTAAGACTGTTTAGGAGACAGGAGCAGAAGCCTTTCCCTTCCTCTTGCCTTCTAATCTCCTACCAATGCTTTGCATTGGCAGAATTTAATAAGAAATGAGGGGTGAAAAGAGTCTGGGAAGTGAGCTTTTCAAACCACAGTCTCAGCAGTTCAGATCAGAGTATAGAAAGGTAGGTATGGGACTGAGAAACAATCATTGAATAATTGACAAATTTAAACCTTAAATATGTGATTTAACATAATAGTGTTTATTAAAGATTTGTATTGTAATGTCAAGTCTATGGATGTGTTTTATATTGGATATACTGATTAAGAATATTAGCTCCCAGACTGATGGTTTAAAATTCTGATTACCTTATATGTCTATATTTTCTTTGAGGAGATTTGTTTTTCTATTTGTAAAATGGAGGGTGTTAACTTGATTAAGTTGTTATAGTGTAAAATGTGTCAACAGCTATGGTACATAATAGTCCCCTGTTACTAATGATGCTCATAGTAGTCATGATGATGCTACCACCACCAGTGAAGACGGCATAACTGGTGGTGGTCATGATGTTGAATTGATGACTTTTTTTCTAGTGAGAGAATTCATGGTTTGCTCATATTTTCAAAGTGACCAGACTCCCCAAATGTTAATAATCACATCTAGGGTTAATGTGAGAATATTGAGAATTTTGAGATGGTAAGTGACATACAGCCAAACCTGTTCCAGGATTATTAATCTGATCTTGGCATTTTGGAAGGATGATGGGCATGGGGAAAAGAGAATAGTACAGGGGAGTTAGCACTCATAAACTGACACTAGGTTTAGAACAAGTTATACAGTTTAGTTAAGAAAGTTTCCATACAAGATATTCTTTCCTCTGAAGAAGCTTACTGCCTAATTAGGGTGTAATTAAAATTATTCATATCATGCTAATATCGTTTGAAGTATAAGCAGCAGCACTTGGCTCCTGGTGTGGAGAATGAGGGAGAGTGGATATCAAGGAAGTCCTTTCACAGAAAATAGAAGGTCAGGAGGGAAGAGCCAGTTGGAAGATGGATTCAAGTGTTAGTTTTCCTTTCCCATTCTCCCTCTCCCCCCTTACCTTCTTTACAAAGGAAGATATTTTTGGATTATTTACACTATTAGGAAATTTATTTTTGCATCTTTTTTCTAAACTGAGAAACACAAAAATACCACCTACTTATTCAAAGTTTATAAAGTAAGCATTAATGCCCATTCTCCTCCTCTACAGGTTTTTAATCTTTCCAGATAGTCTATCTGCTAATAAAATTTGGCCTGATGCAGGCAGAATGCCTTCAACATAAAATCATTGTTACAGTTGTCACAATCAAGGATGATATTGCTGCCTGACAGCCACACCAAAGATGGCAATTACCAAATCTTTGTCAGTGTAAGGAGCATCACTTCCTTTCTTTGAAGAAAGAGTGCAAACCATAAAAATGGTGCATTCAAATGTGAACTTTCCCAAGAACTGTAAAGATTCTACCTTTAAAACCCCAAAGTGTCAGAAACAGAAGTAATGCCCTTGGCAGAGAATATGATGGGTTCATTTTGATTCAGACACTGCTACTCTGGTATCCTTCACTGGATTTTTATTTAATTTAGCCCTTAAAGCATCCTTTGAAGTCATGTTTGTTCAGCTTGTGGCAATTCCTGATCATTAGTGGCCTTTTTATTGTAGCCTCACAACAATGTGAGTATCTGAACTTGTCTGTTTCTATTCGTAAGTCAATTTCTGCCTCCGTATCAGCCAACAGGTATTTTCTTCTTTTTCTTACATAGACCTATGGGGAAAAAAGGAAGCTGCAACATTGCCAGCACTTAAAATAGAGTAGTCAGGCAGAAAAAATAGAATACTATTTCACTTACTCTCTTTCACCATGATCAAAAACATGTGGGAAATTCAGCTCTGATTGAAATCATTTAGGTAAAAAACACAATAACAGAAACAAAACTGTATATTCTACACATGCACACACATAATCACACAAAAACATAACAGATATATAGACACACTTAATCTCCAATTATCTTGCCAGTGGAAGAAATCTATGTGGCTACATCAAGCATGAATGCCATATAACACTCTACCTTAAAAATGTGTGTGTGTGCATGTGTGTATGTGTGTGAGTGTGTAAAATGCTGTATTTATGACTTTCCTATGTGGAACTCACCTGTCCTCTTTTAAACAAACATACAAAAAAGTGTTTATCATACACTTGATAGCTTCCAAATCATTGGAAAGAAGGATTCTTAAGTCAATACATCAGTTGCATAAATTAGAGTTTAAAACTTTGTTTGTATTACAGTAGACTTGAATCTTGGAGCATAAAGTTCCATAATTCTTCCAATTCCCCCCTCTGAATAATTGTCAAGCCACGATGGTATCCCATGGTTTTACTGTTGAAGAAAGAAGTGGAGCCTTGGAAAAGTCTGACTCTTCTGGGAGGAAAGTATTACAGGAAAATAAAATAAAATAAAAAGGAAGTATACGCTTACCAAGATGTTCTTCTAGATGGTTAGATGGGACATTAGAATATGTTTGGAAACATACATTGTGAATGGTGATCTGCTGTTTAATTCTTGTAAGATGAACCTACATACCGAACATCATTGAATCTGGCTTTGGGAATAGCAATGGCTTGTATTGAAGGGGCAAAGAACCCATGGTTTCTGCTGTTCAATGAAAGGAAGTGTAGCTTGGAAGTGGTATGCTAATAAATGCTTAGCAACTAACTGTCTGGAAAAACAACATGGTTTACAGTGTTTGCTCTTTTGCTTGGCACAAATACTCCCATCATGGATGATTTCAAGCTACTACATAACATTACTGAATGCAGCACCAAGAAGATAAAACGCACAGTTGGCTCTTGCCATTCGTATTGACATAAGAGTCAATATGACTCACGAGAGTTAGTGCTGGCACACCATTGAAGCTTGGACAGGAAGGGGCTGAACTAAGTTGAAAGACAAGAAAATCCTTTGATGTTATTCCTGCCCCAACTCTCCTACAGAGTTAAAGCCAACTTTCTGTCTGAGCATAGTCACTTTTCTTTGTTCTGATTGACTGGTGCTATAGAACTCAAGGCTTGTGCTGCCCCAAAATTCATATGTTAAATCCCAACACCGAATGTGATGGTATGGGAGGCATGGCCCTTGGGAAGTGATTAGATCATGAGGTTAATCATGATCTAATCACTAGTGATTAGTCCTCATGGATGGAATTAAGGCCCTCTTGAAAGAGACCCAGATAATTTCCTTGTTATTCCTTCCACCATATGAAGATATAGCAAAAAGATAGCCATCTGTGAAGCAGGAAGTGCACTCACTAGACATGAAATCTGCTGGCACCTTGTTCTTGGATGTCCCAGCCTCCAGAACAATGAGGAATATACGTCAGTTGCCTGGAAGCCACCCAGTTTACAATATTTTGTTGTAGCAGCCCAAACACATTAAAACAACTGGATTTCATTCATTTAGTGCTTATCCAGGCATCAGTCTGATGTGTAAAATATAGAACAGTTCAATAATAAGCGATGTCTACAGGTCATAAAAATTCAAATTCAAAATAAACACGAGGAATTTTCTAACCCACCTCTTTAGGCATAATATTTTTGAGATATAGGACTTTGTCTCAATACAACTGGGGGGAGGGAGGAAATTGAAAGGCAACTGGGCAAAACCTTGGTCATAAAATCTTTATGAAAAGTTCTTTCTCTGAATAGAATTTGGTCAGAACATCACCTGCCTGCCATGGTGCTGCTGACTAGGTAATATGAGAACAATAATCTCCCAAAAGTTTTGAAGACGTGAGAATGCAGATGGATAAGTGTAGTCCATCCTCAGTGCTGGTGATTAAGTGCATTGCCAACATATATCAGGGATATGGGTTAATTCAATATACATGACAGTCTCTTGCCTTTAGGATGCATAATTGAATATACACATGGTCATAATTTTGTAATATGTATATACAGAGAAAAAAGACTGGAAGGAACTATATCAAAATTCTAACAGTATTTATCTCAAGGTAGTAGAAATTTAGGTACTTAATTTTTTTCTTCTTAAAAATATTTTCTAAATTTTATACAAACAGGTTGTATGTTAAAATTTTTTAAAAGTGAGAAATAAAATAGAAATCCTCTGTGAGTTTCTTTAAAGGTACAATCCATGGTTAGTTACTTGTGGTTTAAGTTACCTTCTACTCCTACCTAGCTATTTTTTTATTATTACAATTAAATATTCATAAGTATTTGTTTAGTATCTATTTTGCCATAGATAGATGCCATTGCCATAGAAGCAGGAAATATCTCCAACATGGTGTCTGGAAAGAGATTTTATGAGCTCAATTTCTTGTATCTTCTCATATCCAGAAAAGCACTAAAACCATTAATGGAGACACTGCTCCTCATGACTAGCAGCAACCTTCTGCCAGAATGTGTGCTTGATTGCATGTATCCCCCCTTTCACTAAAATCACATATATTCTGACCTCCCCCACCTCTTTGGGGCAGGTCTTCAGAGTTATCTGAGACGCTGTCTCCTGGGCTATAGTCCTTATTTGGCCCCAAATAAAACTTAACTCTTAACTCTCACATTGTGCATTTTTTTCAGTCAACAGTTGATTTTCTTATTCTTGAACTTCATAAAAAAGGCACCATGCTCTATGTAGTTCCCAGAACCTACTTTTCTCACATAGTATCATGTAACTAGAGATTATCCATGTGGTTGCATGTAGATGCAATTTATTCATTTTCACTGGAGTGTATTTCATGAATCTTAATCAGTATCTTCAAAATTAAATAAATTCTAATGAAGATGTCCTTGGCAAAGTGACTGTTTCCCTTTTCCAACAAGTGTGTTCAGAAGGATTTGATCCACCAGCTATGAAAATTTGTAGCTTTTAATAAACACATTTTTCTAACATGAAACATAAGGGGAAATAAGTTATTTTTAAAATTGGATGATCGTGTGTTTGTAATGCCTGAAGTAACCCTAAATATTAGATTACCAAAATAATGAACTAATTTAGAAGAAAGTTATCTGATTTTAATGATATTCAGTATCATATATTGGGCAGTTCTTAAGGGAGAGGGAAATTCTCCCATAGTCAAGGCTAAACTCTGGGAAACTTCAAGTAATTTCTTCTTCAAATAGCTTGATGTGTAGAAATTTTAAACTTGTTCTTCTGAGTCCCAAATATATCTCTCAGTTTCTGTTTCATTTAAATTTAGTTAAAGTATTTTTTCATTATAATTTCTGGATATATTTGAAATCCCCACAGGAACCTATAAAAAGGAACCCAGATGTTATTAACAAATATGAAAATAACAGGTATGAAATAATACTTATGACCAGAATCAGTGAACCATATACTAACACACAATTGTGACAGGAACTTTTTGTCTACAATAAAATTTCAATTCCTGGAAATCATAATAGAGAAAGCTTCACTCTCCATTTCTCCAGCTACCTTACTTATGAAGAAAGAAGAAACAAAAGATGCCCAAAGAAGCTGAGATCATAGATTTTTGACCAAAAAATAAGTTCACTGATGTGTCTCCTGCTTAGTCCACATTAACCCTGTCTCCTGGAAGGCATGATACAGATGTCTCTGTGTTTCAATTTTCTTCTCTAGATTATGTTTGACTCCCTTCTAGTCATTCATATATAGTGATTTTATGTACTCCTTCCATTAATCAGTCATGGGGAATGAGAAGGAAGACTCAAAAAGATGAGCACTAACCCTGTGGAGCTTCAGGCCTCAAAGAGCTCCAGACTCTCCCTAGAGTGCCGTAAAACTCAGGGAGGAAATCTTTTCATAACCATTTTAACAAAATGCCTATTTTTGTTGTTGGTCTCTCTCTCTAGATTTCTCAATGGACTTAATCAGTAATTGTGTTCTTGTGAAAGTAAATCCTCAGTGTCAGAAATTCAGGTAGGGTGGAGCAGGGAAATAATTTTTAATCTGGAAGGCAGTGACTGATGGCCTGCATTGAACTGTTGTTTCTGCCATAAATGAGCATTTTGATCTAGGACAAGGTTTACCTTTCATGCCTTTTCTCATGCCTTTTCTCATAAAAAAAACTAATAATAATGAGAACAGGACCTTCAAGATGGCAGAGGAATAACATGTGGAGATCACCTTCCTCCCAAAAAATACAGCAAAAATACATCTACATGTGGAACAACACCTACAGAACACCTACTGAATGCTGGCAGAAGACCTCAGACTTCCCAAAAGGTAAGAAAATCCTACATATCTGGGTAGGGCAAAAGAAAACACAGACAGGAAAACAAAGAATAAGGACAGGACTGGCACTTCTGGGATGGAGCTATGAAGGAGGAAAACTTTCCACACACTAGGAAGCCCTGGCGGAGATGGGGATGGGCAGGTGGGGGAGCTTCAAAGCCACAGAGGAGAGTGCAGCAACAGGGGTGCAGAGGGCAAAGCAGAGAGATTCCCACACAGAGGATCAGTGCTGACTAACACTCACCAGCCTGAGAGGCTTGTGTGCTCATCCTCCTGGGTGGAGGCTGGGAGCTGAGGCTTGGGCTTCAGAGGTCAGATTCCAGGGACAGGACTGGGGTTGGCTGCGAGAACACAGCCTGAAGGGGGCTACTGGACCACAGCTACCTGGGAGGGAGTCTGGGAAAAACTCTGGACCTGTCTAAGAGGCAAGGTACCATTGTTTTGAGGTGCTCAAGGAGAGGAGATTCAGAACACTGCCTAAACAAGCTTCAGAGACGGATGTAAGCAGCGACTATCAACTCAGACACCAGAGATGGGCATGAAATGCTAATGCTGCTGCTGAAGCCATCAAGAATCCTGTGTGCAAGCAGAGGTCACAATCCACACCTCCCCTCTCAGGAGGCTATGCAGCCTGCCACTGCCAGGGTCCCATGATCCAGGGACAACTGCCCCAGGAGAACATACGGTGGTGTGCCCCAGGCTGTTGCAACGTCACGGCGGCCTCTACCACCACAGGCTCACCCCACATTCTGTACCTGTCCCTTCCCATGGCCTGAGTGAGCCAGAGCCCCCTAATCAGCTACTCCTTTAACTCCCTCTTGTCTGGGTGAAGAACAGACGCCAGAGGGCAACCTACATGCAGAGGCGGGGCTAAAAGCAAAGTTGAACACCACAAGCTGTGCAAACAAAGAAGAGAAAGGAAAATTTCTCAGTACAGCCTCAGGAGAAGTGGATTAAATGTCGACAATCAACTTGATGTATCCTGCATCTGTGGAAAACTGGAATAGACAACAAATAAACCCAAAATTGAGGTGGTGGACTTTGGGAGAAACTAGAGACTTGGGGTTTGCTGTATACAACTGAGTAATTTCTGATTTTTATGTTTACCTTAGTTTAGATTTTAGTGCTTGTTATCATTGGTGGATTTGTTTATTGGTTTGGTTGCTCTCTTCTCTTTTCTTTTAAATGTTTTTATTTTAATAATATTTTAAAAAATCTTTTATTTTATTTATTTTATTTTTCACACACACACACACACACACACACACTGTATTTTATTTTTACAAGAGATAAATAAACTGACACCAAGCATTGTAAATGGATGACCACAACAAAAGCAACAATGATTGCAATTACCAAACACGAAACACATTCATACTATGTCATAATATTAACATTCAGTCCAGTAATCCTCCACTGTAACAGCTCCTTTACTTTGCAGTGAAAATTGATTTGTATATTTTTTGCCTCTGAGTCCTTGTGGGATTTTTTTTTTATTCAAACAGAAAGTCACAAAAATTATAATCATCCTCATCAGTTCACTCAGTCCCATGTAATTAAGTTTTTTTTTTTTCCATCTTGATCTTTTGTTAGCACTTTTGTGAATTCATCAGTTTTCTATTAGAGTTCGAAAATGCTTATTCATTCAGTTCAGCAGTATAGTCAATTACCAGAAACCTGTACTTGTCAGAGTCTTTTCCATGAGTTCTGTGAAGATGAAACCTTTTTATAGGAACATTTTTGCAAAAGCGTCAGAGTACACCCAGAACTGTCTGTAAGTGACAAAAGACTTAAAAATGACCATGGTTAAAGATTTGATGAAAGTTCATAATAATGCAATTGACAAGAACATTTAGTTATTTCTGAGATATACATTTTAAAGTAATAACTAGAATTATGACTTATAACATTATACCAGAACATATAAAGTTTTTAGAAATTTCATGTAATGTCTGAAACATTTATATTAACATATTTCCATACAAATAACCAAAAGAAAGTTTAGTATTAGTTGGGTATTTTTTGTTTGTTTGTTTGTTTATACTGCGGTTTCTTATTAGTCATCAATTTCATACACAGCAGTGTATACATGTCATTCCCAATCGCCCAATTCAGCATACCACCATCCCCACCCTACCGCAGTATTCCCCCCTTGGTGTCCATACGCTTTTTCTCTACATCTGTGTCTCAACTTCTGCCCTGCAAACTAGTTCATCTATACCATTTTTCTAAGTTCCACATACATGCGTTAATATACGATATTTGTTTTTCTCTTTCTGACTTACTTCACTCTGTATGACAGTCTTTAGATACATCCACATCTCAACAAATGACTCAGATTCCTTCCTTTTTATGGCTGAGTAATATTCTGTTGTATATATGTGCCACAACTTCTTTATCCATTCCTCTGTTGATGGACATTTAGGTTGCTTCCATGTCCTAGCTATTGTAAATAATGCTGCTATGAACATTGGGGTGCATGAGTCTTTTTTGAATTATGGTTTCTCTGGGTATATGCCCAGTAGTGGGATTGTTGGGTCATACGGTAGTTTTATTTTTAGTTTTTTAAGGAACCTCCATACTGTTTTCTATAGTGGCTGTATCAATTTACATTCTTACCAACAGTGCAGGAGGGTTCCCTTTTCTCCACACCCTCTCCAGCATTTATTGTTTGTAGAGTTTTTGATGATGGCCATTCTGACCAGTGTGAGGTGATACCTCAATTTAGTTTAAATTTTCATTTCTCTAATAATTAGTGATGTTGAGCATCTTTTCATGTGCTTCTTGGCCATCTGTATGTCTTCTTTGGAGAAATGTCTATTTAGGTCTTCTACCCAATTTTGGATTGGTTTGTTTGTTTCTTTAATATTGAGCTGCATGAGCTGTTTATATATTTTAGACATTAATCCTTTGTCAGTTGATTCATTTGCAAATATTTTCTTCCATTCTGAGCGTTGTCTTATTTTTATTTATTTATTTATTTTTTGCGATATGCGGGCCTCTCACTGTTATGGCCTCCCCTGTTGCAGAGCACAGGCTCCGGATGCGCAGGCTCAGCGGCCATGGCTCACAGGCCTAGCCGCTCCACGGCATGTGGGGTCTTCCCGGACCGGAGCATGAACCCCTGTCTCCTGCATCGGCAGGTGGACTCTCAACCACTGCGCCACCAGGGAAGCCCGGAGGGTTGTCTTTTCATCTTGTTTATGGTTTCCTTTGCTGTGCAAAAGCTTTGAAGTTTCATTAGGTCCATTTGTTTATTTTTATTTCCATTACTGTAGGAGGCGTAACAAAAAAGATCTTGCTGTGATTTATGTCAAAGAGTGTTCTTCCTATGTTTTCCTCTAAGAGTTTTATAGTGTCTGGTATTACATTTAGGTCTCAAATCCATTTTGAGTTTATTTGTATGTATGGTGTTAGGGAGTGTTCTAATTTCATTCTTTTATATGTAGCTGTCCAGTTTTCCCAGCATCACTTATTGAAGAGACTGTCTTTTCTCCATTGTACATCTTTGCCTCCTTTGTCATAGATTAGTTGACCATAGGTGCATGGGATTATCTCTGGGTTTTCTATCTTGTTCTATTGATCTATGTTTCTGTTTTTGTGCCAGTACCATACTGTCTTGATTACTGTAGCTTTGTAGTATAGTCTGAAGTCAGGGAGCCTGATTCCTCCAGCTCCTTTTTTTCCTTCAAGACTGCTTTGGCTATTCGGGGTCTTTTTTGTCTCCATACAAATTTTAAGATGATTTGTTCTAGTTCCGTAAAAAATGTCATTGGTAATTTGATAGGGATTACATTGAATCTGTAGATTGCTTTGGGTAGTAGAGTCATTTTCACAATATTGATTTTTCAAATCCAAGAACATGGTATATCTCTCCATCTGTTGGTATCATCTCTAATTTCTTTCATCACTGTCATAGTTTTCTGCATACAGGTCTTTTATCTCCCTAGGTAGGTTTATTCCTAGGTATTTTATTCTTTTTGTTGCAATGGTAAATGGGAGTGTTTCCATAATTTCTCTTTCAGATTTTTCATCATTGGTGTATAGGAATGCAAGAGATTTCTCTGCATTAATTTTGTATCCTGCAAATTTACCAGATTCATTGGTTAGCTCTAATAGTTTCCTGGTAGCATCTTTAGGATTCCCTATGTATAGTATCATTTCATCTGCTAACAGCGACAGTTTTACTTCTTCTTTTCCAATTTGTATTCCTTTTATTTCTTTTTCTTCTCTGATTGCCGTGGCTAGGACTGCCAAAATTGTGTTGAATAATAGTGGTGAGAGTGGACATCCTTGTCTTGTTCCTGATCTTAGAGGAAATGCTTTCAGTTTTTCACCATTGAGAATAATGTTTGCTGTGGTTTTGTCATATATGGCCTTTATTTTGTTGCGGTAGGTTCCCTCTATGCCCACTTTCTGGAGAATTTTTATCATAAATCGGTGTTGAATTTTGTCAAAAGCTTTTTTTGCATCTATTGAGATAACCATATGGTTTTTATTTTTCAATTTGTTAATATCGTGTATCACATTGATTGATTTGCATATATCGAAGAATCCTTGCAATCCTTGCAGTATATCAAGTGGCATAAATCCCACTTGATCATGTTATATGATCCTTTTAATGTGTTGTTGGATTCTGTTTTCTAGTATTTTATTGAGAATTTTACATCTGTATTCATCAGTGATATTTGTCTTTAATTTTCTTTTTTTGTAGTATCTATGTCTCATTTTGGTATTAGAGTGATTGTGACCTCATAGAATGAGCTTACAAGTGTTCCTTCCTCTGCAATTTTATGGAAGAGTTTGAGAAGGATGGGTGTTAGCTCTTCTCTAAATGTTTGATAGAATTCACCTGTGAAGCCATCTGGTCCTGGACTTTTGTTTGTTGGAAGATTTTTTTTGTTTTTGTTTTATTTGCAGTATGCGGGCCTCTCACTGTTGTGGCCTCTCCCGTTGCAGAGCACAGGCTCCGGACGCACAGACTCAACGGCCATGGCTCATGGGCCCAGTGGCTCCACGGTATGTGGGATCTTCCCAGACCGGGGCATAAACCTGCGTCCCGTGCATCGGTAGGTGGACTCTCAACCACTGTGCCACCAGGGAAGACCTGTTGGAAGATTTTTAATCACAGTTTCAATTTCATTACTTGTGATTGGTCTGTTCATATTTTCTATTTCTCCCTGGCTCAGTCTTGGAAGGTTATACCTTTCTAAGAATTTGTCCATTTCTTCCAGGTCGTCCATTTTATTGGCATAGAGTTGCTTGTAGTAGTCTCTTAGGATGCTTTGTATTTCTGCAGTGTCTGTTGTCACTTTTCCTTTTTCATTTCTAATTTTGTTGATTTGAGTCCTCTCCCTGTTTTTCTTGATAAGTCTGGCTAATGGTTTATCAATTTTGTTTATCTTCTCAAAGAACCAACTTTTAGTTTTATTGATCTTTACTATTGTTTTCTTTGTTTCTATTTCATTTATTTCTGCTCTGATCTTTATGATTTCTTTCCTTCTGCTAATTTTGGGTTTTGTTTTTTCTTCTTTCTCTAGTTCATTTAGGTGTAAGGTTAGATTGTTTACTGGATTTTTTTCTTGTTTCTTGAGGTAGGCTTGTATAGCTATAAAATTCCCTCTTAGAACTGTTTTTGCTGATCCCATAGGTTTAGGATTGTTGTGTTTTCATTGTCATTTGTCTCTAGGTATTTTTTGATTTCCTCTTTGATTTCTTCAGTGATCTCTTGGTTATTTAGTAACGTATTGTTTAGCCTCCATGTGTTTGTGTTTTTTTTACATTTTTCCCCTGTAATTCATTTGTAATCTCATAGCATCATGTTCAGAAAAGATGCTTGATATGATTTCAATTTTCTTAAATTTATGAGACTTGATTTGTGATCCAAGATGTGATCTATCCTGGAGAATGCTCTGTGTGCACTTGAGAAGAAAGTATAATCTGCTGTTTTTGGATGGAACACCCTATAAATATCAATTAAGTCAATCTGGTCTATTGTGCCATTTAAAGCTTCTGTTTCCTTATTTGTTTTTATTTTGGAATGTCTGTCCATTGGTTTCTGTGAGGTGTTAAAGTCCCCCAATATTATTGTCTTACTGTCGATTTCCTCGTTTATAGCTGTTAGCACTTGCCTCATGTATTGAGGTGCTCCTATGTTGGGTGCATATATATTCATAATTGTTATATCTTCTTCCTGGATTGATCCCTTGATCATTATGTAGTGTCCTTCCTTGTGTCTTGTAACATTCTTTACTTTAAACTCTATTTTATCTCATATGAGTATAGCTACTTCAGCTTTCTTTTGATTTCCATTTGCATGGAATATCTTTTTCCATCCCCTCATTTTCAGTCTGTATGTGTCCCTAGGTCTGAAGTGGATCTCTTGTAGACAGCATATATATTAGTGTTGTTTTGGTATCCATTCAGCAAGACTGTGTCTTTTGGTTGGAGCATTTAATCCATTCACCTTTAAGGTAATTATCGATACGTATGTTCCTGTGACCATTTTTTTAATTGTTTTGGGTTTGTTTTTGTAGGTCCTTTTCTTCTTTTGTGTTTCCCACTTAGATAAGTTCCTTTAACATTTGTTGTAGAGCTGGTTTGGTGGTGCTGAATTCTCTTAGCTTTTGTTTGTGTGTAAAGCTTTTGATTTCTCCATCGAATCAGAATGAGATCCTTGCCAGGTAGAGTAATCTTGGTTGTAGGTTCTTCCCTTTCATCAGTTGAAGTATATCATGCCACTCCCTTCTGGCTTGTAGAATTTCTGCTGAGAAATCAGCTGTTAACCTCATGGGAGTTCCTTTTTATATTATTTTTTGTTTTTCCCTTGCTGCTTTTAATAATTTTTCTTTGTCTTTAATTTTTGCCAATTTGATTACTATGTGTCTTGGCGTGTTTCTCCTTGGGTTTATCCTGTATGAGACTTGCTGCACTTCCTAAATTTGGGTGGCTATTTCCTTTCCTATGTTAGGGAAGTTTTCATCTATAATCTCTTCAAATATTTCCTCAGGTCCTTTCTCTCTCTCTTCTCCTTCTCAGACCCCTATAATATGAATGTTGTTGTGTTTAATGTTGTCCCAGAGGTCTCTTAGGCTGTCTTCATTTCTTTTCATTCTTTTTTCTTTATTCTGTTTCACAGCAGGGAATTCCACCATTCTGTCTTCCAGGTCACTTATCCGTTCTTCTGCCTCATTTATTTTGCTATTGATCCTTCTAGTGTAGCTTTCATTTCAGTTATTGTACTGTTCATCTCTGTTTGTTTGTTCCTTAATTCTTCTAGGTCTTTGTTAAACATTTCTTGCATCTTCTTGATCTTTGCCTCCATGTTTTTCTGAGGTCCTGGATCATTTTCACTATCATTATTCTGAATTCTTTTTCTGGAAGGTTGCCTATCTCCACTTCATTTAGTTGTTTGTCTGGGGTTTTATATTGTTCCTTCATCTTGTACATAGCCCTCTGCATTTTCATCTTGTCTATCTTTCTGTGAATGTGGTTTTTGTTCCACAGCTTGCAGGATTGTAGTTCTTCTTGCTTCTACTATCTACCCTCTTGTGGATTAGTCTATCTAAGGGGCTTGATGGGAGGGACTGGTGGTGGGTAGAGCTGACTGTTGCTCTCATGGGCAGAGCACAGTAAAACTTTAGTCCATTTGGATGTTGATGGGTGAGGCTGGGTTCCCTACCTGTTTGTTGTTTGGCCTGAGGCAACCCAACAGTGGAGCCTACCTGAGCTCTTTGGTGGGGCTAATGAGAGACTCTGGGAGGGCTCATGCCAAGGGGTACTTCCAAGAACTTCTGCTGCCAGTCTCCTTGTCCTCATGGCGAGCCACAGCACACCCCTCCCTCCACCGCCTCTGTAGGACACCCTCCAACACTAGCAGATAGGTCTTATTCAGTCTCCCCTGGGTGGGAGTCACTGTTCCATCCCCTGGGTCCCTATGTGCACATTACTTTGTGCATTCCCTCCAAGAGTGGAGTCTCTGTTTCCCCCAGTCCTGTCAAAATCCTGCAATCAATTCCCACTAGGCTTCAAAGTCTGATTCTCTACGAATTCCTCCTCCAGTTACCGGACCCCCAGGTTGGGAAGCCTGATGTGGGGCTCAGAACCTTCACTACAGTGGGGAGACTTCTGTGGTATAATTGTTCTCCAGTCTGTGAGTCATCTACGCACCAGTTATGGGATTTGATTCTACTGTGATTGCACCCCTCCTACCTTATAATTTTGTCTTCTCCTTTGTCTTTGGATGTGGGGTATTGTTTTTGGTGAGCTCTAGTGTCTTCCTGTCAATTATTGTCCAGCAGCTAGTTGTGATTCTGGTGTTCTCACAAGAGGGAGTGAGAGCACATCCTTCTACTCCACCATCTTGGTTCCTCTACCATAGCCTTCAAAAAATCTTTTATTTGAATACCTTTATTTTCTTTCTTTCTTTCTTTCTTTCTTTCTTTCTTTCTTTCTTACTTTCTTTTTTTTTTTTTCCTCCCTTTTCTTCTGAGCTGTGTGGCTGACAGGGTCTTGGTGCTCTGGCCGAGTGTCAGGCCTAAGCCTCTGAGGTGAGAGAGCTGAGTTCAGGACATTGGACCACCAGAGGCCTCCTGACCCCACATAATATCAATCAGGAAGTGTTCTCCCACAGATCTCCATCTCAATGCTAAGACCTAGCTCCACTCCAGGGACAGCAAGCTCCAGTGCTGGACACCGCATGCTAAACAACTAGCAAGACAGGAACATAACCCCACCTATTAGCAGAGAGGCTGCCTAAAATTATAATAAGTTCACAGACACCCCAAAACACACTATCAGATGTGGTCCTGCCCACTAGAAATACGAGATCCATCCTCATCCACCATAACAAAGGCACCAGTCTCCTCCACCAGGAAACCTACACAACTCACTGAATCAACATTACCCACTGGGGGCAGAAACCAAAACCAACGGGAACTATGTAACTGCAGCCTGTGAAAAGGAGACTGCAGACACAGTAAGTTAAGCAAAATGAGAAGATAGAGAAATACACAGCAGATGAAGGAGCAAGATAAAAACCCTCCAGACCAAACAAATGAAGAGTAAATAGGCAGTCTACCTGAAATAGAATTCAGAGTAATGATAGTAAAGATGATCCTAAATCTTGGAAATAGAATGGAGAAAATACAAGAAACACTTAACAAGCACCTAGAAGAACTAAAGAGCAAACAAACAATGATGAACAACAAAATAGATGAAATTAAAAATTCTCTGGAAGGAATCAATAGCAGAATAATGAGGCAGAAGAACGTATATGTCACCTTGAAGATAAAAGAGTGGAAATAACTACCACAGAGCAGAATAAAAGAAAGAGAATGAAAAGAATTGAGGACAGTCTCTGAGACCTCTGGGACAGCATTAAATGCAACAACATACGAATTATATGGGTCCCAGAAGAAAAAGAGAGAGAGAGAGGAAAAAAAAAAAAAAGAGAGAGACTGAGAAAATATTTGAAGAGCTTATAGTTGACAATTTCCCTAATATAGGAAGGGAAATAGTCAATCAAGTCCAGGAAGCACAGAGAGCCCCATACAAGATAAATCCAAGGAGAAGCACACCAAGACAGTTATTAATCAAACTATGAAAAATTAAATAAAAAGAAAAATATTAAACACAACAAGGGAAAAGCAACAAATAACATACAAGGGAATCCCCATAAGGTTAACAGCTGACTTTTCAGCAGAAACTCTGCAAGCCAGAACGGAGTGGCGGGACATCTTTAAAGTGATGAAAGGGAAAAACCTACAACAAAGATTACTCTACCCAGCAATGATTTCATTCAGATTCAACAGAGAAAGTAAATCCTTTACAGACCAGCAAAGGTTAAGAGAACACAGCACCACAAAACCAGGTGTACAGCAAATGCTAAAGGAACGTCTCTAGGCAGGAAACACAAGAGAAGGAAAAGACCTACAAAAACAAGCCCAAAACAATTAGGAAAATGATAATAGGAACATACCTATCAATAACTACCTTAAATGAAAATGGATTAAATGCTCCAAGCAAAAACATAAATTGGTGGAATGGATTTAAATACAAGACCCCTATATATGCTGTCTACAAGAAACCCACCTCAGACCTAGGGACACATACAGACTGAAAGTGAGGGGATGGAAAAAGATATTCCACACAAATGGAAATCAAAAGAAAGCTGGAGTAGCTATACTCATATAAGATAAAATAGACTTTAAAATAAAGACTGTTACAAGAGACAAGAAAGGACACTACATAATGATCAAGACATCAATCCAAGAAGAAGATATAACAATTATAAACATATATGTACAACATAGGAGCACCTTAATACATAAGGCAAATACTAACAGCCGTAAAAAGGGAAATCGACAGTAACACAATAAAAGTATGAAAATTTAACACCTCACTTTCACAAATGGACATATCAACCAAAATTAAAATAAATAAGGAAACATAAGCCTTAACTGACACATTAAACAAGATAGACTTAATTGATATTTATAAGCCATTCCATCCAAAAACAACAGAATATACATTCTCAAGTGGTCATGGAATATTCTCCAGGGTAGATTATATCTTGGTTCACAAATCAAACCTTTGTAAATTTAAGAAAATTGAAATCATATCAAGTATCTTTTCTGACCCCCACGCTATGAGACTAGATATCAATTACAGGGAAAAAAAAACTGTACAAAATACAAACACATGGAGATCAAACAATATGCTCCTAAATAACCAAGAGATCACTGCAGAAATCAAAGAGGAAAACCAAAAATACCTAGAAACAAATGACAATGAAATCATGACAACCTAAAACCTATGGGATGCAGCAAAAGCAGTTCTAAGAAGGAAGTTTATAGCAATGTAATACTACCTCCAGAAAGAAGAAAAATCTCAAATAAACAACCTAAACTTGCACCTAAAGCAATTATAGAGAGAACAAAAATACACCAAAGTCAGTAGAAGGAAAGAAATAATAAGGATCAGATGAGAAATAAATGAAAATGAAATGAAGGAAATGACAGCAAAGATTAATAAAACTAAAAGCTGGTTATTTAAGAAGATAAACAAAATTGATAATTAGTCAGACTCATCAAGAAAAAATGGAAGAAGACTCAGATCAACAGAATTAGAAATGAAAAATAAGTAACAACTGACACTGCAGAAATACAAAGTATCATGAGAGATTACTACAAGCAACTATATGTCAATAAAATGCACAACCTGGAAGAAATGGACAAATTCTTAGAAAAGCACAACCTCCTGAGACTGAACCAGGAAGAAATAGAAAATATGAATAGACCAATCACAAGCACTGAAATTGAAACTGTGATTACAAATCTTCCAAGAAACAAAAGCCCAGACCAGATGGCTCCACAGGTGAATTCTAACAAACATTTAGAGAAGAGTTAATACCTATTCTTCTCAAACTCTTCTAAAATATAACAGAGGGAGTAACCTCCCAAACTCATTTTAAGAGACCACCATGATTCTGATAGCAAAACCAGGCAAAGATGTCTCAAAATAAGAAAATTACAGGTCAATATCTCTGACGAAAATAGATGCAAAAATCCTCAACAAAACACTAGCAAACAGAATCCAGCAGCACATTAAAAGGATCATACACCATGATCAAGTGGGTTTTATCCCAGGAATGCAAGGATTCTTCAATGTATGGAAATCAATCAGTATAAGATTCCATATTAACACACTGAAGGATAAAAACCATACAATCATCTCAATAGATGCAGAAAAAGCTTTCAACAAAATTCAACACCCATTTATGATAAAAACTCTCCATAATGTAGGCACAGAGGTTACTTACCTCAATATAATGAAGGCCATATATGATAAACCCACAGCCAACATCATTCTCAAAGGTGAAAAACTGAAACCTCTTCCAGTAAGATCAGAAACAAGACAAGGTTGCCCACTCTATGTTGAGTAAACTATTACTCAACATAGTTTTGGAAGTTTTAGCCACAGAAATCAGAGAAGATAAAGAAATAAAAGGACTCCAAATTGGAAAAGAATTAAAACAGTCACTGTGTGCAGATGACATGATACTATACACAGAGAATCCTAAAGACGCTACTAGAAAACTACTAGAACTTATCAATGAATTTGGTAAAGTAGCAGGATACAAAATTAATGCACAGAAATCACTTGCATTCCTATACATGAATGATGACAAATCTGAAAGAGAAATTAAGGAAACACTCCCATTTACCATTGCAACAAAAATAATAAAATACCTAGGAATAAACTTACCTAAGGAGACAAAAGACCTGTATGCAGAAAACTATAAGGTACTGATGCAAGAAATTAAAGATCATACAAACAGATGTAGAGATATACCATGATCTTGGATTGGAAGTATCAACATTGTAAAAATGACTATACTACCCAAATAATCTACAAATTCAATGCAATCTCTATCAAACTACCAATGACATTTTTCACAGAACTAGAACAAAAAGTTTCACAATTTGTATGGAAACACAAAAGACCCCAAACAGCCAAAGCAATCTTGAGAAAGAAAAATGAGGCTGGAGGAATAAGGCTCAGTGACTTTAGGCTATACTACAAAGCTACAGTAATCAAGACAGTATGGTACTGGCACAAAAACAGAAATATAGATCAATGGAACAGGATAGATAGCCTAGAGATTAACCAATGCACATATGGTCACCTTATCTTAGATAAAGGAGGCAAGAGTATACAATGCTGAAAAGACAGCCTCCTCAACAAGTGATGCTGGGAAAATTAGATAGCTACATGTAAAAAAAATGATATTAGAACACTCTATAATGCCATACACAAAAATAAACTCAAAATGGACTAAAGACCTAAAGGTAAGGCCAGAAACTCTAAAACTCTTAGAGGAAAACATAGGCAGAACACTCCATGGCAAAAATCACAGCAAAATCGTTTTTGTTCCACCTCCTAGATAAATGGAAATAAAAGCAAAAATAAACAAATGGGAACTATTGAAACTTAAAAGGTTTTGCACAGCAAAGGAAACCATAAACAAGAGAAAAAGACAACCCTCAGAATGGGAGAAAATATTTGCAAATGAAGCAACAGACAAAGGATTAATCTCCAAAACATACAAGCAGCTCATGCAGCTCAGTATCAAAAAAACAAACAACCAAATCCATAAATGGGCAGAAGACCTAAACAAATATTTCTCCAAAGAAGATATACAGAATGCTAAGAAACACATGAACGGATGTTCAACATAACTAATCATTAGAGAGATGCAAATCAAAACTACAATGAGGATCACCTTACACCAGTCAGGATGGCCATTCTCAAAAAATCTAGAAACAATAAATGCTGGAGAGGGTGTGGAGAAAAGGGAACCCTCTTGCACTGTTGGTGGGAATGTAAATTGATACAGCCACTATGGAGAACAGTATCGTGGTTCCTTAAAAAAACAAAAATAGAACTACCATATGACCCAACAATACCACTACTGGGCATATACCCTGAGAAAACCTTAATACAAAAAGAGTCATGTACCACAGTATTCATTGCCAAACTATTTACAATAACCAGGACATGGAAGCAACCTAAGTGTCCATTGGCTGATGAATTTATAATGAAGATGTGGTACATATATATAATGGAATAATAGCCATAAAAAGAAATGGAATTGAGGTATTTGTAGTGTGGTGGATGGACCTAGAGTCTGTCATACAGAGTGAAGTAAGTTAGAAAGATAAAAACAAATACTGTATTCTAATATATATATATATATATATATATATATGGAATCTGAAAAAAAAAAAAAAAAAGAAGGTTCTCAAGAACCTAAGGGCAGTACAGGAATAAAATTGTTGACCTAGAGAATGGACTTGAGGACACAGGGAGAGGGAAGGGTAAGCTGGGATAAAGTGAGAGAGTGGCATTGACATATATACACTACCAAACGTAAAGTAGATAGCTAGTGGGAAGCAGGTGCATAGCAGCTCAGTGTTTTGTGACCATCTACAGGAGTGGAATAGGGAGGATAGGAGGCAGATGCAAGAGGGAGAGGATATGGGGATATATGTATACGTATAACTGATTGTTTGTTATACAGTAGAAACTAACACAACAATGTAAATCAATTGTACTCCATTAAAGATGTTAGGAAACAAAATGAGAATTATAATGGTACCTCAGAGTATTGTTATAAATATTTAACTGCATAATGCTTGTGAGAAATCCTAGCTTAGTAGGCACTCAATAATGATCTCTGGATTCTGAGGTGGGTTGTTAGGGAAGAGGTGTGGAGAGATTTTAGGTGTAAGCTTCTGAGAACAGCAAAGAGCTACCTCTGATCTCACAGGCAATGCTGACTTAATTCCTGTGAAGATGTCAGTCTTGCCTTCCTGTCTCTGTCGGTTTAAAGAGATAGGAAGAGAGGGACACCCAGACACAGAAATCCTGGTCCTTGGGGAAACATCTAGACAAGGATTTATGGGTTTTCCACCAGCTCCACATCGCTAATTAAAAATATTTAAATGAAAGATAGCTAAACAGTTTGCTGAAGGAAACACTTGCATTAGTGAACATTTTATGAATTGCTTTAAACATGGGGAATTGTGAATATTTAAATAAAATTATTTGTGAAATTCACTAACAAATGAACCATAGAATAAAGACTGCTGGGCTTTGTAAAGGATTATTTTGCTACGAGGATGAGAGAGTGTAGTTCATTTCACCCTCTTCTGCCAGGTTCCTCTTGTGATTTGATTAAAATTTAAAGGGTAGATTTTAAGTTTGAACATCTAGGGCCAGAAGTTTGCCTCAATCTCTACTGAAGGTTAAGGGTCTGTCAGTGAGTTATGGGAGGAATTCTCAGGTCCTCCAAGTGATCCAGTTTTATTCTCTCATTCCCACTGTACACAATCCTCAAGCTAAATGGTAGTCTGAGAAAGCTCCCACCTTGATATAGCCATTCAATCCATGCTCCCTCCATGTGGTGTTTGGTGATCTGGCTTGTGTTTGAAGCTTCGGAAAAGGAGTCCACTCCAAAACCCTTACCACATATTTCATTGCCAACTTTTTATGGTTACCTGCAATATAGTCTCAATTTTTTTTTTCCTTCCCATTTGTTTAGTTAGAGGTGTCATGTCAGAGTACAGGGAATCTCATCTCTGCCCCGGATCAGTATTGACGTGTGCCATTTTTTGTTGTTTTCAAAATATGTATACTTCCCTACTTCCTCTTTCCTCACCCCAAGATATGTTGGTCAAAGGGCTTATATATGTATATTTTTAAAATATTTCTAAGTTGTTGTATATATACTCAAAGTTTGAGAACCACTGCCAGTCATAAAATGGCCCATAGGGAAAATATACCTAGATGATACACACACACACACACACACACACACACACACACACACACACATCAAACATTGAGAATCACTGTCAATCTTATGCAAAAAATCATTAAAAAATTCTTGTGTCTCAGTTTTTTCATGTTTTTACGTGATTGTAAAAAATTCCCCCAACTTATTGAGATATAATTGACATGTAACATTGTGTAAGTTTAAGCTGTACATGTGATGATTTGATAAACATATATATTGCAAGATGATTTCCACAATAGATTATGTACCTTATTCTTTATTTGTATAATACAGTTAATGAAGGTATATTGTGAGGATTAGAATATGAAAAGGACTCCAGCACAAAGCAGTTGTCCACTTCATGATGCTAACTCCTATTTTGGACAATATAAGAAATGCTGATTATACAGGTTAAGCAAAGGTAGCATTATTCCAGATATATAAAGGACAAGGGGAATGTAGATTTATACACAAATTCAAGCAAGTTCCTCTGAGCACACCGTCTGTCTAAGGCTCAGCTTATTTCTAGACTGAGTCATTTATAGAAGGACAAACTATCTTAATTACAGAGGAATATGGAACTCATTTGATCTAGCTTCCTTTCCCATTCAGGAATCACCCTTTAAGCTATGGTTCCTTGGACTCTGGGCCAGTAGCCCTCTCCCAGAGATAACCTGGAGAGATCTTGCTCATCCTTTATTTATTAGTTCAGTAAAACATGGCTTGATATGTTTCAACAGGGTATGCCCCAAATGCTATAGGGATGTGAAGAAATGAATGCTTCTTAGCCTTACAATAGTCCACAATCATATTTAACATTAGGATTTGATCCTGGTAACATTATCAGGGAAACAAATTGTACTCCTAGGTGATACCCTGTATCAATGGTCCCTTCGCCATCCATAAAGCCATAGGCTATGGGTTTTTAAGGCCCCTATTCTTCCCATAATTAAGCATGGCATCTGGATAGAATCTGGTTTGTTATTTACTCAGAGGTTCATATGTCTAGTGGAAGCTCAGTGCAGGTCCTTTCAAAGCTAACTGTAAGTAATTCCCTATTTGATTGAAAATATGTAATAAAAATAAGATTTTCTTATGCTGAACACCTATGTAGTCAGCTCTTTTTGTTCCCACTCAAGGGAAAGAACAAGTATGTTTTTAATTTTTGCTTTGATTCAATCCTGGTTCCACCATTTAGCAACTGTAAGACAAGCAGCAAATTGTTAAACCACTGTAAGACTCAGTTTCCTCATCTGTAAAACAAGGATAATAAGAGTAGCTTTCTCACAGTGATATAGAATTAAATGGGATAATATATGTAATTAGTATCTGGTCCAAAATACTGAATAAACTTTGCTATTAGAAAAGATTCACTAGATAAATGAGGAGTTTCATTTTTTTAATTACAGTCATCCCTCTGTATCCACGGGTTCCACATCCTCACACAGGGAGAGCCAACTGTACAACACCATTTTATATAAGGGACTTGAGCATCTGAGGATTCTGGTATCTGCAGCGGGCCAAGAACCAATTCCCCACAAATACTGAGGGATGACTGTATTGTATGCATTTATTCTACCCTCTCTTCAGGCTATCTATTGGTCATATATTCTGTGGGGACATAGAGGACCGTAATCTCCCAGCCATGCTCTAGAAGCCCAAATACCACAAGCCTAGCGAGCCTGTAAGGAGAAGCAAGACATAAATTCAAGAGATTTAAAGAGGATCTCACTGAACTGAGCTTGGAATTACATGAAAAGAAACTTTTAAGAGTTATTTCCTATTCAAAAAGGACTTGCTGCATTATTAAATTCCACCACACTGGGAGCTTTGCTCCTTCACATTTGTGCTTTCAAATCTTACTTATTACAGTTCCAGCCTAGATGGGGTGAAGGAAGCTGAGAAGGGAACTGCTGGGCAATAGATCAGAAAGGAGATATTTGTAGAGATGAGAATAGTTCCAGCTTTCTACCTACATTTGTGTGTTGCTTTTAACTTTTGAAAACACTTTCATTTCCACCTCCTATTGGGGTTGGTAGCAAGGAGCTTGGCAGACAGTGAACCTGTAGATACAAGTCTCCTAGGTAATAAAACATCTATGCTCCTGTCTACTCATCTCACCCCTTAAAAACCTTCAGAATAATATGAACACTGTGAGTGTTTTATAACAGCATATTCATTTATTATGTATCCACCATGTGCATAATATATGCTGAATATTCTACATTCATTATGTAAGTAGTTTTTAAATCAACACTTTGCAGTAACTGGTTTTGTTTGTTTCATATCAGTGACTTGCTCAAGGTTCTGTAGGTAGTAAATAGCAGAACTTGGATTTGAATGCAGAAATTTAACACGAAAACGTGTGCTTTAGCTAATCTCCTAAAATGCAGAAGACTTGGTCCTATGCTTGGAAATAAAGATACAGAAACTGGTGCAAGTTTCTATCCTGAGCTAAATTAAGAGAGCAGACCCTTTGAAGGAGAATGACATTTTACCTTTCGTGTATATTTAAATGATTAAAGTCAGTTCCAAGAGACAAAGAGGGCAGAGAAGGTGGGGAAAGGGTGATTTTTAAGAACCTAGAAGGGAGGAAGAAAATACAACTGAGCACATGGAGGACAGAGAGACTGTTTTATCAGCTAGAGTGCTGGCCAGCTGTGTGGTCAGAGAGGGTTGCATAGAAAGAAGGAATCTCAGTAGATTTTAATCCATGATATGTTTCTGTAACCCCATATCTTGCTGAGTTAAATAAATCTCAGTCTCTGCCAGCTGGCACTCATTTGGAAAAAGATATAAACAAAGCTGTAACCTTTAATGAGTCAGTTCTAAATGTGTAGAGTCCTTCAGCATGAAGAGATTTCAGAGTAGCATAAGGAAAAAATGGAGAAATGAGGCATGGTCAATCAGAAATGTTAGTTGACTTGCCCAAGATTAAAATTTCGTTTGGGACTAGCTCAGATTACCTGGTACATTGCTTTTTGTCCTAACTGTCCTAGAATTAACCAAAGGTAACATATGTTCTCTAAATTAAAATTTTCTCATTTATGTATAATCATTTAACTCATTGGGCCAGAGCAATGGGAATTCTTCATGAAAAGAGGGCATGGCATAGGAAGTGGTGGCCTCCCCAGACCTGTGTTACCAGGCATCACCTATAACCCTTCCTCAGCTGTTTTCTGATTTTTCTGTGCTGAAGGGAGACATTTTGTTATTGTCTGCCTTCTTCTCATCTCGGTTTTTTGTTTCTTCTCTTTTGTGCCTCTTCCTAAATGGTAACTGTCTCTTAAGGTTGTGCTCCAATCCCATCTATTCTGTGCTCCCTTAGCTAACCTCAGCAAGCCTTCTCTACATGTGATTCAGCCTGTTCATCAGAGGTGACCTGCTCTTCATCATAGTGTTGAAGAAAGCCTCATCTCCCCAAGACCATGACCTCCCTGGAGGGTAGTAACCAAGTCTTGTGCTTCTCCTTCATGCCACCCATAGCATATCAAGGATGTGCTCAATAAACCTTTGCTGAGTGACTACAGCATTAGCATTACCTCAGTGACAAATTATCAAAAATTTTTATTTTATTTTTTATTGAATTATGGTTGATTTACAATCATGTTTGCTTCAGGTATAGGACATAGTGATTCAATATCTTTATAGATTATACTCCATTTACAGTTATAAATATTGGCTATAGTCCATGTGCTGTACAATATAGTCTTGTAGCTTATTTTATACATAGTATTGATAGTTTTTGTCTTAATCCCATAACCCTATTTGCCCCTCCCACTTTGCTCTCCCCACTGATAACCACTACTTTGTTCTCTATATCTGTGAGTCTGTTTTGTTATAGTCATTCATTTATTTTTTTAGATTCCACATGTAAGTGATAATGTGCAGTATTTGTCTTTCTCTGCCTGACTTATTTCACTAAGCATAAAACCCTCTAGGTCCATCCATGTTGTTGGAAATGGCAAGTGTAAAAATTTCATTCTTATTTATGGCTGAGTAATATTACACACACACACACACACAAACACACACACACACACAGGCATACCTCGGAGATATTGGGGGTTTTTGATTCCAGACTACCACAATAAAGCAAATATCACAACAGAGTGATTCACAAAAATTTGTTGGCTTTTTCACTGCATATAAAATTTATGTTTATGCTATATTGTAGTCTATTAAGTATATAATAGCATTATGTCTAAAAAAATGTACATACATTAATTAAAAATACTTTCTTGCTAAAAAAATGCTAACCATAATCTAAGCCTTCAGTGAATCACAGTAGTTTACATCAAAGATCACCATAACAAATATAATAATAATGAGAAAGTTTGAAATATTGTGAGAATTTCCAAAATGTGACCCTGAGACACAAAGTGAGCAAATGTGGTTGGAAAAATGGAGTCAATAGACTTGTTTGGTGCAGAGTTGCCACAAACCTTCAATTTGTAAAAAATGCAGTATCTACAAAGCACGATAAAGTGAAGCACAATAAAATGAGGTATGCTTTTATAACTATAAAAATATAAATCTATAACTATATCCATATCTATATTCATATCTATATCTATATCATCTATATCTCCTATTGGTTCTGTTTCTCTATCATGACTAATACAGTAGGGAGTTGCAGTGTAAGAAGAGATGAGTAGCTTGGGATGATTTTACTTTTGCCCAAAGAGGATATGGTAGCTGCCATGGTGCACTAAGATCTCCCTTCAGAAATGAAGACATTAGCACCCTAGCATTCCACTAAAGACAACTCTCAGGTGTTAGCCTCCTCAAGAATTATCTAAGCTGAGGAGACCCATGTCACCTTTTCCTGGGATGGCCCACGTCCAGTGACTGATTAACATGGGGGTATAAAGTACAGCTCTCTCACTCCAAATTGTGACAACTGTAAAGGATCATCTCAGCTCCATAACAGCCTAAGGGTTAGTGGAGGCTCTTTGTAGCTCAATTTCTCCATCTGTCCAGTCCTGCTTCTTCCACTACAATTCCTCAGGCATTAATTCCAAGAACACTCCATAATAAAATTCCTGCATATTAACCTTCATCTCAGAGTTGGCTTTCAAGGGAACCTGGCCTGCAGCAGAATCCAGTTTATGTCCTGCATCTCCTGAGACATCTCACTTGACTATTCCCAGTTCACATTTTACCTTTTGTGATACCAGCGGTCCTTATCATATCATTTAACATACATTTCAGTGGTTGCATACCATGGCCTGCTAGGTTCATCTGGTCCTCAAATTTGTTTTGATTGGCTTGAACTTTATTTTATGACATTTTAGAGTTAAATGACTTGGGTGTGGTATGTCAGGTCCAGTTCATGATGAATCCCACTACTTCATATTGTCTTATATTCACCAGCTTCACTAGTTTTTTATTACTTGCAATACTCTGAAGACATTCAGTCTGTGACTCCCTTACTTACTTCTGTATCTTCTTTAATTTGTATGGTTTTATCTGGGGTGACTACATGTATAGTGTAAGTCCCTAGAAATCATGTGACTGTCCAGTATCTTGTGATGAAATATGTGGTTTCTCTTCTAGCATGCACTGGACCCTTTTTTTTCAATGCATAGGAGAGTGTGGTTTGTGTGAGATCTGCTGCATGTATGGCATCCCGTTTCTGTTGTACATGATTAGATACCTAGCTGGTCCTCAAAAAAGATGTATTGGCAAATCAATAATTCAATTCACACATCAAATGAATCAATCATAGTTCCATGTCATTACATTTGGGGAAATTATCTGAAAAAAATTTGCGAAGATACTTGGATCCAGAAAGTATATTTATTCAGCTGTTATAGCATTTACTGAGTAGCCTACACCCCTCAATACAAACAGTATCCATTAATAGTTCCAAATTGTAGCTTTTAAGACAATAGTTTGGTTAGTAATGACCCAGAAATAGGAGGCAAGAGGGTCCAATATGTTGTATAAGGGTGGGGTAGAATCACCTTCTCTTCTAATTTGTTGATGTAACTTTTGTGTATTAAATGACCATTGTTGGGCTTCCCTCGTGGCACAGTGGTTAAGAATCTGCCTGCCAATGCAGGGGACACAGGTTCAAGCCCTGGTCTGGGAAGATCGCACATGCTGCGGAGCAACTAAGCCCATGTGCCACAACTATTGAGCCTGTGCTCTAGAACCCGTGAGCCCCAACTACTGAAGCCCGTAGGCCTAGAGCCTGTGCTATGCAACAAGAGAAGCCACTGCAATGAGAAGCCTGCACACCACAACAAAGAGTAGCCCCCACTCTCAGCAGCTAGAGAAAACCCACGTGCTAGCAAAGACATAATGCAGCCAAAAATAAATAAATAAAATGAATAAATAAATAAATTTATTTAAAAAAATTCTTTATTTCCATTTTTCTCACTTTTAAATGTGGTTAGTTATACCAGATAACAGCAGTTAACATCGTTGGGCTTCAGTTACCAAACAGGAGTTGATAGTAACTAATGCAAATTCTAGCTTTAGGAAATCTCGCTGATAAAGGTCTTTGTGTAATATGTATGTTTGTGCTTAACCAAGCTCTTGTGTTCATGTAATGTTATATAAAACAAGATAATGGCTGAATGTAGAAATGTTTAGGAAAAGTTAACAACGCACAAAATGTTCATTTTTGTCTGTTATGTACAGTAGGGAAAAACAAACTTCAAGCAAAATTCCCAAACTAGGGAAAGATAAATTATGGTATATCAACTTTAGGGAACTTTATGCAGCTATTAAAATATTCATGAAACACATGTGGAGCAATGCAAAAATATGCTTAGTATGTAGCATTAAGAACAAACAGTAAGCAAAATTGTGTTCTAGAATTACAACTATAAAAAACAGGTATACATTTGGACAAAGTATGCATGAGAATACGTGAAATCAAAATAACTGTTTCAGAGTGATAGAATTATGGATAATTCTTGCTTCAAAATGTTCTTTAATGTTATATTGTTTTTGTAATACAGATACTGTGCATGTGAAAAGAATTATAATGAATAAAGCAATCAGAGATTGTCTTAAAGAAAAGCAGTAACATGAAATCAAGACAACCTCGATGAGAGATGTATTACATTTGTTTGAATCACTTCAAGGATAGGCATTTCCCAGAAGCCTAAGATGGCAACTTAACCAAAGAATGTTGACAGCAAGATATTGGAGACAGAGATTGGAAAGGGGGTATAAGGGTTGCAGGCTTACCACAAACTCTTTTAAAGACCTTTTCTCTCTCCTTTCTTCTGACTTCAGTATTGGCTCATGTAGCTTTACATATTGTTAACACATTTTTCCAGCTCTCTGCTTCCACCATCCTCTCTGTTCCACAGAGCAAATTAATATGTATCTTCCCCAAACCACCTAAGAATGATTTGTTATACTGGGAAGAAAGGCCAGGAAGAAGGCTCCTGTCCAGCTTTTTAGAGCAGCTTTGTATTGTGATTTATCAGAATGTCCAGAGAGCCATCAGCAGGAGAATAAAGTAATAAGGGAGAGAATCTTTGAGGTTGGCTCTACAACTACAGAAATTTGTCAGGCTAAGTTTCAGGATAGCTGCATTCTATTTCGTATTGTTATAAATATTCTTCCTTTAAAATTGTGTTTGACTTTCTACTAGAAGGGGCAAATCTTGAATCATTTTAAGTTATAAAACATTTAAAAACGTGGGCATTTGTCCTATAGTATGGTACTACAGTGACTTAAATTATACTTCCATGTATATATTTAATGAATATGATTTAAAATAGACTCTTGGGCATGAATTGAAGTATATTGTCACACTGACCTATCAGTTTAAAATCGAATCTAGTTTTTTCACACTGATATCAACTTACACAGTTAACTACCAGTTAGTATTTCACCCTAGAATTTTCATAGGTTATCTTTTCCAGGCCCTGTAAGATAACCTATTACCTTTTCTTCACCCCTGATACCAGGAGCAATGCCTTCCCTATGCCAGCGATCTTAATTTTCAAGGCAGGGTCATTAACCATTATTTTAATATCTCTTGTGTATTTCCTAGAACAGCTATTTGAATTTCACAAGACTGCTATTTGTTGCCCTGTGTATGCAAAAAAATATTCACATACCATATATATTAGATAGAACCTGTGTTTAAATCTGCATACTGATGAAGGAAGGGCCAAATATTTGGTGCCTGGGAGGATAGACTATGAGAACCATCAATACTCTTCACAAAACATTTGTGGTTTTTTTACTTTATAGTCACATGCAAAAATTATACATCTGTATTCTTTTTTAATATGGACATGGCCATGTGATTTATTTTGGCCAATAAGATATGTGCAGAAGTGACATGTATCCTTTCTGGGAGTGAACACTAAAAGCAAGTGCCCAATTTGCCTCTCTTCCCTTTTGCACTGCTTCAATGAATCAAAATCACTTGGCAAAATGAAGCCTTGGTCAGTTTGGGGGTGTGAGGAATTACAAAAGCAGAGCTGCCCACTGATCTATGTTGAAAATGTAGTATGAATAAGAAATAAACATCTGCTTTGTTAAGCCACTGAGATTTTTGCAGTTGCTCATTACTACAGCATAATAAAGTTATCCTAACTGAATTACAATGAGTAAAGATCTGAGAAGTTTTTCAAGCTTTATTAGTAGTTTTTGGAAAAAATGTATTCTTTAGCATTTGACACAAAAGAAGTATGTATGAATTGTGCATGTAAGTTACTAAGCATAAAAATGAAGTAAACACCCATGAACTTAACACCCAACTTAAGGACTAGAATATTTCTCTATTGTTGGAGACTTTCTTTAGATTCCTCCTCTATCTCAACATCTAGCCTCCTCTTTGGATATAAGCGCTGTCCTGCATTATTTTTTGTTTACCATTGCCTTTATTCTTGAGATATTTATATATCCATACGTGTATATGTATGAATGTATGTATGTAGATATCTATCTATCTACTTGTAAAATCAAAACAGGATGCAGGAAAGTATGTAGGTGATATCATTTTTGTAAAGTGATCATTGTCTTTTTAATCACATCCTTGGTATAGAGGAATAGTTATTACTACTATACTACTAATAGTTGACTTACTGAGCACTTACTATTTACCTAATATTGTTTTGATAGCTTTATATATGTTAATTTCTTTCTTTGAGGTAGGAACTATACATACTCCCATTTTAAAAATGAAGCAGCTAAGGCACAGAAATTAAATTCCTTGTTCAAGGCTAGGTATATTATAAATGGCAGAGATAGAATATAGAGTGAGCATTTGGCTCCCATATTAGATTCCTATAGTGGCTATAACAAATTACCACAAATTTAGTGTCTTAAAGAAATTTATTATCTTACACTTCTGTAGGTCATAAATCCAAAATAGATCCTCCTGGGCTAAAATCAAAATGTGGGCAGGGCTGAATTCTTTTTAGATGTTTTCAAGGAAAGTTCACTTTCTTGCCATTTCCAGCTTTTAGAGGTCATTTACATTCCTTAGCTTGTGGTTCCTTCTTCTATCTTCAAAACCAGCAGCACTGCATTTTAAAATCTCTCTCTAATTCTGACTCTTCTTCGTCACTCTTTTACTTATAAGGACCCTATTGGTTACACTGGGCACACTGAATAATCCAGAATAATCTCCCCATCTCAAGATCCTTAGTTTAAGTATATCAACAAAGCTCCTTTTGCTTTCTGTAAAGTAACATATTCACATGTTCCACACATTAGAATGTGGACATCTTTCCAGTGGCCACAGCCCCAAAACCCCTAGGATTAGTCACTATTCTAAACTGTGTTTCAGCATAATGGTAACCTTGGAAAAACCCTACTGTAGTATGTAGTGCTTAAAATCAACATCAATAGCTATAATAAAAAGTATATTTTAAAACTATGTGTCTACAAAATTAGCCTTATAGAGAAAACTCGTCACCTCCAGCTTTGGATCCAATCTGTCAATTCTTCAAGATATTTTATGATAGAGATTTAGACTTAGGCAGGGGTAGAGTCCCATTCTTGTCACTTTCTGGTTGTTATTATCAATATTTTACAGATGAAGAACTTGACGCTTGGGAAGATTGAGTAAACCTGCCTAAATTATGAAAATTAATAAATGAATGGTGGTTTATTTCCTCTATGGCATGTTATGTCTGAGCACATATAGGTTTGACTAAACAAGTAGAATAAGAATTAAGTGTTGTGAGTTCAAGTAGGGGTAAATCAGGGGGTTTGAGTATTTGAGGAAGTCATTATTCAATTGTGGGGACTGAATTGTGTCTGGAAGAATATTAGGATATATAGTTGTAGAGTTTATGTAAATCCAAATATTAACTTTACTAATGTTCACTTATGCTTTACTCTGGGCTGAATGATATTTTCACATATTTATTAAAACAAAAAACTTGGATGGGACTACTAAAAACCCCAGGCATTATTTACAAAACATGTTTGAGCAAAGAAGACAAGCTTTGGACCTCAGGACACAGAGAACAACACGGTGTTGAGTTCCTGGGGTTTTTTTAAATCCCAAAATGGAGCTGAAGAAGCTGGAAACCCAGAGATTCCAGTGGGCATAGACAAACAAACAGCCCAGATAAAAGCTTGCTCCAAGAAAATGGCAGTCTAGCAAGTATGAAACTTTTACACAAAAATCACTCTACTCCATGAAGAACCTAGGGGCAAGACAGGAATAAAGATGCAGACCTACTAGAGAATGGACTTGAGGATATGGAGAGGGGGAAGGGTAAGCTGGGACAAAGTGAGAGAGTGGCATGGACATATATACACTACCAAATGTAAAATAGATAGCTAGTGGGAAGCAGCCACATAGCACAGGGAAATTAGCTCCCTGCTTTGTGACCACCTAGAGGGGTGGGATAGGGAGGGTGGGAGGGAGGGAGGGAGGGAGATGCAAGAGGGAGGAGATATGGGGATATATGTATATGTATAGCTGATTCACTTTGTTATAAAGCAGAAACTAACACACCACTGTAAAGCAATTATACTCCAATAAAGATGTTAAAAAAAAGAAAAATCTCTCTACTCCAACCAAACAGATAAGACTGTAGGCCCACTCACACCCATACCAGACAAACCAAAGTAGGGAGCTTAGCCTTCCACCTTTGTGAGTCTAATAAGGTGCCTCGATACCCCACTAAGGAGCTGGCAGAGAATTTTGAAAAGGGACTCAGCATCTTCATCCCCACTGGGTAGGAACAAGGCACTCCTGGCAGTGTCATTGGAGCCCACATAGTGAATCTGGATTTCCACCTGCAAATGTCAGTAGTAAGGCAACCCCTTCTACACCTCTGGGCTCATGTTAGAGGATCACAGTCACCTAATGGAGAGTCAGGACTTTTCATCACTTCCAGTGGTATGCAGGAATACACCTCTCCCCTTCTACCATGGTCAATGGAGGCCATGAAGGGAGCAGTCAAGAGACATTCCAGCATTTTCAACCGAGAAGATATGAGTGGAGGTCTAGTGAGGAGTCAGAATTCCCACTCCAACTGAGCAGTACTGAGGAGTTCCTCCTTTGGGTGTCACTGTATGTCACAGGTTACATACTGTATGATGTCATTTATATAACATTCTAGAAATGTCAAAATTATAGAAATGAAGAGCTAATTAGTAGTTACCATGGGTTAAGCAGACAATGAGGATGAAAGAGAAATATGTAAGGCTATAAAAGAGCAACAAAAGGGATTCTTGTGGTAATGTGAGTATTCTGTATCTTGATCATATCAATGCCAGCATCCCATTTGATATTATAGGTTTTGAAAATGTTTTCATTGGGGAAACTGTTTAAAGAGTATGCCAGATTTCTCTGCATTATTTCTTCCCACTGCATGTGAATCCATAATTATCTAAAAATAGGGTTTTTTTAATTAATTAGTCTATTTATTTATTTATTTTTGGCTGTGTTGGGTCTTTCTGGCTGTGCACAGGCTTTCTCTAGTTGCAGTGAGCAGGGGCTACTCTTCCTTGTGGTGCGTGGGCTTCTCATTGCTGTGGCTTCTCTTGTTGCAGAGCACAGGCTCTGGGAGTGCAGGCTTCAGTAGTTGTGGCATGTGGGCTCAGTAGTTGTGGCTTGTGGGCTCTAGAGCTCAGGCTCAGTAGTTGTGACGCACGGGCTTAGTTGCTCTGCGCCATGTGAAATCTTTTTGGGCCAGGGTTCAAACCCGTGTCCCCTGCATTGGCAGGTGGATTGTGAACCACTGCGCCATCAGGGAAGCCTTAAAATTAAAATTTTCATCCAAAAATTTTTGTTGTGGTATATCTGTTATACTTTGACAGCTATGATACTGAGGTGAAATGCAGTATTTTGGTTAGGAGACCATGATATGGGTTTGGTCCTGAATGGAGTAGACTCAGATGCTCCAAATTTTAAGAACATATGCAAGTGTTTATTGCTCTATGGTCTGTCTCATGTCAACCAAAGTTGAAAAGTCTAAAGAATTAGTTTGAAATCCAAACCACAAGTTTAGTTTATGAAATACAATTGCCAAAAAGCTTAGAATATTCAAGATCACTCAAAAACCTACACGAAAAGCAAAATTATAATACAAACTTTGTGTAGTAAATATATAGTTAGGGCATGATTGGATGCTTGTTACATGACCTTGGCTACAATAGCCTGAGGCTCATCAGGCATTGGGGATGTCTTCTTCAGGGCTGTCACAAAAACCTTTTACCACTTTTTCCTCTCTTGTCTTTTCACTTTCAAATACCACATTCTATTGACATATCAATACCAATGTACTGTTGATGTCTTAATGCTATCATGGTTTCCTAAGACTACTGCACAGGAAGGGGAAAGGATGTAACTAAGCTTTGTTGAGCATCTAAAATTCTTGGTCTAGAGAGCCAAGCTTTATGAGGAATCAAGTCATTTAACACACAAAAAAATCATCCAGTGGTATATTGCCATTTTTACATAGGAGTCTTAGACCTATATGTAAAATTTTATCAATTAGTTACAATCTATCAATTAATTATCATTTAGGTCTGGCTTTTGCTACTTCCTTATTAGATTCTCAGAGGGTTAACTCATCCCCAAGCTCTGAGAAGTACCTTGCTGTTACCTATCAGGGATTGGCCACATTTTTAGCATCACACAATACAATCTAAGAAACTGACGTTCAAATAGGTTACATTTAATTGTTCAGACTTAAATTCTAATAAGTGATAAAACTAGATTTTGATTTTCTCTGTTTATCACTCTCCTCTGAATCTTTGTGAAATTTGAGTAAGTGGACATAATACAACAGTAAGACATTTCTCCTTTTATTTCCAGCATTTTTGAAATATAGTTAGAAACAAAATGGGCTAACCTTCTGACACATTAATGTTGATCACTCTCTTGAGTTCCTCTGCAGATATTCTAATTTTTTGCTGTGTCCAGTGTGCTCTAGAAAAGATGAGGTTATGGCAGCTAATTACTATTTTTGGGGGGGAGGGGAAGAGAAATGAGGCGTTATTTGGATGATGTGCTTTTTGTCTTGGCCTAAAACAAATGAGTCATTCTGCAATCCTGTCAAGAAATTTCTCTTTAGTAGCTTGTTTATTTTCTGAAATATATCCAGCCCCAGAGATCCTGGCATTCTATACCAGGCCTATAAAAATACAAAGAATTAGGACAATCATTCTGTTCAATTGAGACCTTCACTGCTATGTTCATGGGGACTTCTTAATTGATACATGTTCAAATTACTTTGGAATTGAGGAAGAGAAAACACCAGCTATTTTGAAAGAATGAGAAACTTTCCCAGATTTTATACACTAACCAGACCTGTGCCATTGCCTTAAGAATTGTAATTCCCTCACAAACATAACTGGCCCAAATAATTATCAAATGCTTAGAGCAACATAAATATGATTTTTAGGACTTCTAACTTTTCAGCAAATGGAAGATGTGGGGAGAAGGCAGGGATAGGAAGAGGAAAACACACTTAGCAGTTGTCAACTACAAAAAAAAAATTATGTTCAACTTCATCCTTTAGTGAAACAGTGAAGTTGTTCAAGTTTCCGAGACACTTTAACCCAACTTAACAACACTCCTGCCTACATCTAAATGCCAGGTAGATGCCTTTTCTTATCTCATTTTTAAAATAGATTTTACATTCAGAGGATTGTGAACTAAAGTATTAACTATCTTTTAAGGTATGACACAATGAAGGTAAAACCCATTTGAGAAGTATTTGCATATAAACTGGGGCTCTTGGAAGCTTTAAAGAATTAAATAAGATTCAATATGTAATGGTACATATTGAGTTTTATTTGTTTGGATGGAAACTAGGCTTTGCTTAGAGAGGGCTGAGCTTGTCTGTACAGGGAGGTGCTCAGTGACAGAAGATCAGAAGGGGTCTCTGTATTTATGACTGACCTTAGGTAAAGCTGTCATGATGGGATATGAACTTTCAACCTGGTTTAATACAGAAACACAATTTGTTTTACTTCCTTTTATTTGTTGCTTTAAGGGGAAAAAAACAAGTATTTATTCTCACTCAATATGCTTTGAAAATAAGTCATCTACATACAATGTGGAAAAAAAGGGAATCTGTGTTCCACTTGCTGATTATTTGGGTGCTGTGTTTAATAAGCTTCCAAAGTAAGTTGTGAAAGAAAGAAAGGAGAATTTTATTTGAAAGTTGGAGAAGAGAGGGAATGGAAGGAGAAAAAAGGGCAGGGACTGAGGACGGTAGAGGATTAATTCAGTAGGCTAACCAGATGGGGATGAGAAAACAAGCTGCTGGTGTGAGTCCAGTAGAGAGGAGTCCAATCCTATGTAAGAGAGGTGAGAAGATCTGTTGAAGGAGCATGAGAAGGATGGTTCGATTGTGCAAGAGCCTGTGAGAGAAGTTTCCGCCAGTTGATTGACCAGCTTTTACACAAAAGAGAACTTTGCATGTTCAGTACATATGTTGACACCAGTAGGTACTCTTCTCAATACAGGTGACAACTTTGTCCATCTGAATCAGCACTGTATCTCTCGTCTACTTCACGGAAATGATGCCTGTCTGGGTCACATAACTCTCCCAGGACTCTGATGAAGTTCATACTATGTAAGACCACACCTATTGATCCACAGGAGAAAAGCTCTTCAGGCACCAGGTACAGGGTGGTATATCAGACCAGTGATCTCTCATTCATTTACCAAGTATTTTGGGAGACTTCCCATTTGCCACACCCTCTGATAAATTTTGGTGATACAAAGATAAGTGAAGCAGTGTTCTCACCTGAGGCACTGTTTAATAGGGATAAATGATTATAGCCTACCTGTTCAGTGCCAAAGTAGAAATTAGGGCAAAATTCTCCTGGAGAAATTTGGAATTATGGAGGTTCCCCTGGAACACAGCAGAAGGAGGGATCAATTGTTCCCTGGAAGAAGCAAAGAGAAACTAAGAGTTCACAGCACATTTGGGCTGGATCTGGAAGGACAAAACAATGCATTATGCAGAAAGGGGGCAAAAGTGATTGGACAGAATGTGCAGTAGTTTCAAATCTTAATGGCATGAACATGCTTAGAGAATTTGAAATAGTATGGCTGACCATAAGGTTTGTGGGAGGAGAGCAGAAGTTGAGGGTAGAAAACTCAACAGGGGGTAGACTAAGAAAGGTCTTTGTTTGAAGTTTACCCTGTGGGCAAAAAGGAGCTCTCAAATCATTTTGGGGGGAAAATGTCACAACAAGGGCTGTTTCTTAACAGGATGAGCCTGGTAGTCATGTTGTTGGAAGACTTGGTGGACAAATTATATTCAAGAGGCATGTCATGGGAGTGGAGAGGAAGAGCTAAAGGGCATGTGGAATGTGGATGGGGGTGCCAGGAAAAGGACCTGTAGGTTTGTGGATGGAAAATTAAAAACATGATAAGGTTTAGAGAAAGATCAAGACTGAGCTGTTTTGGGGGGCAGAGTCAAGATGGCATACTCGGAGGATGCAGAATTCTCATCTCCCCACAACTAGAGCACCTACGAGGCAACAGTGGAGGACCATGGACACCTAAGGGGATGGGAGGAACCCCCAGGGACCGGGTAGGACGTGGGACATGGGGAGAGTAAAGGCAGAGGAGAAGTGGAGGTGAGACAGGACTGGCGTCCCTGAGGGGTGGATGGGGGAGGGGAGGGCATCCTGTGCCTGAAGGGGGAAATTGGGGAAACATTGGGAGGGCAGAGGATCAAAAGGGAGCGTGGCCAGGTTTCCCCTGCTCACTTGGGCCCCCAGGAAACTGCTGAGATCCCAGGCCTGATCCTCTGTCCACCTAGGTCCCCTCCAGCCACGTAGGTCCTGAGCGAGTGGGAGGGAGGGAAGGGGGAGCAAAAGTAAAGGCTGGACTTCTGAGACCAGCACCCCTGAGGAGTAGGTGGGTGAGGGTTAGGGGTGCAGCAGCGACAGGGGAGACCCTGGGGGAGATAGTGGTGGTGGGGCGAAGGAAGGGAAGGGAACTCGGCTAGTGCTTTCCCTGTCCACTTAGGCACCAGGAAGCCTGTTGGGCTCCCAAGCCTAAGCCTCTGCTCTTGAAGCCTCCCTTCTGCCGTGCAGAGCCCAAGCCCCGCCCCTAAAACCCCACCCAGGGCCCTACATCTACACTGGGAGACACTCTCCAACAAGCTGGGCCTAAACTCCATCCACACACCCTCACTCAGGGTCCTACCTCCAAACTCTGGAACTCCACACTCCAGAGGCCCTCCTTTCCACATGCTGCCTCTCCCCTTCTGCACAGGTCCTAAGCAGAGGCCCTGCCCCATGCTTGAATGTCGCCCGCCTAGGCCCCACCCCCAGGGCCTTTTCCAGCTACGTGGGTCTTGAGCCTAGGCCCTGCTCCAGGCTCAAATGTCATCACACCACCCACCTAGGTACTGCCCTACCCTAAACCTCACCTCTGCTGAAGTACCACTCCTGCCTAAACTCCGCCCACATAGCCAAAGCTTTGTATTTTTTTTCTTTTTTCCTCTTTTAGACTGGGGTTCTGTTTTACCTTGTTGATTCATTGTTGTTGATACTTTTATATTTTTATTTTTCCTAATAAATCTTTTAATTTTCTAATTTTATTATATTCTATATACTTTGTTATTGTTCTCTACTTTTGGCTTGTTCCCCCGCACTTTTTTTTTTTTTTTCTCTTGTGGTTTTATTTTACCTTGTTGCAGTTGTTTCAATTATAGTTTTATTTTTCCTAATATATTTTTATCTATCTAATTTTGTTTTTTATTCTTTGATATTGTACTGCTCTTTTTTTTTTTTTTTTTACCATGTCATGAAGCTTGGGGGATCTTGGTTCCCAGGCTGGAGGTTGGGCCCAAGTTCCTGTGGTGGAAGCTCCCAGTCCAAACCACTGGACTAACACAGAGCCTCAGATCCCAGGGAATATTAATCAGAATGAGGCTTTCCAGAGGTACTCATCTCAGCACAAAGACCCAACTCTATCCAACTGCCTGCAAACTCCAGTGCTGGAAGTCTCAGGCCAAACAACCAGTAAGACAGGAATAGAGCACCACCCATCAAAAATAAATAAATAAATAAATGATAAAAAAATATGTTACAGATGAAGGAGCAAGGTAAAAACCTACAAGATCAAATGAAGATGAAATAGGCAACTGACCTGAAAAAGAATTCAGAGTAATGATAGGAAAGATGATCCAAAATCTCAGAAACAGAATGGAGAAAATACAAGAAACATTTAACAAGAACCTAGATGAACTAAAGAGCAAACAAACAGTGATGAACAACACAATAAATGAAATTAAAAGTACTCTAGGAGGAATCAATAGCAGAATAATGGAGGCAGAAGAACGGTTATGTGACCTGGAAGATAAAATGATAGAAATAACTGTCAGGGAGCAGAATAAAGAAAAAATAATGAAAAGAATTGAGGACAGTCTCAGAGACCTCTGGGACAACATTAAACACACCAACATTCAAATAATAGCGGTCCCAGAAGAAGAAGAGAAAAAGAAAGTGTCTGAGAAAATATTTGAAGAGATTATAATCAAAAACTTCCCTAACATGGGAAAGAAAAGAGTCGATCAAGTCCAGGAAGTGCAGAGTACCATACAGGATAAACCCAAAGAGAAACACGCCAAGACACATATTAATCAAACTATGAAAAATTAAATACAAAGGAAAAATATTAAAAGCAGCATGGAAAAAGCAACAAATAACATACAAGGGAATCTCCATAAGGTTAACAGCTGATCTTACAGCAGAAACTCTGCAAGCCAGAACGGAGTGGCAGGATATATTGAAAGTGATGAAAGGGAAATACCTACAACCAAAATTACTCTACCCAACAAGCATCTCATTCAGATTTGACAGAGAAATTAAAACCTTTACAGGCAAGCTAAAGTTAAGAGAATTCAGCACCACCAAACCAGCTTTACAACAAGCATTAAAGGAACTTCTCTAGGAAGGAAACACAAGGGATGGAAAAGACCTACAAAAACAAACCCAAAACAATTAAGAAAATGATAATAGGAACATACATATCAATAACTACCTTAAATGTAAATGGATTAAATGCTCCAACCAAAAGACATAGACTGAGTGAATGGGTCCAAAAACAAGACCCCTATATATGCCGTCTACAAGAGACCCATTTCAGACCTAGGGAAACATACAGACGGAAAGTGAGGGGATGGAAAAAGGTAGTCCATGAAAATGGAAATCAAAAGAAAGCTGGAGTAGCAATTCTCATATCAGACAAAATACACTTTAAAATAAAGACTATTACAAGAGACAAAGAAAGACACTACATAATGATCAAGGGATCAATCCAAGAAGAAGATAAAACAATTGTAAATATTTATGCACCCAACATAGGAGCACCTCAATACATAAGGCAAATGCTAACAGCCATAAAAGGGGAAATCGACAGTAACACAATCATAGTAGGGGACTTTAACACCCCACTTTCACCCATGGACAGATCATCCAAAATGAAAATAAATAACGAGCACAAGCTTTAAATGATACATTAAACAAGATGTTCTTAATTGATATTTATAGGATATTCCTTCCAAAAACAACAGAATACACTTTCTTCTCAAGTGCTCATGGAACATTTTCCAGGATAGATCATACCTTGGGTCACAAATCAAGCCTTGGTAAAATTAAGAAAATTGAAATCATATCAAGTATCTTTTCCAACCACAACACTATAAGACTATATATGAATTACAGGAAAAAATCTAAAAATACAAACACATAGAGACTAAATAATACACTACTAAATAACCAAGAGATCACTGAAGAAATGAAAGAGGAAATCAAAAAACACCTAGGAACAAATGACAGTGAAAATACGATGACCCAAAAAGCTATGAGATGCAGCAAAAGCAGTTCTAAGAGGGACGTTTACAGCAATACAATCCTACCTCAAGAAACATCTGAAATAAGCAACCTAACCTTACACCTAAAGCAATTAGAGAAAGAAGAACAAAAAATGCCAAAAATTAGCAGAAGGAAAGAAGTTATAAAATCAGATCAGAAATAAATGAAAAATAAATAAAGGAAACAGTAGCAAAGATCAATAAAACTAAAAGCTGGTTCTTTGAGAAGATAAACAAAATTGATAAAACATTTGCCAGACTCATCAAAAAAAAAAGGGAGAAGACTCAAATCAATAGAATTAGAAATGAAAAAGAAGTAACAACTGACACTGCAGAAATACAAAAGATCATGAGAAATTACTACAAGCAACTATATGCCAATAAAATGGACAACCAGGAAGTAATGGACAAATTCTTAGAAAAGTACAACCTTCCGAAACTGAACAAGGAAGAAATAGAAAATATAAACAGACTAATCACAAGCACTGAAATTGAGACTGTGATTAAAAATCCTCCAACAAAAAAAAGCCCAGGACCAGATGGCTTTACAGGCAAATTCTATCAAACATTTTGAGAAGAGCTAACACCTGTCCTTTTCAAACTCTTCCAAAATATAGCAGAGGGAGGAACACTCCCAAACTCTTTCTACGAGGCCACCATCACCCTGATACCAAAACAGGCAAATATGTCACAAAATAGAAAACTACAGGCCAATATCTCTGATGAACATAGATGCAAAAATCCTCAATAGAATACTAGCAAAGAGAATCCAACAGCACATTAAAAGGATCATACACCATGATCAAGTGGGATTTATCCCAGGAATGCAATGATTCTTCAGTATACGCAAATCATTCAACGTGATACACCATATTAACAAATTGAAGGATAAAAACCATATGATCATCTCAATAGATGCAGAAAAGGTTTTTCACAAAATTCAACACCCATTTATGAGAAAAAAAAAAAAAACCCTCTAGAAAGTAGGCATAGAGAGAATCTACCTCAACATAATAAAGGCCATATATGACAAACTCACAGTCAGCATCGTTCCAAATGGTGAAAAACTGAAACCATTTCCACTAAGATCAGAAACAAGACAAGATTGCCCACTCTCACCACTATTAGTCAACATAATTTTGGAAGTTTTAGCCACAGCAATCTGAGAAGAAAAAGAAATAAAAGGAATCCAAATAAGAAACAAAGAAGTAAAACTGTCATTGTTTGCAGATGACATGATACTCTACGTAGGGAATCCTAAAGATGCTGCTAGAAAACAACTAGAGCTAATCAATGAATTTGGTAAAGTAGCAGGATACAAAATTAATGCATAAAAATCTCTTGCAATCCTATACACTGATGATGAAAAATCTAGAAGAGAAATTAAGGAAACATTTCCATTTACCGTCACAACAAAAAGAATAAAATACCTAGTAATAAACCTACCTAATGAGACAAAAGACCCGTATGCAGAAAATGATAAGACACTGATGAAAGAAATTAAAGATGATACAAACAGATGTTACAAACATGTTTTGAATTCAGAGGCCAGAGAATGATTCTAGCTGGATCAGCCCTAATTGCTCTAATAATAGTATTAAGAGTATCTAGTTGATAAAATCACCATACAGCCTTGGTTTAGAATCAGTATGAAACCATGAAATAGCAGTGAAGAAAACTGCCATGTAATAAACCCAAGAAGAAACAGGGGTAGAGTTCTTCCTAGCCAGAAGATGAGTCACACAAGAGAGAAGAACAAGAAAAAAGGAATTGATGGACACAGTAGTTGACAATAATTACATCTCTAGTTTGACTACTACAGAATTTTCACACTGCTTTTTTATATCCCCATTGTGGTGGACTATTGCAGCAGACAGTATATTATATTTTGTTTTCCCCAAATTTGGTTTTCTGATTCAGGTACTGGCCTTCCTAAAATAATTTATTATATTAAGAGATAAGCAATCAAGGTTTTATAACACAGTGTCTCAAGGCACTTAGAATGTTTTTCACCTAATGAACAGTGCAAGTAATAAGCTCTGTGAGTTCAAGCAGTGGGAGAGAGATCACTGAATAGATGGATATTTACAAATGACTTATCTATATATGCAAATCCACTGGACAATCCATTGAGTCTGAGAAGGAGGCAATATCCTAATTTTGTATATAAAATTCATTAAGGTTTTATGATCTCGCTTGGTTTCTTCAACAGCTTACTAAAGGACTCTGAAAACTGCCAATAGCCTTTTTTGTTAAATCACCCCAACCCCATCAGTTACACAAAAGTGCTAGATGTTGAGCACAACATGAGGTGAAATAGTCAGCCTTTAAAGTCCATTTTTTTAATTTTGTTGATATTTCTAAAATATTTCAAATAACTAATACACAAAGAAATAACCATAGGTTTGAGCTAGGAAGATGTTAACAGTTGCAAAATAAATGGCTTTTCCCAATATAAGTGAATTTATTCCTATTTCCCCCCTCCCAAAGGAAAAAGCAGAAAAATTTTCAGAATATTGTAAAATTATAGCATATTTATTAGCATTACCCTTCAATATTTGATGACACATCTGAAGCGCAGTTATTTATTGGCAATAAGACAGAAATTGTGGAAGAGAAAGAGAGGCAGACTAAGTGTAAATGAATAGTATGAATTGCTCCACAGGCTTGAGGGTATCAGCCCACTCACATTTCTAATTTTTTCAAATAAATTTTGCAGTCTCCCACTTGTTTAATATCAGGAATTTCAGTATCTCCTTCCTTTTCTATTTAATTATCAGATAATTCCAGGAAATTTTTCAGTCTAAAGGAGATTTAGCATGATTGAGTCCAGTTGCTGGTTTCTTGCTGTTATAGTATGTAACAGTTGATGACTGTTGCTTTAGTCTGATGGATGATGCCAGCCCTCTGCTCTGATGGTGTTTCTACTCCTTCAGATTTCTGTGGCAGAAAGGCAGTTTTTATTTTTTTAATTTTTATTTATTTATTTTATAAATTTATTTCTTTATATATTTATATTTTTGGCTGTGTTGGGTCTTCCCTGCTGCACGTGGGCTTTATTTAGTTGCAACGAGCGGGGGCTACTCTTCATTGCAGTGCACGGGCTTCTCATTGTGGTGGCTTATTTTGTTGCAGAGCACGGGCTCTAGGCACTCAGACTTCAGTAGTTGTGACCCACGGGCTGTAGAGTGCAGACTCAGTAGTCGTGGCACGTGCTTAGTTGCTCCGCGGCATGTGGGATCTTCCTGGACCAGGGCTCAAATCTGTGTCCCCTGCATTGGCAGGTGGATTCTTTACAACTGCACCACCAGGGATGTCCCAGAAAGGCAGTTTTTAAATGAGAAGGACCCTCTAGTGTAAAGATCATCTTTCCTTGGCTTCCCAGGATGACAGCTCTTGATAATCAGCTATTTAAGTTTATATATCCAGTCTCAGCCTCAAAGTACTGGATCAGAACTCATGCTTGTGTCTACTTTCACACCTGGAAAAGTATCTTCTGCTTTTCCATCTGATGACTATCTCTCCCAGAAGGATGGTACATTTTCTTTAAAACTTCACAAATCAAAGGGTATGTACAGTCCTCTCCATGAACAATTGGACAGTTTAGAGTTTACTCAAACAAAACCTACCAGTTAAGGGTGGCACCTCTCAATAGTTCCAAGTAATATTATATCTTAGGTTATGATTGGAAAAATATGGCATTTCTCTAGCATAGGAGGAGGTAAAAGAATGCAAAAAACAAACAATTTTTTTCTCTATCGGCCCATTCTCTGGCCTGCTAATACAATATTTTATAATTCTTATGACTATACTAATTGCTTTAAAAATATTGTCTTATTGAAAATTTGCCATTTTGTAAGGGAACACTATCTAAAATCAGAGAACTGAGTACTTACTCAAGATGACACATTTACTAACATAAATGAGTCAGGATTTCAACTTAGATGTCTGCAGTCATAGCTATGCTCCTCCTAGCACGTTACTGAATGTGCCCAGGATACAGGCGTGGGGCATAAAAGAAGTCCATCACACAGTCTTTAAATAGTTTGCATTAATTTGAAGGGGTCAAGGAAAATGCCAGACTTACACATATAGAAGTGTTGGAAAATAATAAAAGATAGCACATAGAAGAGTGATAAATTAAATTTAACCACATATGGTATTGGGAGGACTTCTCAAAGGAGTTTAATTCATTTCAATAATGTTTACTAATGTTAATACAGTGTGACTGACTGACAGATTTCTGCTTGCAAATCACTTTACCTAGATTGTGCCTATTGGCTTAATGCCAACTCTAAATCTCCTTTAGTGTATCTTACCTTGTAGAGGTTAGAAAGCTAAAAATTTTCAGCATGGATTTTGTGTGTGGCCTAAATTCCACTAAGAAAATGCACTATAAAAGACTTGGAAAGGGGAAGTCAGCAATATGAAGGGGCAGCCACAAGCATGGAGACTGACTCTTTGGAGGCAATTAGGTGGCATGGGTGTCATCATAGAACAAAAGTGACTATGGGTTTTTGTTGAGTCCTGTTTTGCTAAAAGCCTTTTTTTTCCTGTCCCTATCATCTAACATCTGGACTACTAGGAAATCTGTAAGATAATTGTAATAAACCCCTTTCTGCTTAATAGAGCTTCAGGAGATTATGGCATTTGCTGCTAAGAACCTTGAAAGTTACAATAACCAATAGCAGAATGGCTTCAGATAAGGCAGTGGGAGTTGCGATTGTTTATCTCACCTGGTTGGGTTGAAGGTAGGGGTGGTCTATTTGGCAGTAGAGATTGGAACGCTGGTAGTCTGTAACACTTAACGGCAAAAGAGTTATTAAATTATGGCCTTTTGTTCCTGGGAAAGATATAACATATCTATAGAAGGCAGAGGATATGATTTTAGATGGAATTGTTGAAGGGTGTGAAGAGTTAGTGACAGTGGGATGGGCCATTGCTTCCAACTGAAATGGAAAGCATAAGACAAGACAATGATAGAGGCAAGTTATCAAATCCTGGTCAAAGAACCAAGAAGTTTCTACAACTACCCTCAAAAATATCTTATATTTCTTTTAGGTATTGGGTATATACAATTAAAAGTCAAATCCAGAGACTGGTGGTGAAGCTGACGAAAAAGCACAGGCAGAATTCAGATCTTTGCCAGGTTTTGAGTAAAAATATAGGTATTGACAGGAAAAAAAGTTAAACCTAAAAAATTCTAATGTGGGAATTTGAGATGACTTAGTTGACTTTTCTGAACCCCCAAATTTTACAGAATGTTACCAGAGAGCACTAGCAGCCATGTTTTCCCCCTGGGCTGATGAGGCTCTTCCCACTTCATTTGAAAACCGTGTAATCAGCTATTTTGCAAGGGAATAGCAATTTTGCTCTGTGTTCCATCCTGCCATCTATATAACTACAGATATACCTCAGTTTGACCCAAAGGAAACAGATAGTCAAGCCCAAAAGAATAAAAGTTTTCTCATTTAGACTGACAAATGCTTGGAATTTGTTTATTAAAATCTAGACGTAAGAGTGGTTTATGTTAAATGAAGTTGAAATGGCCCAAATTCCTTAGTTTTATAGAAGGAAAAATATAAAAGCTAATAGAGGTTTAAAAGATGGAATGAGTTTATCATGTACTCAGTTATGTTTAAATATATCCATAAAGACAGTAATAAAAACATCCATTTATTATGACTTTGAGAAATGTCATGTTACGAATGCATCAGTGTGTTTGTAAAGTTCTGTAGCAAAGAGACTCCACAATAAGACAAGAGAATAGGTGGAAGGTGTTGCTGTTGAACTCGGCTCTCTGATGGCAATGGGACTGATTGTGTACTGGAATGGAAGCAGCCAGGAAACAAGTTAGGAGTAGTTAATTACTCCATAAGCAGTGAGGCTGGAGTGATCATCAGAATGATTTGGCAAACAAGTAGCTTTGGCAGTGGCTACTGATCACGATGTCCCTAGGACTGAATCAGTTGGACAATACATTAAAGTTATACTTGAACATTATCATGATGAAAAATCTGCTTCTCAGAAATGGTAGACAGACTTCAGTCACCACAACTGCAATGCAATTGGCTCTTGGGTATTCAGAAGCCCTAGAAAGAAGGGCAGCCTGGATATCTGAAAAATATGAGACTGCAAATAATATCATATATATTTTATATTAATCTCTTCCTAGCCATTCACAAAGCAGACAGTGGATTTCCAGCCTTGTGGTTTTCCTTTTGTGTAGACAGTCCATACCATATGTAAGGCAATTCCTTGTAACAGATTTCTCACTCTTTATATACGTCAGTGTGTTTGTGTGTGTGTATGTGTATCTCTCCCTTTATATACACAAATGTAATATAATATAAAAACAATAAATACAAATATATAATCCAGTCTCTATTCTCTGCTACCCTGTCTCTCTATATATGCATGTACATATGTACATATGCATGCATGGATATACATATATCTCTTACTTGTTCTCTCTTGTTGAACTCCAGCTGATACAGTGGGTCAAGTCACCATATAGGCTACCTGAGTTGCTATCATGAACGTGTAGGCCACAAAATTTGAATGTGCTTAGGAGGACATCACTATCAATAGGAAATGAAATATACAGGATTGGGTCCTAGTGTGTCTAAAGGCTGAAAAAAGTTGCTTTATCAGATGACTAACACTCCCAACATGTCCACTTCTGTGACTGTACTGTCACTTCTAGCCAAACTATGATGCAAAAAGAGTTCTCATATTATCAATTAACTGAGGAAAAACATTAAGCTTTATTTACAGTAGATTCAATCTGATGTGTTGGCATCAGCCAAACATGGATTGTTTCACTCTTGTAGTCTCATTCAGGGATACCCCTGTACAAAAGTAGAGATGGTAATCCTCCTATTGGGACTAACATAAGTGCTAAATATGATAACCACCTTTATTTAAAGAAAAGGTCATTGTGATATGGATACATATCACTTCCATGGGTAGTAGGGGTAGATAATGTTTTGCAAAGATGGTCAGAGACTTGAAATTAAAGAAAATGTTGGAATATCATTGACAAGGGAGTTTTGGTAAGAGATTCATGGATACATTGCTTAAAATTGTCCAGAATGTAATGATATTTGTGCCTTAAGGGGATGCTTCCCATGATTATCACAGCTTTCAGTAATCATGTGAACAAGATAATTGTCTCTGTTGGTATTATTCAGCCACTATTCTCTGCACTCCACATTTGCTCAATGGATTCATGAATAAAAATGGCTCTGTTAGGGCTTCCCTGGTGGTGCAGTGGTTGAGAGTCCTCCTGCCGATGCAGGGGACGTGGGTTCGTGCCCCGGTCCAGGAAGATCCCACATGCCACGGAGCGGCTGGGCCCGCGAACCATGGCCACGGAGCCTGTGCTCCACTTCAAAACATGAGTTTCTCACTAGGCTAATCAGGTAAGTGCCACTGCTGACTACTTCATCTGCCAGCAGCAAAAATTAATGTTACATCACAATAAAGTCTCATGTCTCAAGGCACTTAATGGGCAACTTGTGGCAGGTCAATGAAACCTCTTTTTTCATGGAAGAGAAAGTATTTTCACTAGAATAAATAGTAAACTTTGCACTATGCAAGAATATGGATTTATCTTCCCTGTATGCTTTATGTAACGACTCTCCATGTAGATGTACTAGGTTCCTTGTTCGCTGTCATGGAATTCCCCACAACATTGTTTCTAACCAGCAAACCATTTTACAAATTACCAGGGATATTTGCTTCTGCTCTTACTAGGATCCAGAGAAGACAGAGCTGGAAATATATGAGTTCAAGAAGAGTTGCAAGAGATCATGTGGTGTTGTGAAGAGAACTTGACTCTCTGAGCCCAAGAATGTGAGTCTGTGTCTGATTTTTACAACTTTCTTAGTCTTTGACCCCTGGCAAATTACATAACCTCTATGGGTTTGAGTTTATCTCTGTATAAGATATGTAAATAATGAGTAATTCATAGGATTGTTGTGAGAGTTAAACAAAATACAAGTGTTAATAGGTTTAGCACATGGAGATAATTTTTAATAATTTAAAACAGGACAAGTTGTAAGTTTCAAACTCAACATTCTAGAAACAGCAGAGATGAATTTTTCTATATGGGTCTCATTATTACTTTTATTATTGGCATATATTAATCAATATGTTCAAGGCATTGTGATTTTATTCAGAAACAGAAAAACAAACACTCTTTGCAAATTTGGTCTGGTATATATATTTCTTTTATTTATTTCCCATCTTTTCTTCTACATAATGTGTATTTGTATATCTTAAATATTTCACCATGTTATGAATATGAATGAAATTACATCAGTAGTAGTTATTTAAATTTCATTGTCTTTTTGCCCCAACCCCATAATGCAAGGACTCAGTGCCCCTTTAGGTGTTAAACTCTTCAAATACAAAAGATATGGACACTTCTATATTTAGGGTTTTTTTGAGAAATCTACCATGTGATCCAGCAATTCCACTCCTGGGCATATATCCAAAGAAAACAAAAACACTAACTTGAAAAGATACATGAACCCCAATGTTCATAGCAGCATTACAATAGCCAAGGCATGGAAGCAACCTAAAGTCCAACAACAGATGAATGGATAAAAAAGATATGGTATATATATGCAATGGAATACTACTCAGCCATAAAAAAATGAAATTTTGCCACTTGCAGCAACATGAATAGACTTGGAGGGCATTATGCTAAGTGAAATAAGTCAGGCAGAGAAAGACCAGTAATGTATGATATCACTTATACATGGAATCTAAAAAATACAGCAAACTAGTGAATAAAACAAAAAAGAATGAGACAGATATAGAGAACAAACTAATGGTTACCAGTGGAGAGAGGGAAGGGAGGAGGGGCAATATAGGGATACAGGAGTTATAAAAAGGTTATTATGGGATTATATGAAATCATGTGTGTGAAACTTTTAAAAATTGTAAAGCAACAGAGAATTTAAAGACTCCTTCATTCAATTAAAATAAAACTTAAAAAAGTATGGACACTTCAAATACTTTTTTTGTGAGTTCAAATATATGTTTGAAATTTTGAGAGTGAAAAATTAATGTATTTTATTCTCTTGCTTTGTTCTGTGTTCTTTCTTAGTGGAGATATTTAGTTGGAAAACTGGCAAAATAAATAGGGAAAGGTGGAGGAGTAAGAAAAAATGGGGAGAAAATGCAAAAATACATACACTCACATGATCTCTATTATGCCTACTGTATGTAGATAGAGAGATGTCAAGACATGGATACATAAATAGAAAAATATATTTTCATATACAGCAAGTATTTGTAGTGAGGTATTTAGAAATAGACTTTTCAAAAGGACTAAATTTAAATGTTTCTAGTAGTTTCTATGGATAAAGAAAGCAAATTACTTTGAAATATGTCATTTTGTTTTGAAATAGCCACCAGAATAACTGTCTAGTCATTCAGTATAGAAGAAATATTTTAGTCATTGTTCAGAGTGAAGACTCTACATAGTGGATTGATACCAAGTATGAAGCTTTCAACTGGAATGTTAACTATTATTTTTTAAAGGACTTCTCAGTGGTGAAAGTTGAACCTCTATGTATGGAGGTTTTTGATGTTCTTTTTGGTGTTGGAGAGCAGGGCTTTTATCTCTCCTGTGGAGGCTAATTGACAGCAAAGCAGAAGCATCAAATATGAAGTATAGGGCTTTTGTACTCTGTTACTAACAGTGGAGAAACCTTGCATTTAACCCAGGTAGAGAGAGAACACTGTCATGAGAAGTTGAACAACATGCAGAAGACTCAGAGAAAAGATCAGTTTAGGACAGAGTCAACTGATGAAGGTGAGGAGAAGCTGGTTGAACACAGGGAGCATGCAAACATCCTTTTGATGAGCTTCATAAACAACAGGGAAACATTCTGATAGAAAGGCTCAGGTCCACCAGTCTCATCAGTTTGCCCAAGACTTTCTCGATTTTAGCACTGAAAATTCTGAGTCCCAGAAAAACCCTCAGTCTTTGAAAGAGAGGGATGGTTGGTCTCCCTATCTTCTGTAGATATTCTGATATACTTGCTCTAGGCTGGGGACCCTGGATGACTCTTATGTGCAGCCACAGCTGAGGGTCACTTATTTACTGATGGACAGAGCTAGATGAGTGGTCTCGGGGCTGGATTGTGGAGGCCCTTGAATATTAGGCAAAGGAGTATGTATGTTGTTCTGTGAGCACTCAGTGCTATTTTAGAACATTATATTATTATGTGTTCAACACCGATGTGATGGATTGTTGGGAAGTTGGAAGAAAAGGTGGCTACCAAACAGGCAGATAAGTGGGCCTAGATTTGGGTGGTGGTGGGAATATGAACATCTTTGGAAGGGAAGAGTTAGATTAAAGAACTTACACAAAGAGGAGGAAACATAACATAGATTATTTTTCCCCTTTTTATTCCCCCCCCCCCAAAAAAAAAAAAAACAGGAGACCCGGGGCAGGTAAGCATCATCATATGTCCTCTAACTTCAGGTTATGTGATAGCAGTCCAGTTTAGAGACATAGTGTAAGGCATCAATGATCCTTCATGGCATGACCTTATATTGTGATGCCAGAAAAGTGTACAAGCCAGCACTATCCTCCCATGACCTTCCTTTGCCAACAGTCCCTTAGAAAGCAAAGATTTTCTTTGCATGTGTTCATTGTGGTGGTGGGTAGCTGAGAATATTTGACAAAACATCACCTGGCAATGTAGAGTATAAGGGAGCAACAGCACATTTAGGATGTATTTCTGCGCCAGAAAATATACTCAAATATTCAGAAACACACAGCACACATAGTATTCTCCACTCACACACAATTACACACACACACATGCACACACATACACATGCACACGCTCTTACATATCATACACACACACATGTAAAATCTCAGGCACATGCCTCCATGTCGTTTTAAAAACCAAGCTAGCTGTGAACAAGAAGATTTGAAAGGAAAATAGAAAGATGAAAGAAAAAGTCACCTTTGCTTTGCTGAATGTATAAGAAACCCTTTGAAAAGGGTATTGATTTATCATCAGGTAAATAATTTCATCTCCTGTGAAATCCTGTAGACCCTACAGCAATTACTGGGGAAACTTTTATCTAATGGTCCCTTGGAGGTAGCAGGTAGCAAGATATCAACTCCTGTGATGAAAAGGGGACACCTAACCCTTTAATAGCTGATTACATTGTGCGGCAACTGACTCTCCAGTTTCCTTGGCTAAAGAGAAAATTATCTGTTTAAGCCTTGGGCAGAGACTGTCCTGCCTTTAAAGAATGGAAAAAAGGTTGGGAACAGGGAAGAGAAAAAATATTTAGTGAAACGGACCCTGCAAGTAAATCAATGATTCTGGTTTGAGTGAGAAGATAGGAATAGAAAGAATTTATAAATAGATATAAATATGAATGTAGCTATATATATATATGTTTATGTATATATGTATATAAAGACATATGGTTATATCCTTATATATGAATATGGCTATAAATAGAGAAATAAATTTATCTAGAAAACAGTAGAGAAAGAAAACCTCAGGTGGAGGGCTGGGGAGGTTTATCTGTATTCTGAGTATAGGGCATGCATTTTATTTGGGGACTTTTAAGAGTAAATAATCTTAGGTGAATTTTAAAACAATGAAACTGAAAGCGTCTTTAGATATGTTTATAAATTTAATTTTTATTTTATATTGAAGTATAGTTGATTTAAAATGTTGTGTTAGTTTCAGGTGTACAGAAGTGATTCAGTTATATATATATATATATATATATATATATATATATATATATATATATCCATTCTTTCTCAGATTCTTTTCCCATATAGGTTATTAAAGAGTATTGAGTAGAGTTTCCTGTGCTATAAGGTAGTTCCTTGTTAATTATCAATTTTATATACTGTAGTTTGTATATGTTAATCCTAAACTCCTAATGTATCCCTCCCCCACCACGTTTCCCGTTTGGTAACCATAAGTTTGTTTTTGAAGTCTGTGGGTATTTTTCTGTTTTGTAAATAAGTTCATTTGTATCCTTTTTTTTTTTTTAGATTCCACATGTCAGTGATATCATATGATATTTCTCTTTGTCTGATTTCCTTCATTTAGTACGTTAATCTCTAGAGTATAAAGCCACCCAAAAAGCCATCCTTAGAGAAAGTTCAAAGACTTAAGGACATACTTTTGGTCCATGAGGGTCCCCCACTTCTTATCATCTGTCATTCCTTCCATGGGTTTCCCTGGCAGAGTGGAGTGAGTGACATGAGGTGGGAGCATTTCTAGAATGTCTGGGATGTCTTCCTTCCTTACTGCTGCTATTGGTGTTAATTGCTATTTGAATTCTTCTGATCAGAGAGAGCTGTGGGTGGACATCTGGTGTGAATTTCCAAGACTTTCCTGTTCCTGGAATTTGCCTTGGGGCCTGCAGCTTGAAGGCAGGTATATAAATATGGTACAGTTGTTAAGGAGCTACTTCTGTTAAGCATCTGATAACTATTCCTACAGGATGGATTTTTACCAAAAAATTTAGACCTATACCTGGCCAAGAATCTACATCTACTTGCTTTTGTTTTTACAGAGCTCCTGTGTATCAGTCAGCAAGCTGGTTCCAGGTGTTGTATATGATGTTGTAGGTTCTGTGTGTGTGGTTTCTTCTATGACTCATTTCCTACCTCTTCGTTGAATGCCTTCCTCAGGATTATTTATGTCCTCTCCCTTATTTTTCTGCTTCTACTTATTTACAACTATTGCAATAAAATTCTATTATTTTAGTGAATACATCTACAGTTTTAACATGTATATGTCATTTTAAGAATACTAAATTTAGTCAATATCACTTCTTCATCCTGAACTCAGAAATTTGGATTTTATTTTAATCATCTCCATCCTGTCTTACATGTTATTGTCTAGTCAAAAGTGTTTTGGATTTACCCATACATTTTATAATTTTGTTGCTTACCTTTGCTTCTAGTCTTTTAGTTCCTCCTTCAGTGTTTCATTTCCTTCTCAATATACATTTTTATGAGTTACTTTAGTGAGGATGATTAGGTGAAAACTTAGTTTTCCTCCGGTAAATTTATATTGAGTTATTTTCTCTCAATATTTTGAAATAGAATTTTACTGTCTTATGGCTTCTGTGGTTACTGTTAAACTACCATTAGTATACTTGTAACTCCATTCCAGAAAAATTCTCCAAGATTCCCACCCCTGATGTACACACATTGTATAATCCCCTCCTCTTGGGTTTTATAGGTTCTGTGACTAAGATGGGGTAACACTCTGAAGATTATATTACATTACATGACAAAGTTGAAGGGGTTTTGCAAACATGATTAAGGTGACAAGTGTGTTGATTTTAAGGTAAATAAAAGTGAAATTAATCCTGTGTGAGACTGATTTAATGAGGTGAAAACCCACAAAAGATATACTGGGACCTTCCTGAAGAGAGAGATGCTCTTCCATTGGCCTTAAAGAAGCAAAAAATTCATTTGTGAGCTGTAAATGGTGAGGGCAGTCCTATTGGAGCTGAGGGCCTCAGTGTTACAACCGTGTAGAACTGAATTCTACACACAATATGAATGAGCGTGAAAGAGAACCCCAAGATACAGGTGAGAAAACTGCCTAGCTGACAACTTAATTGCATCCTTCTGAGACCTAACCAAAGGATATAGTTAGGCTTTGCCCAGACCCCCTAACCATAGAAACCTTGAGACAATGTGTGTTGTATTAAGCCACTACGTTTGTGGTTATGTTACATGTCAATTTGAAAACATGAATACATCACGTTTTCTTTCTTTCACCTTTGAAAAATCTTCTTTTTTTAAATAATGTTCTGCAGTTTCATTACAACATGCCTAAATGTGGATCTAGTTGTATTTTATTTGAGCATTTTGTGCTTCTTGAACTTGAGTATTTTTATTTTCCATAAATTTGGAAAAAGGCTCAGCCTTTTTCAAATATAATATTTCTATATTTTCCTTATTCTTATTCTTTTTTCTCAATGTTATATATTTTAAACCTTCTTATGTTCTCTGTACTTCTTAATATAATTTTTATTTTCCTTGTTTTATCTTTCTGTGGCTTATTCTGGGTACATTCTTTAAATTTAATATCCAGTTTACTAAATCTATCTTCAGCTGTGCTAATGCAATATTTAAAGAATTCATTAATGTTTTAAAATGTCAAAGACCTTAGTTTTATTTCTAGAAGTTCTAATAGGTGCTTTTTCAAGTATGCCTATGTATTTAACTGTGGATTTTCCTCTCATATTTTAATTCCTTATTTTAGTTATTAAATCATTGTAAACATAATTATTTTATATTTTGTATCTAATTATCAGTGATTTTTTTTCTCAAATTTAATTTTACTCAGTATGGTCTCTGCCTAACCATTTATGGTGATTTGTTTATGGGTTTTTAATTTTGTAATTTGAACTCATTTTGGATGGTACTTACCTTGGAGAATCTTAAATGTTCTAGATCAAATGTGACCTGATGGATTTGTCTTTGTTTCTGCCTAGCTTGCTTAGGTCTCCTTTTATGTGACAACTCAGTGGGGTAGGTCCTGTATCATGCACTTGCCTGAGTGATGTCAGGCATGGGTTTATAACTTCTCTGGAGAGAAAGTCTTTATTTTGTCTTTCCATATTAGAGTCTCAGTTAAGATCTTCAATCTTCCTTTTCCTCTCTCTTATGTGGAGAATTTATTTCTCATTCAATCCATCAAGGATTCTGACTTATAAGACCCTATTTCTGTCTCCTCATTTCACACAAGCCTAATATTTATCTCCTATCATTTTGAGGCCATATAAACTAAACCTCATGGTTAGTGAGATGGGCATATGTTCTTAGGGTAGCCAAAGCTTTAGCCTAACCACTCTGGTTTCCATTCTCCTTTGAGTGCTGGTCCTTGGATATTTCCCTAGTTGTCTTATTTCCTCAGATCTACATTTTAAAGTATATTAGTTATATTTCTTCAGCATTTCACAGTTATTTCTAGAGAAAAATTTTTTCTAGTGATCTATTTTGTTGGAAACATATTTTTAGAAATATCTTAAAAGGTCATCTAGACTAATGTATTATCCAGTGTTTGAATTCTCCTACTTCTAGTAATACCACCATTTATTGAAATTTGATCTGTGTGACAGGCAGTTTACTAAATGCTTTCATGTATTATTTAACTTATCCTTACAAAAACTCACTGATCTTAAAGAAATTATTTACAATTTATAGAGAAGAAAAATGAGGCTCTGAGATGTAAAATGACTTCCATATGTTCACATGCCAATGAAGTAGTTGCAAAATCAGAATGCAAATCAAGGCTTTCTTTTTTAAACTTTATAGCCTATTTGTTCCTAGTGCATAGTATTTCCTCTCAATAGCTTTGGTACCAAATTGTTATTCAGCCTAATCTTAATTGCTAACTAAAATTCCAGGCTTCCTCTTTTCCCATATAAGTCACTCCATATGGATGATAATGAATATTTAACTACTATTGGTAATCTTTCTGTCCTCAACTATTGGGAAGCCAAAATGCATTTACAGATTTTTGTTTTAGTTTGAATCTCTGAGTCCATGCCATGTCAACACTTTAATATTCTAGACCCATTGAATCTTTTTTATTTTTTCTTTTATTCCTCATATAAAAATTTTATGATTTCCTTCTCCTCCTTTCTGGTCATTCTCTTCTAAATACCCAGTTATTCTGGTATCACTCAAAAAACTGTGTCATCAAGAACTGAATATGATTCGCTAGGTATGAGCTGAAGTGTGATGTGTGGATTGGACTGACATTTCTTGAATGTAAGTTCATTTAGTCACCATGCAGAAAGACTCTTTTAGAAAATTACATTTACCACTCTGTTTTTTCTCTACATTTAGTCTATATCTCTATGTTTTTTTTCCCCCCCATTGGAGCCAGCTCATATTTCAAAGTTCACCAATGAATTACATGTCTTATAGCTAGAGACTATCCGTGCCTTATTGAGACATTTTAACATTTTGGTAGATAAATGGCAAGCAAGCTTTGAATGAATGTCATGCTAAAATTATGATTTGTTCTATGAAGCAAAGCTTAATCTTTCACTAGTTTATGTTAGGGTAGATTAAGACCAGCTTTGAGTCAAAACTTGGCTCTGAGTATTGGCAAAGAAGAAGTCAAAGAGGATTTCTAAGGTTTCTAGCTAATTCAGTGGGTGTGTGGCAGTGATGGCTGGATTCAGTGTGACTGTATTTGTGGGATGTTTGGGTTGAGATAATCAGCAAGTAGTTTTATATTAAATTCTGAAGTTCAGGAGAGAGATGTGAACTAGACTCAAAGACTTGAAAGTTCTTAGTATATGGGAACTATATTTGTTTCCAATTGCTGCTGTGACAAATCACCACAGACTTAGTGTTTTAAAACCACATGAATTTATTGTCTTACTGTTCTGGAGGTCAGAAGTTCACAGTCAGTTTTACTGAGCTAAAATCAAGGTTTTGCCAGGCCTGCATTCCTTCTGGAGGCTCTAAAGGAGGATCCATTTCTTTCCCTTTTCCAGCTTCTAGAGAGGCTGCCTACATTCCTTAGCTTGTGGCCCCTTTTATCATCTTCAAAGCCAGCAGCATAGCATTTATTCTTCTTTCTTATCTATGATTCTGTCCTTACATCTTCTTTCTCTCTGACCCTCTTGTCTTCCATGGGTCCCTTGTGATTACATTTGGCCACTCAGATTATCCAGGATGAGCTCCCTATTTCAAGATCTTTAACTAACTCATATCAGAAAAGTCCTTTTTACTATGTAAGGTAACATATTAACAGGTTCGGATATTAAGCCATTGTTCAGGCTACGACAGGGGAGAATTGAAACTGTGAGACTATAATATTATACAAGGAGTGTGTGTAGACCAATAAGAGAAGAATGAGAAGATAATGATTTGAGGAACATTGTCCTTTCATGAGCAATAGAAGAGGCCTTAGTAGAGGATCATAAGAAAGAACAATAAGGAAGATTGGAGGGAGATATTGTTTGATATATTTGTCCACTAAAAGGTTCCTGAGAATTCATGAAGAAAAGGATTGTTATGTTCAAAACTCTACTATAGAAGGCAAAGTAAAAGATAGCACATTTTCAAAGAATTTCCTTGAAAAAATTAAAACTTTAGAAAGTTTTGATATTTGTAGACTTATAACTTAACAACCTGAAACATCAAAACTATTCAGCATCACTTATTTCTGCAAACATCATGTGTAATGGGAAGACTTCTATCAATATATCAGAGGCTCTCTTGTTTAGATTGTAGCTCCATCACAAAATAGTTGTGTGTCCTGAGCAACATGCTTAAACTTTCTAAACATTTACTCCATTTTCTCCCCTGAAAATTGGGATAATAATTTTAATTTGCAGAGTAATTGTTAGCATTCAAATGAGAGCAATATAAAGTACCTGGCCCACAATGACTCTTCAATAAATGATACCTCTCTCTTTCTCTCTCTATATATACATATATACACACACATTGTCTCTCTCTCTCTCTAGAGAGAGAGGGCACCACAAATAATAACTATTATAATTTAAGTTGTTCTCGATTTCAAATCAGAAGTAGGGCCAGCAAAATATGTACATTCCCTAAATAGACTTTAATTCTGGCCAATATTTTGTCTCCCAGTTAATACACTCTCCCTTAGGGAATAGAATATCAAGTGAAATGATATTTTTGTTTTCTCTCATCACCAGTGATATCAGCCATTATGAGGATTCTTGGAGATAAAGTTTCAGAGTTGCTTTGCCTCATGTTTAAGTCCCTAATCTGCAAATGTCCACCATCCACTGAAACAGATCACTCTGGGATCCATCTTTGCAGCTTCATTCCTCACTACTTCCCTCAGTGAGGGATATTCTGGCTGCAGAGGGGGAACCCCTGCATGTGGCAGGTTTTTTCATGCTTCTGGACTTTTCTTTCCCCAATCAGGAACACTTGTCCCATCTGCCTACCTTTAAGATTCCATACGGCCTTCATAAACCAGCTCAAATGCTCCTTGTCTCTAAAGGTTTTTCATAGCCCCTGTACAGAACTGATTATTCCTTTCTAAGTACTTACCACAGCACTCTGCTGCACCTCTGTTTAACACCAACTTCTTTTGGTCTTGGATTTAAGCTGGTAGTTTCTATGTATTATTATGTCTCCATGATATGTCTAATTTCTGTCCAGTTAGAAAGCAGCATTTTTAGCAGAGCATCTTTCCCTAATCCTGACAGAGTGAGAGCTGTATGGTAGAAACTCAGTCCTGGTCCATTTCCTGATATGTGTTGTTCAACAAATACTTGTTAAAATAGTAACTTTTCCTATTAATGAAAAGAGTTACTATGAGGGCAACAAGAGCCAAGAACCGCTCTTGTTTAGCTTTAGGACAAGGCAGCTTAGTAACCCAGAGGGTTAATTCATCAGAAGGATAATCAGAATTGTCTGTATACACAGATGCATTTTGCAAAAGGCAGAACTAGATCGGTTGTTTGCTCTGTTTTCTCCAAGACTCTGGTGGCACTGAAGTAAGCAGTTGAAACTAATTTAATGTTCTATTTAAATCTTTCAGGCATTTTTATTTGCCTAAAGCAAAATATCTCATTCAATAAAGGCATGTCAGGTCCTCAAATGGATGATAGCCAGGTGAAAAATTTGCCTGAATAGATAATGAGGCTTCAAATCTTGAGTTTGCTGGAAATTAGTACTAGATTCAAAGGACTGGGAGGGAGAGAGGACTAAGTTTGGAATCAGTAATAACATTCAGTTCTCCCCTTGCTCTGACACCTCTGGATCACAAAGCTCCTTGCAAATGAGTTTTCTCATTACAGACTTTTTGTTTGCATCTGAATGAGATGAAACTAAGGTCTGGGCAAATTCAGAGTCTCACAGAATCTGACTCCACCATATGCATTACACAGATTTTTGAGTAGAGACCTGATAGATTTGCAGGTAAAATGTTCTTTGGCCTTACTCAAGAAGTGATTTTCAAGAGGTACTGTGCTTACATATGTGGGAAACAGAACATTTTTAGTTCAGCCAAGCACTTTGTTTTGTCTGATTCACATGACATCAAAATATATTTGCTCCCAGGGAATTAGAAAATTAGAAAAAGCATAGGTGATTATTTAGTTCCCATGTATACTGAGGTCAACAAAGGGTGGTCTAATGTCCTAATAAAAGCATGCACTTGAGCACGTCCAGCCCAAGTCCAATGCTTGCATTGCATTTCTGATACAAGGTCAAAGACAGGAAACGAGACAAGAGATCAGGAGTTGAAAGGTAAGTATGGTACAATGCAGAATAATTCTAAATTATGTGGGGCATAATTAAAGAACAGAACTAAGGGGCTACAGGTTCATTCTTATTAAGTGCTGCCACCATATATTCAAATAGTCTGGTAGATTTAAAAGCAGAAATACAAGGTTAGAAAGTAGGAAAGAAAGGGGAAAGGAGAGGTTCTTTCTATCAGTTTCTTGCAGTAGCAAGTCCAAAATCTTTGGAATGGTATCATAATCTCACTCCAACTTCCTGGTAAATTTATCTCCAACTTCTTGCCTTCATGCCTTTTATTCTTCAGTCAAAATAGGAGTCATCTCCATGCCTTTCACATATGCTCACCTCTCCTTGGGCCTTCAGTACTGCCCTTGTAGAATCACTAAAATTTCTGAGTCGGTTTTAAATCTCTCTTTCAGTTGGCCACCCTGGTGGTAGTGGGCAAGAAACATTTAAAACTATGGAAGTGAAGCTACATAAGAAGGTTTGACAAAAGATGTAGATTATTTTGTCATCAATATAAGAATCAGAGTAGAAGCAATGCATGGATGAATTAAATCAAGAAAATAATACAATAGAAGGAAAATCCATCAAGACTACCTGTATATTTTTCTGTGGAAAGGGAGAGAGCAGTCAGAGAACAAGCAAGCACAGGGAGGAAGTGATCTTTAGTCTTAATTGCAATAGAAAAATCAAGGAAGATTGAGACTAAGGAAAGTCCTGCCAGAATGGAATAATTGGAAATTAAATTTCTATATCAGATGTTTTTTGCTGTGATGCGGATAAGAGCAGATCAGCACAAAGTAAAGAGGAAAGGAGGAGGAGGCAGTGGAGGTAGTCTAGTAGAGAGAACTTTTAAGAATTTTATAATTTGGAGAAAGGAAACAGATGAGACAGTATCTTGAGGATTGAGCTGAGATTCAAAACACACTTTGGTAAAATTTCTCAATATCACATTCATCATAAGAGGTTTTCCTTTCAAAGCACTCTTAAAGGTGATGTCTACCTTATACGTGGTTGAGTCCTAGAGAAAGACCTGAATTCTGGGCAAGTAACTAAATCTCATGGCTCCATATTTGTCATCTGAAAATAGGGATATCAATTATTGCTTTTTAAAAGTATGTTACAAAATTCCAGGAAATATAAAATCATATTTTAAACTGCAAAACCTACATAAAATATGGTATTACTATCATTATGACCAACTACATAAATTTTAAAAAAGCCTAGGGCTTCCCTATTGGCGCAGTAGTTGAGAGTCCACCTGCCGATGCAGGGGACATGGGTTCATGCCCCCGTCCAGGAAGATCCCACGTGCCACGGAGCGGCTGGGCCCATGAGCCATGGCCGCTGGGCCTGCGCGTCTGGAGCCTGTGCTCTGCAATGGGAGAGGCCACCACAGTGAGAGGCCCGCGTACCGTCAAAAAAAAAAAAAAAAAATTCTAACACAAAAGGTTTCAAAATATTCAAATTTCAAAATATGTTAGTAGCAAGTAATTTTATAAGTAATAATTTGAAATTAAATTAAGGAAATGGCCATTTATAAAATACTCACACTACATATGCCAGACATAGATATTTAAATGAGTTCTCTTTCTTAACTTTCTTTAAGGCACAATGAGATAAGTACAGTTTTGTTTATTTTATAAAGGGAGAAATTCTTTGAGATATTAACTAGTACTCTTAAATTCACTTAACCAATTAGTGAGAAGGCAGGATTTAGAATTCAAACCTATAGTATAAAGTAAAAATCTATGTTCCTTAATCAAATCTAAGCACTTGGTTGTTTTCCAAGATTTTCTTATATATAAAAACAAAACACTTAGTAAAAATAACTGTTTGATTTGACTGGACATGTTAGTTAAAGTAACTACTTGTATAGTTATGATATGAATTCAGAGTTGAGGAAGACATCTTCAACAAATGAAAATATTCCCAGGGGTTTTCTGGGTCTGATTCTGTTTAGATTTCCTGTGTGTTGTTTGAAGAAACGAGCATCAGAAGTCCTAAATGAAATGTATTAATACCAATCTTCCTATAAACTTATTTCACTACCTAAATCCTAACAATTTCTCATTGATATATTCCATTCTTCCTCCTTTGTTCTCTAAGGTGGGTGTGTTGAAAGTTGGCATACATTAATCAGCTAATTGGGTCCTATTCCCCAGTCAACTATTCCCAGTTATGTAGAGACATATAATTAGTAAACATGTATTCATGTATTTCAAAGTACCATGTAAAGACAATTTATCACTATTCTCACCATTATACAATAATTAAAATTCTACTTTTACTTGAAGACAGAGAAGCTAGGAGGCAAGGATAGAAAGAGGATGAGGATGAATGGAAAGGAAAATAATTTATTCCAATGTAAAACCTATTATTTCCTTTAGGTAGGAGAGATGGCACAACATAGTGGTTCAGACCTAGGTTTGAATGTAGACTCTGTCACTTACCAGCAAAGTGATTTTGACTTCACTATTCTGTGCTTTGGTTTCCTCATCCATAAAGTAGGATTTTTATAATTATTAAACATAAAAGAGTTATAATAATTCCTAGCACATAGAAAGCACTATATGTATTAGTTATTACTACTATTATTATTAATGTTTTACTTTCAGAGTTATTCTGAAGGTCTCTCTTGATTTTCTTTCTTTCTTTCTTTTTTTTACAAATAGCCAAAGAATATACTGTCATTCAGAAAAATTAAATTTTCAACTCTATTTAATACATAAATAAGGTTTCTTTGAGACATATATAAATTCCAAAAAAGAATATTAGACCTTCTTCTAAGTAGAAGAGTTCTTTTGTTGCAAGCCACTGACTCATTTATTCACATTTATTCAACATTTATTGAGTGTCTATTACATGCCTGTTGCCCTCTGTATATGAGATGACAGCCATCAATTCCTTCTTTCTTATATGTGCATGTCACTCCTCACATTAAAGCTGGAGTCTGTTTCACCTCCCCTTGAATCTGACTTACTTTCACAAATAACATGTAGCAGAAGGGATGTTGTGCCAGTTTCTCCTAGCTTTTAAAATAACTGCCAACTTCTGCTTCCTCTCCTTTGGAAACTGGCTTCCACATAAGATGTTCAGCTAAGCTGAGACTCAACCTACTCTGAGAAAGTGCAAGTCAGACATGTAGAGAGACTACATGAAGAAGAGAGAGATGCTGATCTGGTCCCTCCTGGTTCTAACCATCCTAGACACGTGAATGAAGACACAAGCCTACACTGCCAACCCTATCAGGTACCACTTGGAGTAGAACTGCCCAGCAGCGTCCAGCCCAGACTGCAGATTTCTGAGAAGTAATAAATTGTTGTTCTAAGCTACTGAAGTTTAGGATGGTTTGTTAAACAGCGTTGAGTAACCAAAACAGTGCTATTAACTCAGCAGCAGTAGCACAAGAGTAGTATCCCTAGCTCTGAATAAATCAATGGAAATCAGTTGGGTAGTGTATTACTTTTCATGTCTGGTTCTCATGAAGGCAGATCCAGACACTCATATTCAATAATATATCCAGAGATTAATAGTTTGTATAAATCAGAATGCCAATTTACTAATATATTATGTGACGTGAACTGGAATATTCTAGTCAGCAAATTTTACCCTCTATTCTGCAAGCTAAACAAATGGGCCAATTTATCATCAAAACATTGCATGATGGCCATGAAACCCAATGTGAGGAGTTATCCCTATGCTCTTAATTGTAGAAATTACAGAACTAGGATAATCAGAGCCATCTAAGTGAGATAAACCTGATAAGGAGGAGAGACTACACATATCAGCTCCTCTGAAAAGCTTCTCTGTCCAGGACATTTATATGCATTGACAAATTCAAGCCATCTGATCTTGAGACATAAATGGACTTAATTAAAGTTTAAATAAAGCCATCTGATCTCTTTTTTAAAAGCTTCATGCTGCCTACTACATGTTTTCTTCCTGACAGAGTGTACATGATTGGGTTAGTTTTTCCCATTTGCTATGAGTGGTTTAGAATGATTGACCCAAATTTGTTCTCTTGAAACAAAACCAGTAACACTTAGCTGGCTCTGGATGCTCCTAAAATTCTTAAGCCTCTGACTTCTGGTTAATCCTTAGGGTGACATTTCTACCTTTTTATTAATTTTACTGTCATTTACTATGCTATCTTGGCTGCATGTTTTACAATGGAAGCATTTATGCATATTCCCAGGCTTCTTTACTGCTATTTGTGATAAGATTGCCTGAAATGTGTTCTTCCTCCCTGGACATGAAACTATCCTGGAGATCCACATTATTTCTTGGGCTCTTTCACTATCTGTTTACAAAGATGACTTCACTTTTTCTCAAACATATTCATGACCCAAGGTTCTATTGTAAGAACTCATCACTTCTCTTTCTATACATGCATCTCTGGATATTGGGTCCGTTACAATAATATCTGTGTAAACAACTTCTATGTAGAAGACTTTCAGGTCTGTCTGTTCATCCCTTATCTCTCTTCCAATTCCAGTCCTACCAGATAAATTCAGTGGAGATTCTACCTGCACTTTAAAACCAACATGCAAATTGTGGAATTCTCCATAGTTCCCTAAACATCTCCACAAAGCTTTCATAAACATTTAATCTCATTACTCTCATATGTATAGCCCATACACTGAGAAACTTGGAATCTGGTGGTGTTTACTAAATATATCACATTTTTTTCAGCTACTTTCTACTTACAAAGCTCCCTGCCTCATATTCCTACCTAAAAATGAAATAGTATCTGCCTTTGAGGCACACTGCAAATACAGGCTCTTCCATATTTTTTTCATAATTCTTCCTACTCTTTCCTTCTTGAATATTTGCAGCAATTTTTCTATATCTCGTATAACATTACTTATAACTTCAGTCATTTAATGCACCAGATTTATCCAATCTTTTCCACCAGGCTCTAGGATCCTTGAAGAAAGTAGCTGTGTCTTATTCAGTTTTATAGTCTTAATGAATTGCACAGTGCCTGGCACATTGTAAACGCTTCATAATATTTTTAAACTTGGAATAGATCAGAGTTAAGTGGCCCACATGGGGATCAGGTCCATGACCTTAGTCTCATTATCACTGAAGCCTGGCCACAAGAAAAATATGAAAAGTGGCAAACATTCTTGTTATATTTAAGCTTTAATTAGAGTCCATTTAATTCTCAAGACACGTTCCAGTTTAGTGACCCTGAAGAAGAATAGAGAACGTCCTCTATTAAATATTCAAATGTCCTCTAGTCAATATTTTCCCAAACTAAGAACAAAGATAAGTGCCTAGAGATAAAGATATGGGTAGTCATAAAGTTTTTTGAAGTTAAGTGCATTTGGTTAGCCAGAAATGTTGTTACTTCCTACATTAGACCTACTTTAAGTACTGGAAAGGATTAAAAAAATAATAAAACATAAGATCACTATTCTCAAAGAGCAGATGTTCATTTCATATATATGAATTTATATTTGAATATACTTTTATATATACATGTATACATAATATACATATATATGCATATAATATATAAATGAAATAACTAAAGGGAAACACAACTATATAGATATACATATGCATACATGTATATATACACACACATATATATATATATTTGTGTACTTTTTTCTGTTTACTTACTATAAAGATAGACTGCATGCTCAAATTTCCCTCTCTGCCATAAAGCTTCTATTATTTTATACCTGGATTATTCTTCAATTCCATCTATGACAGCCGTCCCCAACCTTTTTGGTACCAGGTACCAGTTTCGTGGAAAACAATTTTTCCATGGACGAAGTGGGGGGTTGTGTGGGGGGTTGGTTCAGGCAGTAATTTGAGCAATGTGGAGTGATGGGGAGCAATGGGGAACAGCAGATGAAGCTTTGCTCCCTCTCCCACTGCTCACCTCCTGCTGTGCAGCCAGGTTCCTAACATGCCAATGACTGCTACTGGTCAGTGGCCCGGGGTTTAGGGACCCCTGATCTATGACAATCTAGTTCAGGGATTAACAATATTTTTCTCCAAAGGGCTAGATAGTAAATATTTTAGTCCAAGACTAAAAAGTTAATCTAGGAGACCACATCATATGTTCTCTGTCAAAATGATTCACCTCTGTTGTGGTGAGAAAGCCGCCACTGACAATGCCTAAATAGATAGGTGTGGCTGCATCCTTAGTTGTACAAAACACAAAGCAGGCTGGATTTAGTCCATAAGTTTTACTCATCTTGATTATTTGTGAGCTCCAAAGCTTTCCCCATTCAGGAATTCATCCATGTTTGTCTTTACCTTACTTGAGTTTCTCACTGATTTTTTTACTTCTTTGGCAAAGTTGTAATCTTTGATATAATACTTAAATAGGCAGGGGAGAGAGATTGGAGACTAAAAAAAGCTGAAGAAAATTAGGTGTTTCATTCAGGGCATTATGGCCAGAGAATTGGAACACCAAGGAAAGGAATTACCTCTGCCAAATGAAATCTTCCTCTAATTATTTCTTTGGGATCCAGGGAGACTTGGGTCAAACCCAGGTTCTTCCTAAAACAAGGCAACTTTCTTATTCATTATAGATAAAAATAATAATGGACATGAAAAAGAAATAAGCAACAGCGACAGTTTAATATCCCCCAAACCTCCAGTGTTAGGAGAAAAGTAAAACCCTCTGAGCAAGAAGAAAGAAATCAAGATGAGGAAGAAGTCCTGACATGTAACTTCCTTTTCATTTTTGTGAACTTGCTGCTCTTGCTCTCAACCTTCCAGGACACTGATAAGGTAGGAAAAGCAACCCAAGGAGCAGACTGTCTAGACTGCTCTGAACCACAGGAAATCTGAGTGTAAATTTCCTAGGTCAAGTTTTCTGTTATAGGGGATTTCCTTCCCCAGAGCTATCCCAGAGTAGACTCAGGAAAAATAAGGTGGTATGTCATATCATTGAACATTTATCAAGCTCAAAGTGAGTGGTACCAAAAATTGCCTGAAGAATTTGATACTCATTTAACTTTTAGTAACTTTTAAACCTTAAGATTTAATTTTCCTCAACATGACACAATCCTTTTATCAAAAAAATTTTGAAATAAACCCCTCAATTTTTATCTTTCTATCCAGAATTTCTCCCAGGTGAGACTAACTTAGTAATATCAGGCCTTACAACTAGTTAATTTTTACTTGTGTGCATGAATTTATTTTTATTAGAATGTCAATATTATAAGTTAAAGCTTTGAATGAAAACTTAAATTCTATTTGATCAGATTTCTTCTGGAGTTTTGGTTACCTTTACTCTTGCAGTTAAAAGAATGCACACCATTTCAAGTTCTGTGTATTTTTTATCCAATTTTGTTTTTCTTCTGTCTCCACAAGGTCTTTCTTTCTTTTAAGATCCCAACAAACAGCACAATTTTTCCTAAATTTAGTAATTTAAGTACATAATGTTGGCATGACTCTCCCATAACCAAATTCCCCTGGTGATCAGTATTTACCATTTTTGGCAGAAATTAACTGCTTACCACACTTATTTCCCTTTCTTCCTGGGCATAGGGGTTGATTGTATTTCACAATCATTCTGTTTGGGGTGATCATGTGACAGAGGCTATTGAAATGTGGTGGAAATGATGGGTGTACCTTTCAGACCTGGCCTAAAAGACCTACCACACCATCCTCATTCTTTTCTGCTCACTGGCTAGAAGTAAATGACTCAGATGTTCTAAAAGATGGTGGGACCATGAGATGGAAAGAAATTAGGCCCTTAAATCGCCATGTGGAAAGCTACAGACTGAACATATTCATTGGGTTGTTAGTTGAGCAAGAAACTGTTTTATTATGGTGAACCACTAAGATTTCTGGGAACTTATCTGTTACAGCTGGCCTTACCTTAACTTATCTACCACTTAACACTATTACCATTATTTACATTGATGCTTTCTATGATTGTATTGTTTCTTCCTCTGTAACCACCTTCTCTTCATAGCTGGAAGCATTTGATCGCAAATCAGAGGGATTTCAAAATACAAAGCAGCAATATATTGCAATCAGTTTCATTCTGTGTAATTTTAACAGCACACCTGCAATGCAGTTATTGTTTATCCTTATTCTTCAGATGAAGACAAGTATATCCAAAATATTAAGTGTTTTTTTCAAAATCATACAGCTAATGACTTAAAGACCAGCACTCAAATACAATTTGGTCTAGTGCCAAAGCTCAGGATTCTTACATTATGTCATCTTCTCTATCATGTTACAGAACCTCTAAAGAGCATTTAATGTTATCACAAATCCAACAATCTCTTTCTCAACCTGCAATGAATACAAATCTCCTGGGGAATCATTTATGACCTGCAATGTCATTAAGACATTTAAGGATTAAACAGTAATAAGAGGGCCAAGGAAAACTTTTTCCTAAAGTTTATTAATACTTCCCTTGGACAAAGTCCAAGAAGTTTGGTTATGCTGCTTTCTGCACTTCAGGGATTCTACCATGACATCCAGGCCAATGAGAACATTGTAAAACCTCTAAACCCAAAATGTGGAATTTAAGACAAAACTCCATTGATTTAAAAGAAGTTGTTAAATATTCCTCTCAAATGTGAGATCATCATAAATCTTGAGTTCCAGGGGGAGAAGTGACACTTGACATGGTGATCCACATATTTTTATATTTATAGGTAGAACAAGAGTAACGTTGTCCATCTAGTTCACTGCTGCATACCAGCATGCTCCAAGAACAGTATTTGGTAAACAGTCATGGATCAGTAAGTATTTAAATAAAAGTCAAAATAATATAAAATAATGTAATCAAATTTATAGCTGACACATAGTAGAAATTCCATATAAATCCCTAAATCCTGGAACTATTCATTTGTCAATTGGCTTTATCATTAGTTTAGCTGATATTCACTGATTTAAATCTCTCTCTCAATCCAAAGAGAATAACAACAGCTTCATTATTGAGCATCACAAGGCAAATGGATGGTGAGAACAATGGTGGGACTCAAGGAGGTGAAGAGAAGGTGTCCAGGGGAGATAAACCAACATGTTGGAAAACATAGAAAGGGAGAGACTTATATGTGGATCATGAGAAGTTAAAACATAAATAAAGTAGCTGGTTTAGAAAAATACATATCAAGATGTGAATGAGATCTATTAAGCTATGGTATTGAAAGCCAGAAGAAAAGTTCATATTTTTAGGATGGTACCTGGAACCCAATGCATTGATGATTGTTCAAAAGTAAAGTATAAAAAAATATCTCTAGAAGGGAGGAACCAAGATGGCAGTAGAGGAAGCTCCTGAACTTCCTGCCTTTCAAAAATGCACCAAATTTGTAGCTATGTGTGTAGCAATTCTCTGTGAAAGAAATCCAGAAATTAGCTGAGTGACTCCTCTACATTGGGTGATTAAGAAAATACCCATTTAAAAATGGGTAGGAAAAGCTGAGACATACTCCCTTTATAAACTCCACCTCTGGTACAGCGCCATACTATCAGGAGGGAATTCCTAACTTTCAGGTTCTCCCTGAGGAATGAAGGATTTGGACCACACATATAGTGTCTCAACTTTTAAGGCCCCTATGCAGAAAGCAGGGCCCACAAACACGTAACTCTGAAAGCCAAAATAACTCACATCCATGAGATCCAGAGGACCATAACAAACTTAAAAGGCATGCGCATATGAGCGCTCACTGTAACTATCCCTCCAAGGCTTAGCACAGAAGAAGCAGACAAAAATGCTAATCTCCAGGTCTTTCAATGAAAGGGATTTGACTGCATATTTTATTACTTGCTGCCTGAGGGCCAGACTGTTAATTTAACATGTATCTATGGTCTGGCTGCCATCCTCTCCAGAGGCAGAGGGAGTTGATGGACACTTTCTTTGCCTTCTCCCTTCATCTTGCTCCAATGATAAAACCAGGTTGCCAGCATCTCTCTGGAAGGAGCTTATATATACATCTGGCACCACAAATTTTGCGGACTATGGCTTTTGATTCCAAAGGGGTTTGCATTCGCAAGTACCAAAGGACAAACAAAGGACAAAGAAGCAAACAAAGAAGCAGTTTTAAAACAGGCACAAGAGCACCCCCTCCCTAATGGCCTTATGCTCAGGCTCAGCACAGAGGGAGCAAGCAAAAATGCCCTTCTCCCAGTTTCTTCCTGGAACGGGCTTAACCACATATTTTCCCAGCTGCTACTTGAGGGTCTGGCTTCTAATTAGCCTACATCTGGGTGTTGAATGTAATCCTCCACTTTGGACACTGACAGAGATTGGCACACCCTCAAATACTGGGAGCCACTAAGAACAAAGATGGTGGTTTGGACAATTGCAAAGACTTGAAAGGCAACCAGAAGCTCAGGCTGGGCAGATTGCCAAGGTTCACCTACACAAGACCAACCTGTCAAGACTGGGAGAGGTAGCTATTTTATCTAATATGCAGAAATTAACACAAAGAGTGAAAAAAGGAAGAAACAAGGGAATATATTTCAAACAAAGGAAGAGATAAACCTCTACAAAATTGATCTCAGTGAAAAAAAGATAAGGGATTTACCAAATAGAGATTTCAAAATGGTCATAAATATGTTCACTGAGTCAGCAGGGCAAAGAAGGAAGAAAGTGAGAATTTTGACAGAGACAGAAAAATACAAATAAAGTATCAAACAGAAATCATGGAGCTGCAGAACACAATAATTGAACTGAAAAAGTTAATAAAGTGGTTCAACAGCAGACTTGATCAAGTGAATGAAAGAATCAGTGACAAGACAATGGGATTTGTTCAATCAGAGGAGGGAAAAAGAAGAATAAAAAGAGTGAAGATAGCTTAAGGGACTTATTGGTCCCATCAAGCAGACCAACATGAATTTTAGGTGGTCAAGAAGGAGAGAGAGAGAGGGAGAGAGAGAGAAAGAGAGAAAGAGAGAGGCAGGATGCTTATTCAAAGAAGTAATGGCTAAAAAATTCCTCAACCTGGGAAATGAAACAGACATCCAGAACCAGAAATCTCAGGTAGTTCCAAAGAAGATGAATCCAAAGAGGTAACTAAGGAGACATACTATAATTTCCAAAAGTTAAAGACAAGAATAGAATATTAAAAGCAGCAAGAGAAAAACAACTTGTTATGTACAAGGCCCCTCAGTAAAACTATCAGTGGATTTTTCAGCAAATACTTTGAGGTGAAGGGAGTGGGATGATATATTCAATGTCTTGAAAGAAAAAAAAATGCCAATCAAGAATACTCTATCTGGCAAAATATCCTTCAGAACTGAAGGAGAGATAATTCTCCAGACAAGCAAAAGCTGAAGGAGTTAATCACCATTAAATTAACCTTACAAGAAATGTTAAAAGAAGTTCTTCAAGCTGAAATAAAAGGATGTTAATTAGCACCAGGAAAATATATGAAAGTAAATAAAACTCACAGGCAAAGGTAAATATATAGTTAAATTCATATACTCTAATATTTTATTGGTGGTGTGTAAATCATTTATGACTTTAGTATAAAGGTTTAAAGCAAAGTATTAAAATATCTATAACTACAATAATTTGTTAATGGATACACTATATAAAAAGACATAAATTGACATCAAAAACATAAAATGTGGAGGGCTTCCCTGGTGGCGCAGTGGTTGAGAGTCTGCCTGCAGATGCAGGGGACACGGGTTCATGCCCTGGTCCAGGAAGATCCCACATGCCACAGAGCGGCTGGGCCTGTGAGGCATGGCCGCTGAGCCTGCACGTCCAGAGCTTGTGCTCAGCAACAGGAGAGGCCACAACAGTGAGAGGCCCGCATACCGCAAAAAAAAAAAGCATAAAATGTGGGGAATGTAAAAGTGTAGAGCTTTTGTATGCATTTGAATTCTTATCAGCTTAAAACAAGCTGTTGTAAGATATTTTATGTAAGCCTCATGATAATCACAAACTGAAATCTATAGTTAGATATACAGAAGATGTAAAGGAAGGAATCAAAGTACACCACTTTAGAAAATCTTAAAATTATAAAGGAAGAGAGCAAGAGAGGAAAAAAGGAACAAACAAGTTACAAAACAGCCAGGAAACAACAAAATGTCAATAGTAAATCCATACCTATCAATGATTACTTTAAATATAAATGGACTAAGTTATTCAATCAAAAAATATAGAATGGGGGCTTCCCTCGTGGCACAGTGGTTAAGAGTCCGCCTGCCAATGCAGGGGACACGGCTTCATGCCCTGGTCCAGGAAGATACCACATGCCGTGGAGCGGCTGGACCCATGAGCCATGGTCATTGAGCCTGCGTGTCCAGAGCCTGTGCTCTGCAACAGGAGCGGTCACAACAGTGAGAGGCCTGCGTACCGGAAAAAAAAAAAAAAAAAAAAAAAAAATATATATATATATATATATATATATATATATATATATATATATATAGAATGCCTGAAAAGATTGAAAAAAAAAGGACCCAGATATATGCTGTCTACAAGAAATTCACTTCAGTTTTAAGAACACACATAGACTGAAAGTAAGGAATGGAAAAAGATATGCTATAAAAATGGAAATTTACTCAACATCATTAATCATTAGAGAAATGCAAATCAAAACTACAATGAGATATCATCTCACACCAGTCAGAATGGCCATCATCAAAAAATCTAGAAACAATAAATGCTGGAAAGGGTGTGGAGAAAAGGTAACACTCTTGCACTGCTGGTGGGAATGTGAATTGGTTCAGCCACTATGGAGAACAGTATGGAGGTTCCTTAAAAATCTACAAATAGAATTACCATATGACCCAGCAATCCCACTACTGGGCATATACCCTGAGAAAACCAAAATTTAAAAAGAGTCATGTACCAAAATGTTCATTGCAGCTCTATTTACAATAGCCTGGAGATGGAAACAACCTAAGTGTCCATCATCGGATGAATGGATAAAGAAGATGTGGCACATATATACAATGGAATATTACTCAGCCTTAAAAAGAAACGAAATTGAGTTATTTGTAATGAGATGGATAGACCTCGAGTCTGTCATACAGAGTGAAGTAAGTCAGAAAGAAAAAGACAAATACCGTATGCTAACACATATATATGGAATTTAAGAAAAAAAAAGGATGTCATGAAGAACCTAGGGGTGGGACAGGAATAGAGATGCAGACCTACTGGAGAACGGACTTGAGGATATGGGGAGGGGGAAGGGTGAGCTTTGACAGGGCGAGAGAGAGTCATGGACATACACACACTAACAAACGTAGTAAGGTAGATAGCTAGTGGGAAGCAGCTGCATGGCACAGGGATATTAGCTCGGTGCTTTGTGACAGCCTGGAGGGGTGGGATAGGGAGAGTGGGAGGGAGAGAGAGGCAAGAGGGAGGACATATGGGAACATATGTATATATATAACTGATTCACTTTGTTATAGAGCAGAAACTAACACACCATTGTAAAGCAATTGTACCCCAATAAAGATGTTAAAAAAAAAAAAGTGGAAATTTAAAATAAAGCAGAGGTAACTAAACAGGCAAAATAGACATTAAGCCAACACTGTAACAATAGACAAAGAAGGTCATTATATAATAATACAGGGGTCAAGGCAACAAAATAATATAACAATTGTAAAATTTAAACACCCAACATTAGAGAACCTAAATATTTTAAGAAAACATTAACAGATCTAAAGAGAGAAATAGGCAAAAATACAATAATAGTATGAGTTCAATATCAGACTTTCAACAATGGATAGATCAACTAGATGGAAAATGAGTAAGGAAAATGTTGGACTTAAAATACACATTAGATAAATGGACTTAACAGACATTTACAGAACATTCTATCCAACAGCAACAGAATACGCATTCTACCGTTTCTTCATTATCCATTTGTGTGTTCACTGACACTTAGGTTGCTTCCATTTCTTGACTATTGTAAATAATGTAGCTGTGAGTATTGGGGTACATGTATCTTTTCTGTATTAGTGTTTTTGTTTTTCTGGTTATATATACCCAAGAGTGGAAATGCTGTATCATATGGTAATTCTATTTTTAGTTTTTGAGGAACTTCCATTCTGTTTTCAATATTGGCTACAACAATTTACATTCCCATCAACAGTAGAGGTGGGTTCCATTTTCTCCACATTCTCTTCAAAATTTATTTGAAGACTTTTTGAGGATATCCATTTTGACAGGTGTGAGGTGATAACTCATTATGGTTTTGATTTACATTTCTCTAATTATCATATATTTTGAGAACCTTTTTATGTGCCTGTTAGCTGTCTCTATGTCTTCTTTGGAAAAATACGTATTCAGGTCCTCTGCCCACTTTGTGATTGAGTTGTTTGTATGTTTGTTTGTTTTGATATTGAGTTGTATGAGTTGTTTATATATTTTGGATATTAACCCCTTTTTGGTCATACCATTTGAAAATATTTTCTCCCATTCCATAAGTAGTCTTTTTGTTTTGTCAATGGTTTCCTTGGCTGTGCAAAACCTTTTAAGTTTAATTATCCCATTTGTTTATTTCTGCTTTTATTTCTTTTGCCTTAGGAGACAGATCTTAAAAAAATATTGCTATGGTTTATGTCAGTGAGTGTTCTGCCTATGTTGTCTTCTAGGATTTTTATGGTTTCTGATCTTACATTTAGGCCCTGAATTCATTTTGAGTTTATTTTTGTATATGGTGTAAGAAAATGTTCTGATCACATTGTTAGGAAGAAAAGTTTAGGCTCTGTTTGTCCTTTTTGCTAATTCCTATAGGTAGTAGGTTGGGTTGTTTATTTGAGATTTTTCTTGTTTCTTGAGGAAGCTCTGTATCAGTATAAAATTCCCTTTTAGAACTGCTTTTGCTGCATCTCACTGATTTTGGAATGTTGTGTTTCATTTTCATTTGTATTGAGGTATTTTCTGATTGCCTCTTTGATTTTATTGGTCCATTGTTATTTTAGTAGCATGTTGATTAGCCTTCATGTGTTTGTTCTTTTCCCATTATTTCTTTCTGTAATTGATTGCCAGTTTGATACTGGTGTGGTAAGAAAAAATACTTGATATAATTTCTATCTCCTTAAACTTGTTAAGAATTGTTTTGTGGCCTAGCACAAGTCCTATCCTGGAGAACATTCCAACCACACTTGAAAAGAATATGTATTCTTCTGTTTTGGGATGGAATATCCTGTAGATATCTATTAAGTTCAACTGGTCTAACGTGTCAGTTATGACCACTGTTGCTTTATTGATTTTCTGTCTGTATTATCTGTTCATTGAAGTAAGTGGGGTCTTAAATCTCCTACTACTATCATATTATTTTCAATTTCTCCCTTTTTGTTTGTTAGTATTTGCTTTATACTTTTAAGTTCTCCTGTATTGGGTGCATGTATGTTAACAAGTGTAATATCCTCTTCTTGCATTAATCCCTTTATCATTATGTAATGCCCTTCTTTGTGTTTTTATAGCCTTTTTTTTTTAAAAAAAGTCTTGTTTTGATGAGAGAATTGTTACCCACACTTTCTTCTTGTTTTATTTTGTATGAAATATCTTTTTGCATCCCCTCATATTCAGGATGTGTGTGTCCTTAGATCTGAAGTGAGTATCTTGTAGGCAGCATATAGAAAGGTCTTTTTTTTTTTTTTAATCCAATCAGCCACATTATGTGTTTTGATTGGAGAATTTAGTTCACTGACATTTAAAGTAATTATTGATAGGTATATATTTTTGCCATTTTATTACTTGTTTTCTGGTTGATTTTGTAGTTCTTTGTTCATTTCTTCTTGTTCTTGTTTCTTCCCCTGTGGTTTGATGATTTCCTTTAGTAGTATGCTTGGTCCATTTCTTTTTAAGTTCTGTGTAACTATTGTAGGTTTTTGGTTTGTGGTTACCATGTGGTTCATATATGTTGACCTATAAATGTATATACGTGTTTTAAACTGGTAGTCATTTAAGTTTCAACATATTCTAAAATATCTACATTTATTTTACTCTCCTCCTCATAAATTATATTTTTATGTCATATTTTACATCCTCATGTTTACCCCTTAACTGTTTATTTTGTTATAGTTGCTTTTGCAATTTTTTTGTCTTTCAATTGTTTTACTGGTTTATTTATGTGGTTCATCCTCAGTCCTTACTATATTTGCCTTTCCTAATGGGACTTCCCCTTTCCTATAAATTCTCACTATTTTTCCACTTAGAGAAAGCCCTTTAGCATATGTTTTAGGGTAGGTTTAGTATTGATGAAATCTTAGTTTTTGCTTGTCTAATAAGTTATTTTTCTCTCTCCTTTGATTCTAAATAATAGTCTTGCTGGGTAGAGTATCCTAGGTTGCAGTTTTTTACCTTTTACAACTTTAAATATTGCATGCCACTTCCTTCTGACCTGTAAAATTCCTGCAGAGAAATCAGCTGGTAGCCTTATGGGGATTCTCTTATTGATTAATCTTTTTTCCCGCTTACAGCCTTTATAATTCTCTCTTTAACTTTTTGTTATTTTAATTATGATATATCTTGTATGAGTCTGTTTGGGCTCATCTTGTTTGGAACCCACTGTGCTTTCTGTACCTGGATATCTATTTCCTTCTTCAGTTTTGGGAAGTTTTCAGCTATAATTTCATCAAGTGCATTTTCCATCCCCTTCTCGCTTCTCATTCTGGAAGCTCTATAATGTGAATGTTGTTACACTTAATGTTACCTCAGAGATCTCTTAAACGGTTTCAATTTTTTTTAATCTGCTTTTTTTTTTTTTTTTGCTGTTCTGGTTCTGTGATTTCCATTATTCTATCTTCCAGATCACCTATGTGTTCTTCTTTATCACTTATTCTACTATTTATTCCTTCTAGTGTATTTTTTATCTCAGCTATTGAATACTTTTCTCTTGATTGGGTCTTTTTCTTTATATTTTGTAGATCCTTGCTAAAATTTTCACTGTGTTTATCCATTCTTTTCCATAGCTCAGTTAACATTTTTATTTTCAATGTTTTGAATCCTTTATCTGATAAATTGTTTATTTCTGTTTCATTGCATTATTTTTTCAGGAGTTTTCTCTTGTTCTTTCAGTTGCAAGCAGGTTTTCTTCCTTTTCCTTTTGTTTAGCTTTTTCTGACTCTATGAATTTCCATGAAACATTTACCTATTGCGGTCTTAAAGGGGTGTTCTTATGTGGGAACTTCCCTATACAGATTTGGTGTGCTCAGTGCCCTTGTGGGGAGAGCTGGATTTGAGTTGGAGGTAAGCCATGTCATTCCTCAAGGTGTGCTATCACCTTGGCAGGGTGTGGGATTGGAGTTGGAGTGGCTAGAGCTGGAGCTGGATGTGATGCAGGACTTCCCCTATACTCGGTGACCCTCACTGCCCTGGGGTATCTGGGCTGGGGTATTATCCCAAGTTGGATCTTAAATCTTGTTGGTCAGGTCTGAGCTGGCTCTGTTCCCCTTAAGAGTGTTATTTTCCCCTCTCCCTGCACTGGGACCCTTTTGCTGAGGTGGGGAGGAGTGCCAAAGCAAGGGTGTGGCCTGTGTGGGCTCTTGGCTTGTATTGGCCATAGACAGATGTCTGAGCTGTCACCAATGTGCTGCTGTGCAGGCACCCTCAATTCTTTCCCTTATTTTGCTCAGATGCAACCTCAGTTGCAAGTTTCCTTTGTCCCTCACAGCTGATCACTTCCCCCAACCTCCACCACCCCTGCTCTTTTGTGGAGCCCCACCCAGGGCAGGTCAGGCCTGCCTGGACTCTTGGCATAGGTTGGGGCATGAACTTTAATAAATTTTAGATGTTTGAAATCATATCAAGTATCTTTTCCTTCCAGTGCTACAAAACTTTAAAGCAATTACAAGAATTCTGGAAAATTCACAAACATATTGTGACTAACCAACATGCTCTTGAACAACCAATGGATCAAAGGCCAAAAGAAAAAAAAAATCAAAGAATATCTTGAGTCAAATGAAAATGAAAATTTAATACAATTAAGCATCGACATTAAGAAAAAAATCAAATACATACCTCTAAATTTGCACCTCTAAGAACTAGAAAAAGACCAAATGAATCCCAAAGTTAGTAGAAAGAAAGAAATAACAAAGATCAGAGTGGAAATAAATAAAATAGAGACTAAACAGAGAGTAGGTGTTTTTTGTTTGCTTGTTTGTTTTTGGGAAAAAATTGATCAACCTTTAGCTAAGTAAGAAAAAAAAAGATGACTCTAATAAATAAAATCAGAAATGAAAGGAAAGATTACAACTGGTAACACAGTAATATTACAGATAATAAGAAACTGTATGAATAATTATACACCAATGGATTGGAAAACCTAGAGGTGGATACATTCCTAGAAACATCCAGTTCACCAAGACTGAATAATGAAGAAATAGAAAATTAAAACATACAAATTACTAGTATGGCGATTGAATCAATCAAAAACCTCTCAATACAGAAAATCCCAGGACCATATGATTTTACTGGAGAATTCTACTAAACTTCTAAACAAGAATTAATACCAATCCTTCTAAAGTGTTTCCAAAAAATAGAAGAGGAGGAAACACTTCCAAACTCATTAACATTCCCCTGATACCAAAATCAGACAAGGACACTTATAAGAAAGGAAAATTACAGGCCAAAATTCCTGAGGAACATAAATGCAAAAATTCTCAACATAGTATTAGCAAACCAAGTTTAACAGTACATTGAAAGGATCATACACCATGAGTAAGTGAGATTCATTCCAGATATGCAAGATGGTGCAACATTCGCAGAAACAATCAATGTGATACACCATGTGAAATAATGGTAAAATGAAAGATAGAAAATTATATATGAACATCTCAGTAGATGCAGAAAAAGCAATTGACAAACTTCAACATCTTTTCATTATAAAAACTTTCAAACTGTATGTAGATGGAAAAGACCTCAACATGATAATGGCCATATATAAGCCCACAGCTAATATCATACTCAATGATGTTAAAAATAAAAGATAAATGGTTTTCCTCAAAGATCAGGAACAAGGCAAGGATGCTCACTCTTTTCACATTTATTCAAAATAGTACTTAGCCAGAGAAATTTGACTAGAAAAAGAAATAAAAGTAATACAAATTGAAAGTAAAATCATCTCCATTTACAGATGGCATGATCTTATGTACAGAAAACTCTAAAGGCTACTCAGAAAAGTTTTAAAATTAATAAAGTCAAGTAAAATTGCAGAATACAAAAGCAATATGCAAAATCAGTTGTATTTTTATATGCTATCAATAAAGTATTCAAAGGAAAAATTAAGAAATAAATCCCAATTACAAGAGATAAAAAAGAGTAAAATACTTGACTATATTTAACCAGAGAGATGAAAGATCTGTACACTGAGAACTATAAAACACTGACTAAATAAACTGAAGAAGATACAAATAAATGTAAAGATATTCCATGTTCATTGATTGGCAACTAATAACGGTAAAATGTCCATATCACCCAAAGTGATCTTCAGATTAAACGTAATCCCCATAAAAATTCCAATGGCATTTTCTACATAAATAGAAGCAGACAATTCTAAAATTCATCTGGAACCACAAAAGACACTGAATTGTCAAAGTAACCTTGAGAAAGGAGAATAAAGTTGGAGACATCACACTTCCTAATTTTAATCTATATCACAGATCTGTAGTAATCAAAGTATTATGGCACTGGCATAAAAAAGGCACATAGACCAATTGAACAGAATGGAGTCAATTAATTTTTTACAAAAGAGCCAAGAACAAATATATCTTTTCAATAAATCTTTTCAATAAATCTTTTCAATAAATGGTGTTGGGAAAACTGGATATTCACATATAAAAGAATTATACTGGACTTCTACCTTAAAACATTCACAGTAATCAATTCAAAATGGATTAAAGATTTGAATGTAAGTCCTGAACCCATAAAAATAGAACAAGATATCATCACACATCTCTTAAGGCGTCTATTATCAAAAAGATAAGAGATGACAAGTGCTGGGGAGGATATGGAGAAAAGGGAATCCTTTTCAACTGTTGGTGGGAATATAAACTGGTACAACCATTATGGAAAACAGTATGGAAGTTCCTCAAAAGTTAAAAATTGAAGCATTATATAACCCAGCAATCCCACTTCTGGGTATACATCCAAAGGAAATGAAATCATAATTTCAAAGAGATATCTGTACTTCCATGTTCATTGCAGCATGATAGCCAAGGTATGCAAACAACCTAAGCGTCCATCAATGGACACATGGATAAAGAAATTTTATATATCTATATATCTATAGATATATATCTCATGTGTATATTCCTGGCTTTTGACAAATGTTAGCAATTATTATCACTAATATTGAGGAAGTTAAGGTCATGTTTTATCATTTTCATTTATGAAGAACCAACAGATCCTAAGGATCTTGGATGTCTGCCTGTTTCAACACAGTGACCATCTCACTTTGCCCAGCCCCTTCTGCCTTAGGTTCAGTGCCACCAGACTCTTTTCTAAAAGTGACCTTGGTCCAGCCCTATGCTGCTTCAACTTTAGCCTTGGATTCCTGTATTAATTCTTGGATTTTATCTTGTTCTCATAACCCACATCCTTCTCAGAAAACTGAGCCCTCTAATAGAAGAGAGGAGCACAACCTATTTGAACACTTATAGAACTTGGGCCCTATCTCTAAGTCCCAGCCCTCCTGGTTGAATCTGTGGATTCTAACCATGACACCTGTCTGAAAGCTTCTCCTCATAGCAAAGTAGGAACCCTTGCCTACTTCTCTGTCAACGATCTTGGGCATTGTATGGCTCTCCACTTCCTCATGTCCAGAAAACTCCCCAGCTTTTTATGAAAAAGGCTGAATAAATATTTTAGTCTATGAGAATCATATGGTCTCTGTCACAACTACTCAACTATGCCATTGTGTCACAAATGCAGCTATGGATAATACATAAATTATGGACATGGCTGTGTTTCAATAAAACTTTATTTACAAATCAGGAAGTGTGGGAAATTTGCCTGTGTGCTTAGTTTCATTTCTGGATCCCTGTTCTAGGCCACTGATAGGCTTTTCTTTTAGTTTACTTGATTCTTGAGGAGTAACTAACCCAGGGCCACTAATTGTGTCAAAGGTGTGATGTGTGCCATAATGAAGGAAGAAAAAATTTCATTCCGATCTTTTTTTTTTCCCCATGAATCTCAGAAATGACAGTCTGTCGCTTAACCTTGTTTTTCTTCATTCTCCATTAGTAAGTAGCTCAGGCTCCTGCTTCCAGGATAAAGATACATAAGTAACATAAACACAAGCTGTCACTGGTGGTTAGGGACACACTATCATGCATGTGCTGCACACTTTCAGGCTCATCTCAAATTTGCCCTTCTATCTGGCAGCAGGTGGAATTACAGGTTTCTCATCACCGTAAAAATAATGTAATCCCCATCTCAAATTGAAAAAAGGCTCCTAGGAATAAACCTTGAATATACTGTTGGTGTTTCAGGAAGAGGGAAGCAGGTCTTAGCTGAGAGAATGGAATTACTCACCTCTGGCGCTCTTCTGAAGAGTTAATGACAGAGCCAAGAACTGCCTCTCCTCAAATTTAGGGCCAATCCTTATACCTACGCTTTGCTCCCTTGAAAGCTAGCCTGCTGAGGAACCATGCCTTATTGCTTAATCTTTTCTCTTTCTCTTATATATACAACTACATCGTCTGAACTGAATTGTTATTTTTAAACACACTTAGGTCTCTTCCAAGCAATAGAAAACCAGAAATAAACCAACATTCTACTCTTCTTTTTTCCCATATTTTTACTCCCCCATGTCTATACTAGTTATCTCCATTTCATGCTACTTGCCTCTCAGCCCTTCTAATCTGCTTTTGATCCTCATCTTTCCACTAAATCAAGTCTTGTTAGAGTCACCAGTGACATATAGGTTGTTGAATTCAGTAAGCATTTTTCTCTCCTCAGTTCATTTGATTCTGAACAACATTTGATATAGTTGACTTCTCCTTCTTTCTTAAAATACTCTACTTCCTGAGTTTCCATGACAAACCTCTTCCTGAATTTTGTCTTCTCTCTTGCTACTCACAGTGCCCTGTTGCATGCTATATTTTCTCATCTTTACCACCTGAGTGTCATGAGGCTCACATTTCATGCTAACCACTAGGCAAATCTTAGAATATAATCAAGTATAAAAGAAAGTCTGTAACTTTGCTGTGTTAAAGAAGTTGTCTGTAGTAGTCCCTGGCCCCTTATTTCTTCTTGCTTTGCAATTCTTTGCATCTTGTGCTTAAATTCTGAGTTTTTAGTCTTTTTTCAATAATAGCAAATGCTGATATCAGTGACGCCCAAAGGGTATTTTATATTCACTTACTCTTTACCTGACTCTTCCCTCCCCTAAAGCTTGAATCTCACTCAGTTCATCTGTTTCTCTGACCCCTGACACATTTGTTGGGACAAGTTCCAGATTATGTAGCTCCCTTCTCCTTATCTTGACCTTATGAAACTTAACTGACAACTGAAGAATAATTTATGTGTGGTGGTATTGGGGCCAAGTAAGTCACAACAACACAAAGAAACCTAGAAACAAGGTATGCAATGATGCTTTAAATAATTGAAGTGGGTTTCCCTGGTGATGCAGTGGTTGAGAGTCTGCCTGCTAGTGCGGGACACACGGGTTCGAGCCCTGGTCTGGGAGGATCCCACATGCTGCAGAGCAACTAGGCCTGTGAGCCACAACTACTGAGCCTGCGCGTCTGGAGCCTGTGCTCTGCAACAAGAGAGGCCGCGATAGTGAGAGGCCCGCGCACCGTGATGAAGAGTGGCCCCCGCTTGCCACAACTAGAGAAAGCCCTCGCACAGAAACGAAGACCCAACACAGAAAAAATAAATTAATAAACTCCTACCCCCAACATCTTCTTAAAAAAACAAAAAAATAAAAAAAATAATAATTGAAGTGATTCCCAGAGAAGTAGGTAGATTTAAGCTATCGAATATTTTTACTCTATTATTTTTCCCTAAGACTCTTTTAATTTATTTGATGAGAATCATTAATTCAATCTTAACCCTAGAAATTATTCACAATTTTTCTCTAGGGATACAATTTTGGCCTTCATTTGAGAGTAATTTGTTGTCTGATAAATTCATGTCTTTGGGTCTCTGCTATATTGTCTGGAAATCATCCCATGGATCAAGAGTTATGAAATAGAAAAGACAAAAAACTAGACAGCTTCAATGAGACCCATAAAAATGCTCTAACTGGATGGTGGAATTTAAGAGAGATGGCAAATGCCAATTCTGAAGCACTTCTGTAAGAATTTTGTATCTCCCATTAGAGAAATAATGCAGCCACCATCTAATTTGCAAGTTTAAAATTGCAAAATCAACTCTTGGGAGAAAATTGGGTGAATCACAAGTGACTATTGCTTAGGTTTCACATGAGTAAATGTATTGGCTGTATTGGTATTATTCAAGCACAAAATACATTTTTGTATAACTTTATTTGTAAAAGAATGGCACAATTATTTTCAGAATAATTAACTCCTCAGTTTAGTGACAATTATGTTCCATTATAATAATTAAAATCACACACTGCTATTTGGATGAACTCAATAGAATAATGATTTCTTAGGGGAAGATTTAATCAGATCATTATTTTTTCTCCAGCATTAAAAATATCTGTAAATTATTTCAATTAATTGTACCACTGCTTAATTTTGAATTTTTTGCTCCCTTATGGAAAGAGACATCACAAACAAAATGGACATCTCAACCCACCCTTGAACCATCTGTGCATCATAATTGTTGGAGGTATGCCATGGAAAAATGCAGAGCTCATGGATGGGCATAACAGCAGGGCTACAGATGGTGGAAGTACCTGAAATCAGATGGGTGGAAGCAGGTGGTGGGCAGAATAGTGGGGTTTCAGGAGATTGGTCTACTGAAAGGAGAATCTAGCAAGGGAGTGAGAGAAAGTGAAGAAGAGTCAGTAGCCCTCCTGGAGTTGAAGTTAGCAAGAGCTTGGAAGAGTATTAGGGCCACAGGAAAAAGGGCTGAAGTTCAGGAAAGCACTCTTGCTTTTAAGGATGAACTGAAGTATAAAGCAGAAAACCAAGGGAGGATGTGTCAGACCAATAAGGCAGGGACTGGGGAAGAGCTAAGGCTTTTTGGACATTGTGATGTTCTAGTTCACTTTTAAGTGTATTTGATACTGGAATCAAAGCAGTGAGATTATCAACCCTAATTGGACATTTGGTAGTCTATTTTTAGTTACTGCTAATGCTACCTGCTTTTGTGTCAGGTTGGGTTACCTCGTACACTGGATGCAAGGGGTAAGGAATGACCATTTGGGTCAAATGAGTGAGGTGCTGGGGATCTTGACAGGAAAAACCTAAACCTGAGACATCAAGACAAGAGAGTGAGAAGTGATAAAGCCAGAAGTGCTCTCATTCCTTAGATAATGATAGGTTGCTCTGCGGTCCCCTTTGTATGCCCTTGTGAATGTGAATGACTTGAGAATTAGGAGGTAGTTTGTTGCCAGAAGGTCAGAGCCCACTAGACTGAAAGATCTACAGAGGTGGGAATCGAGAACCTAATGTCTGCCATATAGTAGGTACTTAACACATTTTTTGAATGAAAATGAATGAATTAATGAATAAAACAACATCAAGTGAATTCTATCACTTGCAGAGTTCCCAGACTCTGAACATGGGAGCAGGGACAGGGGTCATCCTTCATTGGCTGGTTCTTTATTATTTTCTGATTTTTTTCTTACCACTTTTATTCTGTTATAGTAAGTATATATCTCATGAAACTCAAACTTTCTAGCAGCAACATGAGCAGTGAAACATTACTAATTCTGGAAGAGAATAGCTTCTCCAAAGAAAATGTAAAAAGTCTATGGAGAAGTAGAGTTTACCTGGAAGGTGTGGTAAGACAGGAGCCACTGTTAGAATTCCTAATTACATTTAAAAAGAAAAGAACTTAAAAGGATGGATATGGACATTTCTTGAAGAGATGCAGGTACTTTGGACAAGATTCCTCCACTCTACCCTGTTGGTATAATGAATTCACTGTTAACGAGGGGGCTCAATAGGACCTCATCCTAGGAAAAGGGAAGTTTCTGATACTCTTATTCTGTAGAAGAAGCTATATAACATGCTGGTGGCTTAGTACTGGAATGAGATGACCAAGTGTTTTGTTTGTTTGTTATTTTAACAATGTAAATAGAGTCAAGATCGGCAGTATATAGGGAGATATCTGTATTTTGGGAGAAAACTGCACCCCATTAGAAAAATAGTTCAAACAATAGGGATCAAAATGTTCTATACTCAGGGGGGCCAAGTCTCACTGATGTGGGGTGCAGGTAAGATCCTCTAAGGTCACAATGTCAGCACCTACGTCTTCAGAATTAACACCACCTACGTCTTGTATTTCAGTTCCCCCATAAAAATCAAGCCATGTATGTCAGAAAACTTTTTTCTTTAGTCATCATACTGTATGCTTTTACTTAGAACTCAACTCTTTCAATTCCTCCCACCACACTCGTTCCAGATACTTATTTTTTAACCTGATTACTCTTTCTCTTGGTGGATCTGACTCTTGGCCTACCTCTAACTTTGGGGTCTTTGGCTTTCCATAGTATCACTGATACCTTCTTACCCAATCATCATTTTGATCTTGTGAAACTTATTCTAGAATTATATCTTTTCCATTTCATGGTATCTTTCAGAGTGACATTACACTCAACCATAAGCTTCTTGAGGCCATAAAGTATGATTTTTCATCATTGTACTCTGGTCCCTGACACAATGGTTGGTAGTCAGTACATGCTGGTTGAATGAATGAATGATAAATTCGCATCTTCCTCATACTTTGGGCTCTGGGAGTTTATAAAAGGTTGTCTTTATGAAATAAAAGCTGGAATAGTTTTTAAAAGTTCTACATTCACTTCACATCATTATCCTGGAATTGTGGACATACTTCCTGTTCTTGAAAATCTTCTGGTCTATTGGGAAAACCAGATACATAAATAGTATCTATGAGAGGTTATGATAAATGTGTATATAGAGCTCTGTGGAAAGGTGGAGGAACAACTCTGCAATCTTTTAGGGACAAGAAAAGGAAATAACACCTAATGTGATCTTTAAATATTGAAGAGTAGGGACTTCCCTGGTGGTGCAGTGGTTAAGAATCTGCCTGACAATGAAGGGGACACGGGTTGAAGCCCTGGTCCAGGAAGATCCCACATGCTGTGGAGCAACAAAGTCTGTACGCCATAACTACTGAGCCTGCGCTCTAGAGCCCGAGAGCCACAACTACAGAGCCCATGTGCCACAACTACTGAAGCCCACACACCTAGAACCCGTGCTCTGCAACAAGAGAAGCCACCGCAATGAGAAACCCATGCACCACAACAAAGAGTAGCCCCATGCTTGCCGCAACTGGAGAAAGCCCACGTGGAGCAACCAAGACCCAATACAGCCAAAAATAAAATAAATAAATAAATTTATAAAAGAAAAATCTTGAAGAGTAAGTAGACAGATGAAGAGGAGTGGGCAATAGTTTCTGTGGGAGAGTTGGGTAGAGACAGATATAGAGCATTGCTAGCAGAGGCTTATTACAACAAAAGACAAGAAATATAATATAGGTTGATTACCTGCAATTTAAATGTTACTGGAGCATAAAGTTCCAGGCAGAGGAAAACCTGAATGGGACTGGGGAGGTAGAAGGGACTAGATCATAAAGGGCTTTATACTTTGACAAGGATTTTAAGTGTTTTTCTGTGAGTTGTGGGGGATGACATAGGTAATTTGCAATTTAGAAAGCTCTGGGAGATGTATAAAAGATTAATTTGAGGTGGGAAAATCTCAAGACAGAGAAACCAGTTACAGAAAAATAGTAGTACCCTATAGGAGAGAAATATGAGAACATGAACAAGGCAAAAATAAACATGAAAATGAAGTGTCTAAACTTTATGTTTGAATGGCAAGGGGTCTGAAAGCTGTACTGGAATCAGGAATAATTCTCAGGTTACTAATTAGGCTGAACAGTTGGATGGTGGTTACACTAACTGAAAAAGAGATTGCAAGAGAGGAAAAGTGAGGAATTCTGCTGCGAGTAAGGTGTCTGTAGAACGTCCACATGAGTATGTCTGATATTCAATGGATTGCATGAATTGGAAGTTAGAGGAGAAAGGGCCGACAATGTCAATTTGGAAATCATTAGCATATAAGCAGTTAAAATCATGAGAATGTATGAGTTCACTCAGGGAGAATATCTGGAGAATAATACAGAACCGAGCCCTGAATCAGGGTGAATAACTACATTTAAGTAGTGTGAGATAAAGCAAAGCATATAAATTTAACCAATAAATATCAGGCTTTCCTTAGGTGACAACATAATATTTCCCCATTTTCAGTTTCCTCTCACCTTAGTTCTAACCCACTGCAATCTGAATTCTGCCTCCCAATACACTTTTTTAAAAAAATTATACTGTTCATTCAGAGATAATTATAGATTCACATGTAGTTGAATGAAATAATACAAAGATCTCAAGTGCACTTTACAACATTCTCTTCACGGTAAAACCTTGCAAACTATTATCACAACCAGGATATTGGCATTGATACAGTCAAGATGAAGAACATTTCCATTACTACAAGGATTTGTCATGTTGTCCTTTTGTAGCCAAATCCTCTTCTCTTCAGCCCTAAACCCCTCCTTAAATCCCTGACAAGAACCATCGTCTTTTCTATGATTTTGTCATTTCAAGAATGTTTTGTAAATAGAATCATACAATATATAACCTTTGGGGACTAGCTTGTTTCACACAATGTGATATTACAGAGATTCATTCAGGTTATTACGGGTATCTATACTTTCATTTATTTTTATTACAGAATAGTATTCCATGGTAAGGATGTATTACAGTTCATTTACCCATTTACCTTTTGAGGATCTTTTGTTTTTGTTGTTGTTGCTGTTAGGAATAAAGCTCCTATAAACATTGTATACAGCTTTTTGTGTGGACATAGGTTTTCATTTATCTGGAATAAATTACTAGGGGTGTAATTGCTGTGTCCTATGGTAGTTACATATTTAGTTTTTAAGAGACTGCCACAGTGTTTTTGAGAGTGATTGTACAATTTACATTCCACTCAGTAAATTATGTGTGATCTGGTTTCTGTGAATCATTGCTAGCATTTGGTGCCATCACTATTTTTTATTTTAGTCATTCTGATAGATGTTTAGTGATACAAATTAAAATCATTGAGATTTTAATTTGTATTTTCCTAGTGGCTAATGATGTTGAACATATTCTCATGTGCTTGGCTGCCATCTGTAAATCCTGTTGGGTAGAATGTATCTTCATATCTTTTGCCCAATTTTCTATCAGACTTTTCCATTTTTTACCATTGAGATATATGTTCTTGATATTTCTACTTTGTTAACTATGTGGTTTGTAAATATTATTTAAATCTGAGATATATTTTTAGTTAAATTTTATGTATTTAGGTCAAATTGTAGGGTTTTAAAAATGCCTATATAGGTACAATTGCTTGAGTACCATTTGTTAAAAATGGTATCTAAAATTATTTTGCACTTCTGTCAAACATCAGTTGGACATATTTATACAGGTCTACTTCTGAGCTCGCTATTCTGTTCTATTGATCCATGTGTCTGTCTCTCTGCCAGTTCCACCTGTTCTTGATTATTATAGCTGTCTCACAAGTCTTGAAATTGGGTATACTGATTCTTCCCTTTATATTATTTTTTAATAATTGTTTTAGCTATATTAGTTTTGTGGCCTTTCCAAATAAATTTTAGGATAATCTACTATATATCAACCAAAGACTGCTTGGATTTTGATAAGAATTGAGTCAAAGAAGTATATCAATTTGGGGAGAATTGACATGTTTACTACGTTAATTTTCCCAATCCATGAACATGGTATGTTTCCTTATTTATTTTCATCCTCTTTGATTTCCTTCATCAGCATTATATAGTTTTCAGCATACGAGTCTTATACAAGCTTTATCTTTGTTTGTTTGTTTTTAGATTTACACTAAAGAATTTCATTTTGGGACCTATTATAAATGGTATTGTATTTTGAATATCATTGTCTATGTGTTTTTTCCTAGTATGTAGAAATACAACTGATGGCTTTGTGTTTAACTTTTATCCTGAAACCTTGCTGAACTCACTTATTACCTCTAGAAATACTTTTATGGATTGCTTGAGATTTTTTTATTCCAAGAATTATGCATACTATCGGCATATGGGGACAGGTTTATTTCTCTCCTTCTGAACTGGAAATCTTTTATTTCTTGCTTATTCCACTGACTAAAACTCTTAGCACTATGTTGAATAAGACCAGTGAGAGCAGACATCATCATTTTGTTCACAATCCTAGGAGAAATAATTCAGTCTTCCAGAATTAAATATAATGTTACCTCTAGGTTTACTGTAGATGCACTTTATCAAGTTGAATTCCCTTTATTTCTATATTTTCAAGAGTTTTTATTATGTGGAAGTATTGTATTCTGTTAAATGCTTTTTCTGCAACAATTGATATGAACATATGATATTTATTCTTTAGCTTATTAATATAGTGGTTTGTGTAGATTGATTATTTAGGCAGACTTGCACCATGAAACAAATACAACTTGGTCATGGCTTTAAATTATTTTAACATATTACTGAATTTTATTAGCTAGCATATTTTAGGAATATTTGCTTCATATTTATAAGTGATATTTTTCTTTAGGTTTTTTTTTTCCTGTCTTTTCTGTTTTGGTATAAAGGATATACTATATTCATAAAATGAATAGGGGAACATTGCTCTGCCCACCAGTGAGCCAGCACTCTCATTAGAACCTCCTGGGCCTCAGCCCTGTGAAACAGTGGTTTGACAGCAGCTAAGCCACAAAACAAATCTCAGTAAATTTAAGAAAACTGAAATCTTATCAAGCATCTTCTCTGACCAAAACATTATGAGACTAGAAATAAAGTACAAGAAAAAAAGAAAAACTGCAAAAACACAAACATATGGAGGATAAATAATATGCTGTTAAACAACCAATGGATCATTGAAGAAATCAAAGAAGAAAAAAAAAATCTGGAAACCAATGAAAACACAACAATCCAAAATCTATAGGATACAAAAAAAAGCAGTTTAAGAGGGAAGTTCATACTGATAAAAGTCTACCTCAGGAAACAAGAAAAATCTCAAATAAACAACCTATCCTTACACTTAAAGGAACTATAAAAAGAAGAACAAACAAAACCCAAAGATAGTAGAAGGAAAGAGAGCCTAATGCTCAGAGCAGAAATAAATAAAATAGAGAATAACAAAACGATATAAAAGATCAATGAAATTAAGAGCTAGTTCCTTGGAAAGAGAAACAAATTTGATAAATATTTAGCTAGGCTCATCAAGAAACAGAAGAGAGAGGGTCAAATCAATAAAATCAAAAGTGAAAAAGGATGTTATAATTAACACCACAGAAATACAAAGGATCATGAGAGATTACTATGAACAACTATACACCAATGAAATGGACAACCTAGTAGAAATGAACAAATTCCTATAACAACTATACACCAATGAAATGGACAACCTAATAGAAATGAACAAATTCCTATAATGTAGAATCTCCAAGGACTGAACCAGGAAGAAACAGAAAACATGAAGAGACCAGTTACCAGTAATGAAATTGAATTAGTAAAAAAAAAATTCCCGATGAACAAAAGTCCAGGACCACAGGTGAATTATACCAAATATTTAGAGAAGAGTTAACACCTATCCTTCTCAATTTATTCCAAAAAGATTGCAGTGGTTAGAACACTTCTGAACTCATTCTATGAGGCCAGCATCACCTTGATTCCCAAATCAGACAAAGATATCACAGAAAAGAAAATTATAGGCCAATATCACTGACAAACATAGATGCAAAAATCCTTAACAAAACATTAGCATATCAAATTCAACAATACATTAAAAGGGTCATACACATGATTGAGTGGGATTTATCTCAGGATGCAATGATGGCTCAGTATCTGCACATCAACCAATGTGATATACCACATTAAGAAGTTGAGGAATAAATATATGATCATTTCAATAGATACAGAAAAAGCTATTGGCAAAATTCAATATGCAATATGCATTTATACCCTCCAGAAAGTGGGTATAGAAGTAACATACCTCAACAAATAAAGGTCATATATATTATAAACACACAGCTAACATCATACTGAATGGTGAAAATCTGAAAACATTTTCTCTAAGATCAAGGAAAATACCTGGATGCCCATTCTTGCCACTTTTATTCAACATAGTATTGGAAGCACTAGATACAGTAGTCAGAAAAGAAAGAATGAAATTAGAACATTTCTGCACACCGTATACAAGAATAAACTGAAAAAGGATTGAAGACCCAAAGGTAAGACCAGAAACCATAAAACTCCTAGAAGATAACATAGGTAGAACTCTCATTCCCTTAAATCATAGCAATATTTTTGGGGTCTGACCACTTGATACAGCAATTCCACTGCTGGGTGTATATATATCCAAAGAAAATGAAAACATGAATTTGAAAAGATACATGCACCGTAATATTCATTACAGCATTACTTGCAGTAGCCAAGATATGGAAGCAACCTAAGTGTCCATCAACAAATGCGTGGATAAAGAAGTGGTACATGTACAAACCTGAATACTACTTAACCATACAAAAGAGTAAAATAGTGCCATTTGCAACAACATGGTTGGTACTGGAGGTCATTTCCTGTAGTGTTCCCTTATTATGCATTTGCTGTCTGCAAGATCTAAAGTAATATTCCATTTCTTTGCTGATATTGATAACTTTTATCTTTTCACTTTATTTTGTCAATGTTTCTAGAGGATTTTGCAATTATTGATCTTTTCAAAGAACCAACATTTTGTTTCACTGATTTTCTCTATTTTTTCTTTTCTTTTTTTTTGTAAAGTGTTTATCCATTTAATGTATTCATTCTTCTAAATATTGTCGAGAGGATGGGAATTTTAATGATGGTGGATAGAGCACTTATGCACAAATAGCACATACACTTTGAATCGCATTCCACAATTATATTGTTAAAACACTGTGGCGGAGGGCTAGAAATCACAGCCTTCTGCCATGATGTATAATTTATGGTACAGGTTGTGCCAGGAGGATAAACACACATTGTGAACAAGGAGAAGACTTTGTGAGAAGATTACTTCAGGGTGTTCCTTATCAGATGAGCACACCCTCGATCTTGTACTCATTGTCAAACCAAGGTTGATGTGAAATGGTCAGGTGAGGATTTTTCCCTTCCACAACTGTCAGCTGCATCTGAGTTTCCAAATCAAATGCAGATTTGTCCACCTTAAGTATCTGTAAAGCACAGTCCAGGTGCCTCAAAGCTTCACATAGAAGCACTGCCCCATCATGGTCAAGGTAATCTCATCCAGCTTATCTCCTCTGTGATTTGCAAACAGTGAGAGGTGATTCTATTTTTAATTTCATTGATTTCTGCCCCTCTTTATTGTTTATTCTTTCTGCCTACCTTCTTGAGGTCATTTTGCTTTTCTACGTTTTTGAGGTGGAATCCTAGATTATTCATTTGAGATCTTTTCACTTTTCAAATGTGTGCATTTAATGATGTAAATTTTCTACTCGACACAACTTTCCTTATGGCACACATATTCTGTTTCATTTTCATTTTCATTAATTTAAATTTAATTTTTAAATGTACCTTGAGACTTTCTCTTGATCTATGGATTGCTTAGTAGTGTGTTGTTTAGTTTTGAAGTATTTGGAGATTCTCCTGTTATCTTTTTATTATTTCAAGTTTGCTTCCATTGTGGATGGAAAACCAGACTGCATGATTTCAACTATTCTATATCTACTAAAATTTATTTTATGACTCAGAATATGGTCTACTTTGGTATATGTTCTGGGATCACTTGAAAATAATGTATAATCATCTTTTGTTGTGGGGTGGAGCATTCTATAAATGTCTATCAGATCTTGTTGGTTACTGGTGTTACTGAGTTTTCTATCTTTTCTATCTAGCTGTTCTATCAGTTGTTCTGAGAGGGGTGTTAATATATTAAACCACTACTGTGAATTTTCTATACTCTTTTCAGTTCTATTGGTTTCTGCTCCACATATTAGGCAGCTCTATTATTTGGTGCACACTAATTTAGGTTTGCTTTTCCTTCTTAGGGGATTGACCTTTCATCATTATACAATTTCTTTGCTCTGATGTCTACTTTGTCTGATATTAATGTAGATACACCTCCTTTCCTTTTACTAACATTTGCATGATATATTTTTCATCCTTTAACTTTCAATCTACTTACACATATATATTTTTAACATCTTTATTGGAGTATAATTGCATTACAATGGTGTGTTAGTTTCTGCTTTATAACAAAGTGAATCAGCTATACATATACATATATCCCCATATCTCCTCCCTATTGTGTCTCCCTCCCTCCCTCCATATCCCACCTCTCTATGTGGTCAAAAAGCACTGAGCTGATCTCCCTGTGCTATGCGGCTGCTTCCCATTAGCTATCTATTTTACATCTGGTAGTATATATATAAGTCCATGCCACTCTTACTTGGTCCCAGCTTACCCTTCCCCCTCCCCATACCCTCAAGTTCACTCTCTATGTCTGCATAATGCTGTCCTGCCCCTAGGTTCTTCAGAACCTTTTTTTTCCTTAAGATTCCATATATGTGTGTTAGCATACGGTATTTGTTTTTCTCTTTCTGACTTATTCACTCTGTATGACAAACTCTAGAATCTATAGATTCAGTCATAGATTGTTTTAGCTTTTTTGATGGTCACAACCACAATGAATCCATATTTAGTTTGCTGTGAAATCTGTTCTTAAACTATTGTTACGTATACATCTGTATCAAGCTTCATTTTCTCCCAACTTTTACTTAGGCTGTTGGTTTTGAAATTCCAGGTTGAGATATTTTAAATAAAAATGTAGCATGCAGACTTGTTCAAAATCATAGGACACAGTTACACTTTTTATACAGGAGTATACAACCTCAGCACACACTGGAGCAACAGCTATAAAATACTTGACACAGTAGATACATATTTTAGTATGCCTACTTTGTTCCAAGTTCTGCATCTGGGGTGGGGTGTCTTTGAATAAATAGATGACACAATGATGTATTGTTTTCTTGACTGTTATATTTTTTTATGCCCCTTGTGTAAGTACTGGTCAAGCAAATCAATAAGCACAGAATACATTAATTACTGTATAAGGAATATGAATCTTGTAGCTCTATGTGTAAAATCATTGAAGCTTCTGACCTCACCTACTCTGCTTTTTCTCATGTAATCACTTAACCTCATTATCTAAGACTTTACAGATGCTTCATCTCAGGAATATCCTGGAGTTAAAAAAATCTTCTCACTGAGTTTTCAGAAATACTTATTCACAGTGCTGTTTTTCTACAAATAAAATAAAATAGTTCCCTCACAAATGTAGTTAAATATTAACATAAAAAAAAAAAACAAGGAAGGTGATACTTGGAAATAAATTTTGAGAGTCATCTACAGAACTTTCCATTTCTGGCTATGGTAGAATTACTAGTAGAGAATTTTTTCACCTATTGAAAACAAGTAAAACACTGGACAAATAAATGAAACAAATGAAGCACACATTGGCCAGACAGGCAACTCAGTACCTTGATATCTGAGAGAAGGGGAAAAAAATAAGTGAGCCCTGGATTTCTGCCTAGAGGCTCTTCCTCAATTTTTGTACAGGGAGAGGTGACCCCATTAGAGCATAGTGATCTTGTTGAACTGAGGAAAAAAAGATCTAAGTTTGGAGGGATTGAAGAAACTAGACTTCATAGGGCAGAGCATTAGAGAAGAGGATGGTACAGAGAAAGAGCTCTGGAAGTATGCAGAGAGTTCATACTGAGTCTTTGGTGAATAATATATTTAAATATATATATATCAGAGAGAATGTGTCACCAGTAATTCTGACTATAAGCATGTTAATTTTTTTCCACAAAGAAGGAAATATTAGCCAAAGGAATCTCAGATCACCACAAAGGAAGGAAGAACACCAGAACTGGTATAAATGTGAGTAATTATCGACGATTTTTTTTCTATAATTTAGTAAAATAGTAAAATATAACTGACTATGTAAAGCAAAAGTAATAATGTATCAAGGAGTTTATAATATAGAGAAAAGTAACATGTATGACAACAATAGGACTAAATATGTCAAAAATAGAAAGATAATTATTGTGTTTCTTAGACCATGTAGGAAGTGAAATAATATTCAAGATAGACTGTGATAAGTTAGAAGTTTATTTTGTAAATGCAGAGCAACCACTGAAAAATTTTAGAGGAGACAAAATGATCATAACAATGTTCAATTAATTAAAAGAAAAATGCAAGACAGAATATAAAACAAAAATAGATAGTAGGCTTAGACAAAAGCATGTCAATAATTATATTAAATACAGTATACACATCATTCTAAGTAAATGGTCAAAACAGACCAGAGAAAAAAAACAAGACATAACTAAATCCATTTTGTTTTAAATATAAATTTGCAGGTAGGTGAAAGTAAGAGGAATATATATATTGCTAACCTTAATAAAAAGAAAGCTGAGCAGGCTATATTGATATCAGAAAAAGTAGATTTCAGAATAGAGAATGACACAGGGATAAAATAAAACGTTTAGTAATAACAAAAAAAGATTAATTCAATGAAGAAAGAAATACCAAATGTGTATGCTCTTAATTACAGAACTTCAAAATACATGAAACAAAATACTAATAGAAAAAAAAGAAATTAGAAACCCACAATTATAGTTAGATCATTCAATATTTCTTTTAATAATTATAGAAGAAAAGATGGAAAATCAATAAAGATATAGAGTACCTATATTCTCTATATCTTGACATAATTGACATTTATAGAACATCCCACCAAACAGCTACAACACTTTTATTCTTTTCAAGTGAACATGGAATATTCACCATATTAAACCACATTCTGGGTTATAACAAGAGTCCATAAAGTTAAAAGAGTCATATAAAATATGTTTTCTTATCGCAGGCAAATTAAGCTAAAAATGAATAACAGGTATCTGGAAAAGAAAGCTTAAAGAATTTAAATAAATTTTCATGTTAAAAAGATAGGAAAATATAAGAATATTAAATTTAAAGTAAACAATAGAAAAGGAACATAAGATCAGAAGTCAATGAAATAAAACACATATACACAAAAATAAATGAAAAAGAAACTCAAAAGCAACACTTAAATATGATCTCACAGTTCTGTAGGCCAGAAGTCCAGGTACAGAGTGGCTCCCTGGTTTTCTATACCAGTTTTCATAAGGCTGAAATCAAGTTTTTTGGCAGTGCTGTGTCCTTTTCCTGAGGATCAGAGGACAAATCCTCTTGCAAGTGCATTTAAGTTTCCCGAAGAATTCAATCCCATGCATCTGTATATATATATACATATACATATACACACACAGTAACTATATATATATATATATACACATATACATATATATACACAGTAACTATATATATATATATATATATATATATATGTATATATATACTTACTATCTATCATCTATCTTTCTATCTATCTATCCATCCATCCTATTGACTCTGTTTTTCTGGGGGACCATTATATTTTATACTTTCAGCACATCTCAGTTCAACTATATCTTCTGTTCCTTAGTTACACCAGATGCATTTTAATGCTCATTAGTCACAGGTGGCTAGTGGCTACCATGATGATCTAGAGCAAGTGTTGGCAACATTTTTTCTTTATAGGGCCAAGATAGTACATATTTTAGGCTTTCTGGTTCATATAATTTCTGTTGTAACTACTCATCTCTACTAGTGTAGCCAATAAGTATCCACAGACAATATGTACAAGTAGGTGTGGCTATGTTCCAATAAAACTTTATTTACCAAATCAGGCAGCAAACCAGATTTGTCCAGCCAGCTCCAGGTGTTATTTGCCAACCCATGTTCTAAGGGAATTGGAGCAATTTTCTGGTTCTACTATACTAGCTTTTGTATTTCATTAAATTTGTCCTAAAAAAGTATTCTTTCATGCTAAAGGAACTTCTCTAGACACGAAACACAAGAGAAGGAAATGACCTATAGTAGCGAACCCAAAACAATATAGAAAATGGGAATAGGAACATACATATAGATAATTACCTTAAATGTAAATGGACTAAATGCTCCCACCAAAAGACACAGATTGGCTGAATGGATACAAAAACAAGACCCTTATATATGCTGTCTACAAGAGACCCACTTCAGACCTAGAGACACATACAGACTGAAAGTAAGGGGATGGAAAAAGATATTCCATGCAAATGGAAACCAAAAGAAAGCTGGAGTAGCAATTCTCATATCAGACAAAATAGACTTTAAAATAAGGACTATTAAAAGGGACAAAGAAGGACACTACATAATGATCAAGGGATCGATCCAAGAAGAAGATATAACAATTGTAAATATTTATGCACCCAACATAGGAGCACCTCAATACATAAGGCAAATACTAACAACCATAAAAGGGGAGATCAACAGTGACACATTCATAGTAGGGGACTTTAACACCCCACTTTCACCCATGGACAGATCATCCAAAATGAAAATAAATAAGGAAACACAAGCTTTAAATGATACATTAAATAAGATGGACTTAATTGATATTTATAGGACACTCCATCCAAAAACAACAGAATACACATTTTTCTCAAGTGCTCATGGAACATTCTCTAGGATAGATCATATCTTGGGTCACAAATCAAGCCTTGGTAAATTTAAGAAAACTGAAATTGTATCAAGTATCTTTTCTGACCACAACGCCATGAGACTAGATATCAATTACAGGAAAAGATCTGTAAAAAATACAAACACATGGAGGCTAAACAATACACTACTTAATAATGAAGTGATCACTGAAGAAATCAAAGAGGAAATTAAAAAATACCTAGAAACAAATGACAATAGAGACACAACGACCCAAAACCTATGGGATGCAGCAAAAGCAGTTCTAAGGGGGAAGTTTATAGCAATACAAGCCCACCTTAAGAAGCAGGAAACATCTCGAATAAACAACCTAACCTTGCACCTCAAGCAATTAGAGAAAGAAGAACAAAAAAACCCCAAAGCTAGCAGAAGGAAAGAAATCATAAAAATCAGATCAGAAATAAATGAAAAAGAAATGAAGGAGACGATAGAAAAGATCAATAAAACTAAAAGCTGGTTCTTTGAGAAGATAAACAAAATAGATAAACCGCTAGCCAGACTCATCAAGAAAAAAAGGGAGAAGACTCAAATCAATAGAATTAGAAATGAAAAAGGAGAAGTAACAACTGACACTGCAGAAATAAAAAAAATCATGAGAGATTACTACAAGCAACTCTATGCCAATAAAATGGACAATCTGGAAGAAATGGACAAATTCTTAGAAATGCACAACCTGCCAAGACTGAATCAGGAAGAAATAGAAAATATGAACAGACCAATCACAAGCACTGAAATTGAAACTGTGATTAAAAACCTTCCAACAAACAAAAGCCCAGGACCAGATGGCTTCACAGGTGAATTCTATCAAACGTTTAGAGAAGAGCTAACACCTATCCTTCTCACACTCTTCCAAAATATAGCAGAGGGAGGAACACTCCCAAATTCCTTCTATGAGGCCACCATCACCTTGATACCAAAACCAGACAAGGATGTCACAAAGAAAGAAAACTACAGGCCAATATCACTGATGAACATAGATGCAAAAATCCTCAACAAAATACGAGCAAACAGAATCCAACAGCACATGAAAAGGATCATACACCATGATCAAGTGGGGTTTATTCCAGGAATGCAAGGATTCTTCAATATACGCAAATCTATCAATGTGATAAACCATATTAACAAATTGAAGGAGAAAAACCATATGATCATCTCAATAGATGCAGAGAAAGCTTTTGACAAAATTCAACACCCATTTATGATAAAAACCCTGCATAAAGTAGGCATAGAGGGAACTTTCCTCAACATAATAAAGGCCATATATGACAAGCCCACAGCAAACATCATCCTCAATGGTGAAAAACTGAAAGCATTTCCACTAAGATCAGGAACAAGACAAGGTTGCCCACTCTCACCACTCTTATTCAACATAGTTTTGGAAGTTTTAGCCACAGCAATCAGAGAAGAAAAGGAAATAAAAGGAATGCAAATCGGAAAAGAAGAAGTAAAGCTGTCACTGTTTGCAGATGACATGATACTATACATAGAGAATCCTAAAGATGCTACCAGAAAACTACTAGAGCTAATCAATGAATTTGGTAAAGTAGCAGGACACAAAATTAATGCATAGAAATCTCTGGCATTCCTATATACTAATGATGAAAAATCTGAAAGTGAAATCAAGAAAACACTCCTATTTACCATTGCAACAAAAAGAATAAAATATCTAGGAATAAACCTACCTAAGGAGACGAAAGACCTGTATGCAGAAAATTATAGGACACTGATGAAAGAAATTAAAGATGATACAAATAGATGGAGAGATATACCATGTTCTTGGATGGGAAGAATCAACATTGTGAAAATAACTCTACTACCCAAAGCAATCTACAGATTCAATGCAATCCCTATCAAACTACCACTGGCATTTTCCACAGAACTAGAACAAAAAATTTCGCAATTTGTATGGAAACACAAAAGACCCCGAATAGCCAAAGCAATCTTGAGAACGAAAAAAGGAGCTGGAGGAATCAGGCTCCCTGACTTCAGACTATATTACAAAGCAACAGTAATCAAGACAGTATGGTACTGGCACAAAAACAGAAAGATAGATCAGTGGAACAGGATAGAAAGCCCAGAGATAAACCCACGCACATATGGACACCTTATCTTTGATAAAGGAGGCAGGAATGTACAGTGGAGAAAGGACAGCCTCTTCAATAAATGGTGCTGGGAAAACTGGACAGGTACATGTAAAAGTATGAGATTAGATCACTCCCTAACACCATACACAAAAATAAGCTCAAAATGGATTAAAGACCTAATGGTAAGGCCAGAAACTATCAAACTCTTAGAAGAAAACATAGGAAGAACACTCTATGACATAAATCACAGCAAGATCCTTTCTGACCCACCTCCTAGAGTAATGGAAATAAAAACAAAAATAAACAAATGGGACCTAATGAAACTTCAAAGCTTTTGCACAGCAAAGGAAACCATAACCAAGACCAAAAGACAACCCTCAGAATGGGAGAAAACATTTGCAAATGAAGCAACTGACAAAGGATTAATCTCCAAAATTTACAAGCAGCTCATGCAGCTCAATAACAAAAAAACAAACAACCCCATCCAAAAATGGGCAGAAGACCTAAATAGACATTTCTCCAAAGAAGATATACAGAATGCCAACAAACACATGGAAGAATGCTCAATATCATTAATCATTAGAGAAATGCAAATCAAAACTACAATGAGATATCATCTCATACCAGTCAGAATGGCCATCATCAAAAATCTATAAACAATAAATGCTGGAGAGGGTGTGGAGAAAAGGGGACACTCTTGCACTGCTGGTGGGAATGTGAAATGGTTCAGCCACTATGGAGAACAGTATGGAGGTTCCTTAAAAAACTACAAATAGAATTACCATATGACCCAGCAATCCCACTACTGGGCATATACCCTGAGAAAACCAAAATTCAAAAAGAGTCATGTACCAAAATGTTCATTGCAGCTTTATTTACAATAGCCCGGAGATGGAAGCAACCTAAGCGCCCATCATCGGATGAATGGATAAAGAAGATGTGGCACATATACACAATGGAATATTACTCAGCCTTAAAAAGAAATGAAATTGAGCTATTTGTAATGAGATGGATAGACCTAGAGTCTGTCATACAGAGTGAAGTAAGTCAGAAAGAAAAAGACAAATACCGTATGCTAACACATATATATGGAATTTAAGGGAAAAAAATGTCATGAAGAACCTAGGGGTAAGACAGGAATAAAGACGCAGACCTACTGGAGAACGGACTTGAGGATATGGGGAGGGGGAAGGGTGAGTTTTGACAGGGCGAGAGAGAGTCATGGACATATACACACTAACAAACGTAGTAAGGTAGATAGCTGGGGGGAAGCAGCCGCAAGGCACAGGGATATTAGCTCGGTGCTTTGTGACAGCCTGGAAGGGTGGGATGGGGAGAGTGGGAGGGAGGGAGACGCAAGAGGGAAGACATATGGGAACATATGTATATGTATAGCTGATTCACTTTGTTATAAAGCAGAAACTAACACACCATTGTAAAGCAATTATACCCCAATAAAGATGTTTAAAAAAAAAAAAAAGTATTCTTTCAAATACCAAGGCAGTTTTACCAACTTTACCTTTTTGATGAATATCAAATAGATCATAAGTTTACAAAGACTAAAGAAGTTCACTTATACATTGATAATCTGGAGTACTTCAAATATTAATATGGTCATGATATTAAGAAAAAATTAAAATATTTTAGTATATTTTACTTCCTTTTAGGAGAGTTTCCTATAAAGAATATTTACACAGTAGCATATCCACTTTCTTATTACTTTAGTCAAAGCATGTAACAAATGCAGGGCTTTATAGATTTATAAGTGGTTTTAAGTGGAAGGGTAGAAGAAGAGCAGACATAAGTTCCAGTGGACTTTGAAATTTTCATATAATCTGTAAGCATGTACTTCTTCACATTCTGGCTTGAAGACAAATTTTGACATTTTTGTCATGCCCCCAGTGAAGGTGTGGGTGGGACTATGGAGGTATTGAGGTTGGTTCCAATTGCACCAGCTCCTGTATCAGAAAATTAGTAATTGGAATATTCTGTCCTAATGTTTTAAATTCAACCTAACTTTGGAAGCTTTGGGCAGGAATTGAGCCCAGTGTCAGTTGAGAAAGAATGTGCCAACCAAGAAAAGTTCCAAATGATTCTTTTATCCTCAGGGCCACTGTGAACTCTGCAGTGTGAACTGGGAATTTGCTTTGGGATGACTTCTAGACATTGACCTTGGCAAAATCAGGTAGTGTTTAGACAGAACTGTTACCATGATTATTTTGTCTGAATGGATGGTTAGGTCAGGTAATTAACTAATTAATTAGACATTCAATCAATCTTTAAGTCATTTAATTAATTAACTTGATACTTAAAATGTGAGACATAGCTACTCCTAAGGGTAAGACATGGTCATAAAATGTAGTTAATGCCCTCTATGAGCTTTCTCTTATTCTCTGACTCCCTGACTCTCTCTCCCTCAATTTCTTTCTTTCTCTCTCTCTTTCTTTCCCTTCTTTCCTTCCTTTCTCCCTCCTTTCCTTCCTTCCTTCCTAACCTTCTGAACAGTCTGAGGTTCTTTTTTTGTTTGTTTTTGCATCAATACAGGATGTTATTAAGGTTTGTAATTATGCTAAGGATCCCACATTTTGTATGAACTGCTTCAGTTTTGAGCCCTATGATTTACTGAAAGAATTACTGCATTCTTTCCTCTAGATCTGAGGCACTTTTCATATTCTTCCATTTTCATGCCCTTGGTAATATAAATATTTTGATCTTTCTCTCTTCCAATTCCTTCAGAAACTTTTGTGAAACATTTCTAACCATTCTGGCTTTTTTTCCCTTACCTTATTGCTGATGATCTGAAAGATGTCTGTTTAAAGTTTTAACACAACCTGAAATATATACAAGTTTCTTACTGAGTGAAATTATAAATTCTAGTTGATAGTTAGGAACTGCTAAGCCATAATTTTCACTGAGCCTAACAGCTCCATTTTGACAGAGACTTAAACTTTATATTAAAATGTTCTTTATCCTGTCCTTGTTTCCAGTGGGACCCTGAGCAAGCTGAAGTCAGTAGTTCTGAGGTTTCATATCCAAAATATTATTTCTTCATCTCATTATCCATTCCTAACACTTGTGTGAAACTTTCTTTGATTAATTTCTTTGTGAATAACTGTGTTTTCTGTGATATTGCTGCCTCCCATGTTTAAACAAATCATACTTCCTGTAACAAAAGCTGTGGATACCTCATGTCTCCTGACCTCACCCTTGAATTCACCTACAGCTAAGGTGACAGTGTCATGAAAGAAAGCCTCCTCTTCAAGGCCTGTGTCTCTTTGAGGGCTTTGCTCTAGAACTGTGAATGAATGATGGTCAACAATAATGGCTGCCCAGAATGATCAGAGATCTAACATCTCCAGGAATGCCTGTCAACTGATGATGGACTGCAGTTGATGGACAAATGCCCCAGCTTCCCATTACTCATATGAAAATATTGAAACATATTCTACAGACTCCTAAGAGGGGCCCAGTTGGAATTAGTCTAAGTTGTCCACAATGGGGGCTTGTTCAATAGCACACCCACTATTGATTTTTTTCCCTTCCTTGGTTCACTTTCCCACTCCCTTACTTGTGCTTCCTGAAATCACATCCCAGATAAACCACCTAACATTCCAGATAATTTATCAGGTTAATTTTGGGAGGAATCTACCTAAGACCTTTTTTTTTGGTTTAATAGCACAGGGAGACTGCATCTATCCCTGACTCTGTATACTCTCTGATACTACAGGCCTGAATGAGCCTCCCAGGAGAGGACCAGACTATGATTCAGTTGCTGTTTACTTGTCTTCTTATGCTTCTCACTGTACAAAGCATATTGGTACACACAGATGGAGACTTCTCTTCAACTTTCTGAGGCAAGGTTAAAATTAACTACTGGCATGATCATTTACACTGGGCAAAATACATTCATATGCTTATCTCATTGATTCTTCACAACATTTTGAAAGGTCAGCATATTTAACCCCATTTACAGATGGAAATACTGAGAGTTGGATTAAAGGACTGCATAAAAACCCAAGTATGACATGGACTACAAAAGACCACATCAGTAAAAGAGTCCTTTTAACTTCATAGTCAGTGGATGCTTCTAGATACCATTCAAGGCATGAAATCATTACTTAGAAACTGAAAATCCTAGGGAACACTTTATTTTCATTAGTATGACCACTTTATATCATCCCATCATAAGGAAAAACAAAACCTAAAAAACTTTTTTTTTTCCTGAAGTTCAATAAGGTAGTGATCATTCAAGCTCCTTGTCTTCAATCATAAAAACCAAGAGGTTGGGGGAAGGACTTAAATGTAGATCTAAATAGCCATGTTTCAAATACCAGAAGTAAGCTCACTTCCAACTATAAACAATCTTCTCTCATAATATTACCACTGTCTTCAAGACACTTCACCATTTTCTGCTTACTGCATCATATCTTCTTTGCTTTTCCCTGGCCTTTGAAGTTATTCTAAATATATTCCTTCCTGTCAGAACTTGTATTATCATTTGATCTCAACACACATCTCCTTAGAGTCAGACCACTTCTCTCACCATCACTTCTTTCAGCTCAAATAATGCCTGTATCCCTCCATTCAAATTCCACCCATACTTCATGGTCCCACGGGAATTCACATTATTCTGCTCCCAAAGAACCCCAGTGTCCCCATCCTTGTGGGCCATCTTCCTTTCCTAAACTGTTATGTGTATTGGTTTTCAATCCATTTAAGGGAAAGACTAGGTTTACCAAGTCCTTAGCATCTCACTAAATACAATGTAATTACACAAAACACATCTCAGGCAAAGCAATGAGAAGCTCCAAAATGGAGAGACAACCTGTTGTAATTCTGAGACTGTTTCTTTAACCAGGAGATCACTAACTAACTCTGTTTATTGCTCTGGGCCTTAAGTGCAGGAAAGTAACAAAAGAAAATTCCTTTGAGCACCCCAATTTCAAACACATTATGTATTTTCAGTCACAGAAGGATGTATGAGAACTCACCTCCTAAATGTATAATACTCAATCTTCACCTGCAATGTGGAAGAGTCACCCAGATACTTCTGGGATTAGGTTTAAGATTTTCCCTTGAGATGGATTCTATGGAAAACATTTGAGGCTTTATGAAAAATAAATTGAGATTGTCTTGCAAGCATTTTAGGCCAAAGGGAAGAGTAAGCCTTCTGTGTGGTTGGAGTGCAAATAAGGGAAATTTCCCTGGAGCTGTTTAAGAAGTGAGTCTGGTCCAATTTTAAGAGAGCTCCTGCTCTGCTCTGCAACATCTTTAAGGAGCTGATCTAGAGAGTCTTCATGAAATAACTTGGAAGCAGCTCAGAGTCTTGGTCAGCTCTGTAGGGAAGACAAAGAGAATAAGCCATTGAGCTGAACGTATTTTTTTTTTTTTTTTTTTTTTTTTGCGGTGCGCAGGCCTCTCACTGTTGTGGCCTCTCCTGTTGCGGAGCACAGGCTCCAGACGCGCAGGCTCAGCGGTCATGGCTCACGGGCCCAGCTGCTCCGTGGCACGTGGGATCTTCCCAGACCGGGGCACAAACCGGCGCCCCCTGCATCGGCAGGCAGACTCTCAACCACTGCACCACCAGAGAAGCCCTGAATGGATTATTGAATTAGGAATTTGGAAAGGGTTTGGGGGCAAGATAGGAAAAGGGTTGCTTCTTAAAAGAGGGAGCAGAAGTTTTGCAGCAGGGCTGAAGATGATCTTTCTGCCAGGGCTGCTAGATAACTGCCAGCTTCTTTGCTTATGGAAGGATTGTTGTTACTAAGGTCACCTTAGGTATTGCAGATAAAACTATAAACAACTGTGCTCCTCACAATTCAGGAAAGGTTTAGCTGAGGGCAAGCTAGATGGATGGCAAGGAAAGTGATTAAACAGATGAAAGCCAAGAACTATTAAATGAGGAAGCAGTCTAAATATAACAAAACAAAACTTCACTCTGTTAAGGTAAAGGTTACAGGAGAATGGCCAGCCACTCAACAAATTATAATTTGCCACTAATGTGTCTCAGGCTGGGTGTGTCAGATGCTAGGACAAACATGGTAAGTTGGTCAGACCATGAGATCCTGCTCTGCCAGGAATTTGTGTTCAAAGAACGCCTGAGTAGGAAAGGATTAAGAGCTGATTTAGTCTAGAGGCAAAAACTGACCAGAGGTCTGAAGATATGAACTGTTTATTTCTAAAACTTGAATTTGAAAACTAAACGTTTTTAGACTAGGTATGTAAATCCCAGATGCCTTTGTTCTAAGCCCTTCTTGTTCTTGAGCCATTGAATTTCCTGAAATGTTTTCTTGCCACTGAAAGCCTTTGAATTTGCAACTCCTGCACATCTCCTAGTTTTACAGATGGGGAAACTGAGGATGAGAGAGGGTAAGGGATTTCCCTCTGTTTTCACTGCTGAATAGGAGCAGAGGCAGGACTAGGACCTGGACTTCTTACTCCTTGTCTAGCTCGCTCACATCAGAGCTGTTAACATTTTGTGTAATCATGGAGAATGAGTCAAGTCCTAAATGTCTCTCTTGGGTTATTCAGAATATCAGTTTCCGAACACTACATGACCATAGTCTATTGCTTTAGCCACTCAGCACCCCTCCTACCCCTTCTGTTGCTTTTTTCCTTTTCCCAGGTGAGTAAGACAATGAAGCAATCTCAGACAGGCTTTAGAATGTTTGGAGCAAACTGAGATGGACTGCTCCAAAATTCAATTACTGTTTCAGGTCCACTGAAGAGAGGCAACATGATAGAGACAGATGTTCAAATCTGTTCCTTCTCCCCCACCCCTGTACCAAATTCCTTATCTTGGCCTCTTCTACTCTGTAGCTCATGTCCCATCAGCTCTTCAGTCTTCATGTCTGGATAATCGCCCTGATGTAGACTAGGGATTACAGCCACCCTTCCTCCCAACAGCATTACCCAGAAGCCATCAGCACATAATGATTTTCAGTTGCAACTGAGCAGGATGAGAGTATCATTTTAATTGTTATTGAATAACTGTAAATTAAGCAGGGAAACAGAAAAGACATGAAGTGATGGGGATGGGAATTGTACTTCTGTTCAGAGCCGTAAATTTTGGACTACTGCAATTGTACTGTGACTCTGAAAACAGAGAATTTATGATTTGTTTTATATATACTGGGAAAACTTCTAGAATCTATTGCATTTTCTTTCTAATAGTAGATTTAGTTTGTTCTCTATAGAAAAATGACAGGGCAATAAAAGAGCTCCTTGCTTTATGGCACCAGAATATTTTAGATAAGACTCAGTCCTGAGACTTAATTGCTTTTATGCTGGTGGAGAGCAACAGCAAAGCAGGGGGAAGACATAGAATGGTGGTGTCACAGCCAATTTAGTCACAGGCTGAGAAACGAAAGAGGGAGGAAACTAGCATTTTATGTATTAGAAAAATGAACAGGCTTTTTGCCCATTCATTGACAGCCATGTGCCCATCCCTGGGCTAGGTTCTTTGGGACATTGAGTAGAATGAGAACAAAACAGAAAAACAAACAAACAATCACACAAACCTGGTGCTGTTTGTATGTAATTTAGTTTGGAAAACAGAAAAGATGTTTAGAATCAAAGACTAGGTTTTGTGGTTCAACTAAATTACATGACTCTGAAGAAGGAAAAGGCAGGTATGAGCTAGAGAAATCTAGGAATGTTTCTTGCACAAGTCAGATATGGAGAGAAGATTTGAACAGATAGAGAGAAGAAGTGAAGGGGTGGGGTCTCAGGAGATGAGTCTGGTGTGATATAGTTGAGGCTGGAACAATGGAAGGGGCAATGAGGGGACTCACTAGTCTGAAGCAGAGGGTCTGTGTGAGAATGTTGCTGAGAGATGGCCATAAATGTCAGTCACTCAAAAACAGAGCTGCTAAAGGCTTTCTGAAGGTCGTCATCCTGACTTATCAACAGGGATAACAGCCCTCTTTCAGCAACACAAAATAAGGCTTGTTACTTGGCTGAAGTAAGGAGCTAGCTAGGTGGAATATTTGGCCCCAAATCTGTCCCCTGATCTGCCTGATGAGCTCTGAGGTCATCTAACCAGGAGCAAAGCCTTTTCGTCTACCATGAGAAATGTGGTTTCAAATGCCAAGGACCTTGACAGAGGAGACATAGAGTTGGACAGTCACTGAATGTGACTGATGACCAAGGCTTTTCTGAGAAGGCAGTTTGGTGAGTGGAGAAGGAAACAGGGTGTGACTTGACTGCCTGGAGGTGATAGAGGGAGTGGCACATTTTGTTGGTGGGGTGATGAGCAGTAAGAAAGTACACATATACTTCACTCACTATGACAATCTCTAGGTCCATCCATGTTGCTGCAAATGACATTATTTTGTTCTTTTTTATGGCTGGGTAATATTCCATTGTATATATATGTAACACATCTTCTTTATCCATTCCTTTGTTGATAGATATTTAGGTTGCTTCCATGTCTTGGCTATTGTAAAAGTGCTGCAATGAACACTGGATTGCATGTATCATTTTGAACCATATTTTTCAGCCAGAGAAAGACAAATATTGTATGATATTGCTTATATGTGGAAGCTAAAAAAAATGGTACAAATGAACTTATTTACCGAACAGAAATAGTCTCAGATGTAGAAAACAAACTTCCTGGGGTGGGGGGAGGGAGGCGGTGGGGGAAGGCGGGGGAGGGATAAATTAGGAGATTGGGATTGATATATACACACTACTATATATAAAATAGGTAACTAATAAGGACCTACTGTATAGCACAAGGAACTATACTCAATACTCTGTAATGACCTATATGGGAATAGAATCTAAAAAAGAGTGGATATATGTATTTGTATGACTGATTCACTTTGCTGTACACCCCAAACTAACACAACATAGAAAATCAACTATGCTCCAATAAAAATTATTAAAAAAAAAAGAAAAGTATATAAAGGGAGACCTCCTGATGTGGGAGAAAGAGCAAGGCTCTGAGGTTCAGATAGACCTGAGTTTAAGTCCTGACTGTCAACTTCGGGGGATCAGCAAGTACTCAGGTTTCAAATAAAGATGGCAAAATTTATGTTAGATTAGAGAATTAGAGAGTGTGTAAGTAAAACTTATGGCACAATGCCTGGCTCCAACAGAAACTGGATAAATGGTAGTAATTATTAATTTAAAGAAAAATATGGGAACATCGCAAAAGAACTTAACCAGCTTGACAATTTTGACAACTTTAGCACTGATGAAAGAGGAACTGAGGCTCAGTTGCAAAATTATTAAAAGTCTCTTCCTGTTCTTCACCCCATGCTTCCCAACCGGTGTGAAATCATGTCACGACTTCCTTCTCAGGACTATGAGATACAACTGTTGTTTTAAATCTACCTAGAACCTACTATATCTTTGTCTGGTAACCACACCTCAATTTTTCCTAGAGAAATCATCTCTCTACACTTAGTCCACAGAATTGGTGAAGAGTTGAGCCTAACTCCCAGCTGCAGGGCAAGCATTTGATTGAGGCATAACAAGTCAGAATTGTCCACCCTCTGTCACCCCCACCCCCAACTACACCCCGTATCCCCAGGAATTTAATTCTAACTCACCAATCAGTCCAATCAGAGCAAGTCAAAGGTCTTGTAACTATTGGGAAAAGAAGCTTTCTACTGGGGGTGTTGTGAGGACAGGAAGAAAGCTGAGAGCTGGCTACCTAATGAGAAGAACCTGCCAGAATGAAGCCACCTAGAGGAAAGCAGAGAGGAGAGATGAGAGAGTCCTGAGTTAGTTGACAGCTAATATGCCAGGCACTGGACGTCAAATTTACTTAAACCTTTCAAAAACTCTACGAGAAAGTTATTAATAATATCTCCATTTTAGAGAAGGGAAACATTTATTCACTGAAAGGCTGAATGAGTAGCTTCGAGTTCCACACCAAATACATAACCGTACTGGGATTTAATCCCAGGCCATCTGGCTTTGGAGTGCTTGCCTTAATCAGTGAGTTGTGCTGTCTTTTCAAACAATGTTTTAGATTCTGGGTTCCCTATGCTTTTCAGTTATGTGAACCAACACATTTCTCTTTTGCCTCAAGCCAGTTTGAGCTAGGATTTTGACACTCGCATCCGAAGGAGTCCCAAGTAATTCACTTGAATGCCCAATGTTCTCTCTGCCTTTCTCAGGCCACAGTCTTAGCTCAGACCCTCCTCTTTACCTGCTGAGGTCATAGCCAAAATATATAGACTGTCATTCAGAGTCCTCCACATTCTGGTACAAAACTGTATTTGGAACTTATTTCCATTCCTCCTCTATAAAAATTTCCTCTTTGTTGTTTATTAATGATCTCTCAAACCTACAGCTGAGCTAAATACCTCCTCTAAGTCCATTGAGATCTCTTATCCTGTGCTCACTCATATTACTAGAGAAGAAATCTAAAGTAATATCTTGCAATTTCTGAAAACTCCATCTCTCATTCAATAAATTTAGTCACTCCCCCCTTTTTTTCTCCTTTGCAAACGGAAGTGAGAGGCTGCAGTCTTCTCACCACACACCAATGCTCCTTGTTAGCTTTTGAGGAGTATTGAAATATTTTAAACGAGGTTTCCTTGTAACCATTTCTTTCTCCCTTCTATATTTTCTCCTTGTCAAAGTGCACTCCCAGCTGTGTGGGATTGTTTGGTGTTGTTCTGTAGTGAAAGGATGAGAATAATAGTTGGTTAACATAAAGACGGAAGGAGGGTTTCCCATATGACAAGGAGCTAATATTTGATGCGAGAAAGTTGCTGTTTCTAACTTTGCTAGAAAAGGCAGCATTTTCAGATTGAAATCTCTAGGACTGAGACAGATTTCTTGAGAAGGTTCATGGTCCTCCACTTGACCACATGGATTTGTTTGGGACTTTGCTCTGCCTCAAAGGCATGGAGGAGAGTAATCTGTTAGCAACACACCTGAATTCCCTCCCTACCCTGTGTGCTCTAAAATGATACCCCAATCCTGAAGTAGGCTGAGCTTTTCCCCTAAGGCACTGGTTATACACTGCCAGGTTCTTAAGCTTCATTCTCAACTTCCCCATTTTCTGCTTTCCCCAATACCTGATTTTCCCATCAGATCTGCAAACTCACAAACTTCAACTTTGAACTGCTTGCAGCTCCAAAGAAACAAACAACAGGATGGGGAAGAAACAAACACTCACAGCAACCCAAGAGTTTGTCCTAGGGAAGGTCTGGTTGTCCTCACAACCTATTTTCAGAGAGAAATAGTTGTTGTTTCAGATGATTGAGGAGGAGTACATTGGATTATCACAGTGCTGAAATGGAATTTCTGCATAAGGCTGAATAAAAGTCCATCTTAAACATAGTCTGCCTCCCTGATAATCAATTATGGCAAAGTCCCTACATCATTGCAGTGGTGAGAGTCTCCTTGGGAAATTCAATGCTGTTGAAGAACCCAATGGACACAACTTAGAATATGAATTTTAGCAGTGCCCACTATAAATCCCTGCCCCTTCCCTAAGTAGCAGAAGCTCAGTTCAACAGCAGCTTGAGATGGTGGTCCAAAGGACCAGGGGAAGCTCCTCAGCTCTGGCTCTAGAGCCTATAAAGTGCTTGAAGTTCTTGGGAAAAATGTATAGAGTAATGAATATATTTTATACTTTCCCCTAGCATACCCTGAATACAGATTAACCTAATTTCTCCAGTGGTTTTCCTGTAATAGAGAGTAAATGCACATTTATGAATTGCTTGAACAACACTAATACACTGATGGGACTTTGTCTTTAACTCATATCACAAGATTGGAAAGAGAACTTATGCATCTTGAATGTTTCCATTCTATCCTGAGTCCTGAGTCTTAAAAAGAAGTATATATGTCTTTTTAATTTCAAAGATTTCTGTTGATCTAGCCAATTGCATTCTGTTGACTGTGAACTATTTAATCAAATTTTCTAGTTCACTGGTTCCAGCACCACAAGAAAAGTGATTTGTTTCTTTACAGTTCACTGGGCGAATAAATGTCCAGTCACTTTCTGGGGACATCACCGCTTACTGTCATTTGGGGTTTTTGCTTCTGGGCTCCACTTCAGTTTCCTGTCCAGTTACCTAATCTCATTTCTCAGTGGCTTGGCTATGTGAGGCTTCTAGGACACAATGCCATTTCAAGGCACAGAGTTGCAGGGAAAAAACGATGCACGTGTTTACTGTTTCAGTTCATAATGTAGAAGTCATATACACTGCAGTCATCTTTACTATTACTGAAACAGGAGGGAAGGGGGAAAGGTATAACCTTTGAAAGAATGACATAGCCTGAGGACATGACATAAACGGATTAGAATCAAATGGGTCCAAATGGGTCCAAGATGGTGGACAAGTCGACTTCCACTAAACCTTGAGCCTCAGTATGCGCTCATTGTAACACATCAGCAAGCTAAATGACACACCCACAGGCGCCATGACAGTTCTAAGGTGACCATAAGGATCAAAAACTGGGCAGTGGCCTAATTCCTGGAAATCCCTGCCCCTTCTGGAAATGGCTGGAATATTCCTCCCACTCATTAGCCTATGAAATTACCCACCATTATAAAAATTGACAACCCCATACTCTGGTGCCTTTCTCACCTTCTGAGATGGGCCACACCCTGTCTGTGGCGTGTGTTTCTCTCTAAATAAATCCACTTCTTACCTATCACTTTGTCTCTCACTGAATTCTTTCTGCTATGTGACATCAAGAACCTGAGCTTCATTAAGTCCTGAAACCAGGTGTGTGATCTCAGTTGGAAGACTCTGGGTTTTGGCCAGGTTCAAGTCCCAGCCATGTGGATTCAAGTCCCAATCTGGGTTTTGGCCAGATTCGAGTCCTGGCTGCTTGGGTTCAAATCCTAATCTGGGTTTTGGCTGGGTTTGAGTCCCAGCATGTGAGCTCAAGTCCCAAAGTGAGGTGCATGGTTTCATTACTTCTTTGATCCAAACATCTTATTGGCATCTTTTACTTTTATATTAATTCTTCTTACATCCAAACTGCAGATACTCAATCACAGGTCAGTCTTTTTGTTCTTCAAAGGGAACAGATAATTAATTAGATAATTAGAATTAGATAATTAATTTGATGTTTCTTTCTGAGAACACCTTACAAAAACTCTTGATTTCTCCCTCACTCCTCCCAAATTACAATCTACAATCCAACTCTATGAAATAATTTTAATTGCTTAGAAGGAAATAGTGTAATTCCTGGGCTATTTTAAACAGCAGTTTGCCAGCTTTATGAAAACTATAATAATTTATATTATTTACCTACCCCACCCTTTAGATGATAGAGTGAAGGGAATGGAAAACTTACACAGAAACCTAGATGAGGGTATATGTAATACTGTAGAGTTTATGATTTTCACTGTAGAAAGAAAGTTAATAATTGGGAGTAATTTCTACTGTCTTCTAGTGGGTGTTATAACCAATGTTAGATTTACTTAGGTCAAGAATAACTTTGAAAAAGCAAGGGTGTCCTGCTTATAATCCTCATTTTTGGAATTTAATGAAGAACATTAAAAAAATATGTAAAACATCAATGAGTTAGTATCACTTCTCACCAGTTTCTTCTAGTGTTAAGCAGTAATCGTATGACTTATTTATAAGCAATTTTTCACTCGTGTTGTCTAAACATGTTTATCTTATCTTTTTTATTATAATGGGTGGGTCCAGGCAATTTTCAGTGCTTTGGGAAGGGGGTCCTTTTACAACCAAAAACTACTGCAACTTCAAAGGAAGGAATCATAAGTGAAGGCAGAAACAAATAACAATAGCAAGAACAATAATAACACAACAAGATGCCCTCTGTAAAGTAAATGCTCTCAAGTTCACTGGAAGACTTTTAGCATAACCCATGTTTTAAATCAATATGTTCTAAGGCCAGGGACCTGAGTTTCTCTTCTCAGCAAATCTCCACCTCATAAAACTATATGTCTTTTTTGTTCTCAGTGCTTTAGAGGGATATGTTCAAATGGCTTGTTTTCTGGCCCACGAAGCCTTTCTTTAGCTGTATTCAACCTGTTATCAAGCCTGTCTATTGAGTTCTTAATTTAAACTATTGTGTTTTTCAGTTGCAGAATCAATTTCCATTAAATTCATTTTTATAGATTCTAGTTCTTAGAAGAAAGTCTAAATTTTGGTCATCTATTATTTTGAATATATTAATCAAAATTAATTAAAAGTCTGTGTCTAATAACACTGATGTCTGGGTCAGCTATTGTTCAGTTTTTATATGTGTTTGATTTTTTAATCCTGGTCAATTTTTGATAATTAATTTTAATTGAATGCTGAATTTTATATATATAATTGTAATGTCTTAAGATGATGCTAGATTTTTGCCAGGGGGGTTCATCCTATTCTCTGGCAGGCAGCAGAGGGACAGATCACCTTGATGGACTCAGGGAGTTAAGACTGCTTTGCAATATTTGTGAGACTTGCTATAATACTGGTTTTATGGCATTTCTCAGGGATAGCCCTGCAGAGATACAAACTGAGAGCTTGCATTGTTATCCAGGGTTCTCCCTCTTTGTGGGTCCTGAACTTCATTTTTTTCTCCCGGGGACTAAAAGATGATAAGGATCTCTGCTCAGATATTCAGCCACTTTCCTTTGGTGTCTGCAAAGCTCTACAAGCAAATTTCTTGAGGGGAAATTTGGAACCTGTCCTGTGTCTAGTGTCAGGCTCACTTGTTTGTGTCTCCCTCCTTCTGGGACCTGGATCCTTCAGTCCTTCCTGCCTTTGCAATCTTGAACATCAATCTTCCCTCCTCAGCCCTGTGAGTTTTCCTAAAGCTCTGTTAACTTCTCTGTATCTCAGTAACTACTTTCTGCCTGGCTGGTCAGTCTCTTTCTTCATTCATAAATGAGAGAAGGCTCTGAGGAAAAGAGCAACACCTAGAAAGTTAGGCTCACTTTGATGATATTTCCTTCTCTCCAGGTCTTAGTCCCTCAAGTCCTGGCTGTTTCTGAGGCCTTTGATCAGGTTCCTTTTTAATTTAATCTGACTTATATGATTGGTTTTGATAGGATAACTGCTGTAAGCTTTTCCATTATAGACAGCACAGAAGCTTCTTCATGCAATTTGGAAATATAATTTTCAAAAGGAGTTAAGAAACAAGTGTTCACTTCCCAGGTGTCCAATTATTTTGACCAAAGCTGTGTTTTTCAATTGCAAGCTAAAAAACCCCTGCCTTCTTTAGCATATTCTCACATACTTTTTGCATAATTTTGATACCTTAAAACAGGAGTTTCTCTTATGCCATTTTACCTGTGTAAGGAATGACATTTTCTGTCTCCTTGTGTTTCCCAGTCTCACATCTCTTTCAATGTATGCTAGTGACTTCAAGTAATAAGGTGGAAGAATAAGCATATATCCAAGTGTGTTTTACAGAACTCAAAGATATTAATGATTATATGTAAAATGTAGTTAGGATCAGAATAAAGTTTATTACTTGAATTTTCCTACATGTAAACTTCCTTGGCAGAATTTCTCAGAGCTTTTAAAATACTACTTTGAATCATGATAAAGTGTGTATAGTGTACACTGTTTCTCAAACGTATATGACCAAGGAATCCTTTTTCATAAAGTGTCTTGAAGGATAAACATACTAAGGAAACATATTCTTAAGCACAGTCTATACTGTTGGTTTAGGACTAGGTTACCTTGATAAGTATCAAAGGCTGAAATATCCCTTAAATGTGTAAAGTGCCACTTTTAGTTTGCAGAAGTAAGAATATTTACCATTGAGTGATTTTTTGTAGTCCATTATTATTTTTAAATTGAATTACTTCTGTTAGCATGTATGGACACTCCTTCTCCAATAATAAATATTCAAGAGATGTTAGTTTCTTTTAGTTCATAATTTCCCTTAAACCATACAACAACCCATATGAAATAAATGATATCTGTAATTTAAAAATGAACAGATTCAGGCTACAAAAAGTTAGATAACTTTTCAAGATGTTAGAAATATTAAGTGACAGGGATGGGAATTTGACTTAATATTATCTAATTCTAAACTAAATGCCTGAATAATCAGACTCCCACACTGCCAGGCTGAGAAGTGCTAGAGAAGGACAAGGGGAAAATGGTGAGATGGAAAAGCAGATTTTGAGAACGTCAATATTTTATGTCTTAATATGTTGAGGTGAAATGTGATGGTGATTGGATCTTTCCCCATGAGTATTTTTAGTTACCCATGAGGTAGAAAATTCCAGGAAAGAGGAGCGTATATATCTTGATGGTAAAAATACATGACGATGTATTATAGCTAACACTTCAATGGTACTTATTTTATATACAAGACACTGCTCTAAGTGACTTACAAATACCTATTAACTCAATCTTTAAAATCATTCAGATGATGTTAGTAATAATTGTCATGTACAGATATTGCTATCAATTATGGGTTATTTATTTTGCAGTAGGCCAGTTTTATATGCAGTGCCTCTTTTAATCCTAACAATGCATCAAGAGATACGAACTATTTTCTCTATGATGATACTGAGGCATAGCAAGTTAAATGAGAGGTCTCAATATCACCTGATTAGTGGTCCCAATCCAGAGTGTATGAAAAAAAAACTAGTATTTTTAATCATCATATTATACTTGAGCTAAACTTTGAGGGCTGTGTTAATGGGGAAAATAATCTGTGAAACACCACTTAAATTCTATGCCTCTTTATGTTTTCTCAGTTAAAGTTCCATAAAAGATTGATGACCAGCACCTAAGCAATTATATTAGTTTGTATGGTTTTTATGGTTAAATAATAAATGTTATGAGATCCAGATAGAATTAATCATAAGAAAATAGTAAAAACATGTCCCAAGAGCAGATTTTGCAGTTTTTACTGCAGCAAAATTACAACTAAATTCCCCGAAGATAATAACTGTAATTAATTTCTAACATTGGTAAGCATAGGATACAATTGAGAAGGGCAACTTTGGGAGTACAAAAATAAGTTTATAGCCATAGAAATGACAGAATAGTGTTCCTTGCATTTAAATTGAACTGTTCCCTCATCAACAAACTCTACCACATCCAGCCAGATTAAGGAAGAGGATAATACTTTTACTAAGAATTTAAGTAATCCCTAAGAAGTGTTCAGGTCAGTGCTTCATCTGGATCTTTGTGTAGCTAAGAGCAGATATTAAGAGATTCAATAAATGCATAAATATAAGACAAGGTTGCTCCTCAAAAACAGTTCTCAGGGCTTCCCTGGTGGCACAGTGGTTGAGAGTTCGCCTGCTGATGCAGGGGACTCGGGTTTGCGCCCCGGTATGGAAGGATCTCACATGTCGCGGAGTGGCTAGGTCCGTGAGCCATGGCCGCTGAGCCTGCGCGTCTGGAGCCTGTGCTCCACAACGGGAGAGGCCACAGCAGTGAGAGGCCCGCATACCGCAAAACAAAAACAAAAACCAGTTCTCAGAAAAGTTTGTGTTAGACTTTTTCTTGATTCTAGTTATATCCTGCCATCTCTGGGATAGGATTATATATCCCCACCAGTTGCTATGTACTTGTAATGCTTTTCTGCAGGATGAATGTATATGTATGTCCCTATTCCAATGTTGTGGCAAATGGTGATCTGACTTGCTTTGATCAATGAAATGTGAGTACATTTCATTGGTAGGGCATACTTCTCCTGCCTGAATTTCAGGATAAAAAAGATATTGAAACATGAAATAGAATGGTATGGAGCTGACATATAACGTGAATAATAAATAAAACCTGTTGTTGTAAGCCATTAGGATTATAAGGTTGTTACCTCAGCAAAACACAGCAAAACTTCACTGATCCAAAATTATTATATATAGAAGTCCTTATGACTTTTCCCATTTAGAGTGCTATTTTAATTACTTAATTTGAGAGAATAGTTACTGTTTGGTAAAAACAAAAAATCATACAAGTCTAATTTTGGACCTCTCTTGGGTTAACTTCAGGAAACTGATTAAAAAGGAAGTGTATAAAGTTAACACAAACTTTGCAATTATTCCTAGGCATATGAACTCACAATTGCAAATGTTGGATATCCTTGTAAGCTGGTGTTTTGAAAGATTTTAATGACCACTATAAACATTATATTAGTGATGACTTTGAAAAAGCACAAAATTAATGAGATAAATAGCAACAGCTGTATATCATTAAGCAGTTACTTCTTACTTAGAGCAACAATTTTAGTGAAAAAAAAAAAACCCTACAGCTCAGATTATAAAAAATGCTGTATCTCAAACAACTTAGAAAGAAGGGAATATGTTATATTGTGAAGATCTGTGTTAGATGACTCAAAACTAGACTCTATACTTATACTAAAGTTGAAGATGCATATGAAAAATTAGAATAAAATTTTTCATGAAATATGAATAAAAACTTGCTAGATTAATATATCATTGTTTGTAATATGTATTTTAAATATGCATACATAACTATATTAATAAATTAAATATTATAATAGACATTGGCATAGTTTCATCCATGTCTATAAGGTTTTTTTTTTTAACCATTTTGAGTATATAACCTGTAAGAGACATGGATGAAAAAAATTTACTTAGTTAAATAAAAAAAGTAAGCTAATATCAGGGGCCATATTTTATCTGAAAGAAACTGCATACTGTGAAGGTAAGGGTACAATTCATTCTTAGCAACATGGAATCTCTAATAATGCTAGTCCTATATTTCACCATGTAAAAATTGGCTCTATTAAAGATCTTTTTTAGATGATAAGAAATGAAAGTATCTTATTTTCTATAATACATGTTCCCTGTTTCTTAGACTGGGCCATCCAGATCTTTAATGTTTATTTCCTGGATCTATAATGTCATTCAACTTATCAGCTGTAGGTTTGATTGTACCAATTTGAAAAAATAATGTTTCTCCTTGGGTGGTGGGAGATGCATGTGTTTGTATGTGTCAGTGAGAGAGTGCATGGGGGTGGGTGGGCCTGAATTAAGAGTTTCTTTTGGACTTTTCAGGATGAAATAAAAAAGGAGACATTACAATGGACACCACAGAAATACAAAGGATCATAATAGATTACTACAAGCAACTATATGCCAATAAAATGGACAACCTAGAAGAAATGACAAATTTTTAGAAAGGTACAACTTTCAAGACTAAACCAGGAAGAAATAGAAAATATGAACTGACCAATCACAAGTACTGAGATTAAAACTACAATTAAAAATCTTCCAACACACAAAAGTCCAGGACCAAATGGCTTCACAGGTGAATTCTATCAAACATTTACAGAAGAGTTAATACCTATCCTTCTCAAATTCTTCTAAAAATTGCAGAGGAAGAAACACTCCCAAGCTCATTCTAGGAGGCCATGATCACCCTGATACCAAAAGGAGCCAAAGATATCACAACAAAAGAATATTACAGAACAATATCACTGATGAATATAGAGGCAAAAATCCCCAAGTAAATACTAGAAAAGCTAACACAACAACACATTAAAAGGATCATACACCATGATCAACTGGGATTTATCCCAGGCATGCAAGGATTCTTCAATATACTCAAGTCAATCAATGTGATATACCATATTAACAAATTGAAGAATAAAAACCACATATTCATCTCAATAGATGCAGAAGAAGATTTTGACAAAATTCAACACCCATTTGTGATAAAACCTCTCCCGGAAGTGGGCATAGAGGGAAACTACCTCAACATAATAAAGGTCATATACGACAAACCCACAGCAAACATCATTCTCAGTGGTTAAAAATGGAAAGCTTTTCCTCTAAGATCAGGAAGAAGACAAGGATGTCCACTCTCACCACTATTATTCAACATAGTTTTGGAAGTCCTAGCCAGGGCAATAGAGAAGGAAAAGAAATAAAAGGAATCCAAATTGGAAAAGAAGAAGTAAAACTGTCACTATTTGCAGATGACATGATACTATACATAAAAAATCCTAAAGATGTTACCAAAAAACTACTAGAGCTCATCAATGAATTTGGTAAAGTTGCAAGATACAAAATTATGATACTGTTTAAAGAAATCAAAGATGACACAAACAGATGGAGAGATATACCATATTCTTGGATTGGAAGAATCAATATTGTGAAAATCTACAGATTCAATGTAATCTCCAGATTCAATGCAATACCTATCAAATTACCAATGGCATTTTTCACAGAATTAGAACAAAAAAAATTGCAATTTGTATGGAAATACCAAAGCAGTAGCAAAACCAATCATGAGAAAGAAAAAGGGAGCTGGACGAACCAGGCCCCCTGACTTCACACTATACTACAAAGCTATAGTAAGCAAAACAGTATTGTACTGGCACACAAACAGAAATATAGATCACTGGAACAGGTAGAAATTCCAGAGATAAACCCACACACCTATGGTCACCTAATCTATGACAAAGGAGGCAAGAATATACAATGGAGCAAAGATGGTTTCTTCAATAAATGGTGCTGGGAAAACTGGAGAGCTACATGTAAAAGAAAAAATTAGAACACTCCCTAACACCATACACAAAACTAAACTCAAAATGGATTAAAGACCTAAATGTAAGGCCAGATATTATAAAACTCTAAGAGGAAAACATAGGCAGAACATTCTTTGACATAAATAGCAAAAAGATCTTCTTTGACCCACCTCCTAGAGTAAAGAAAATAAAACCAAAAATAAACAAATGGGATCTAATTAAACTTAAAAGATTTTGCACAGCAAAAGAAAGCATAAACAAAATGAAAAGACAACCCTCAGAATGGTTGAAAATATTTGCAAACAAAGCAACCAACAAGGTGTTAATCTCTGAAATACACAAATAACTCATGCAGCTCAATATCAAAAACACAAGCAACCCAATCAAAAAATGAGCAGAAGACCTAAATAGACATTTCTCCAAAGAAGACATACAGATGGCTAAAAAACACATGAAAAGATGCGCAAAGTCACTAATTATTAGAGAAATGCAAATCCAAACTACAATGAAGTATCACCTCATATTTGTCAGGATGGCCATCATCAAACAATCTACAAACATTAAATTCTGGAGAGGATGCGAAGAAAAGGGAACCCTCCTACACTGTTGGCGAGAGTGTAAATTGATACAGCCACTATGGAGAACAGTATGAAGGTTCCTTAAAAAACTAAAAATAGAGCTACCATATGATCTGGCAATACCAATCCTGGGCATATATCTGGAGAAAACCATAACTCAAGAAGATATATACACCCCGATATTCATTGCAGCACTATTTACAATAGCCAAGACATGGAAGCAACCTAAATGTCCATCAACAGAGGAATGGATAAAGATGTGGTACATATATACAATGGAATATTACTCAGCCATGGAAAACAAAAACAAACAAAAAAAAATAATGCCTTTGCAGCAACATGGATAGACCTAGAGACCATCATACTGAGTGAAGTAAGTCAAACAGAGAAAGACAAATATCATTGATATTGCTTATATGTGGCATCTACAAAAATGGTACAAATGAATTTATTTATAAAGCAGAAATAGACTCACACATGTAAAAAACAAACTTATGGTAACCAAGAGGGAAAGGGTGGGAGGGATAAATTGGAAGATTGGGATTGACATATACACACTACTATATATAAAAAAGATAACTATCAGGAACCTACTGTATAGTATTTGGAACACTACTCAATACTCTGTAATGGCCTATATGGGAAAAGAATCCAAAAAAGAGCGGATATATGTACATGTATAACTGATTCACTTTGCTGTACAGCAGAAACTAACACAACACTAAAAATCAACTATACTCTAATAAAAATTAATTTAAAAAATTTCTTTCTTTACAAATCAGTAATTCATGCTGATGAACACACATTTTGAAATGATCCTGTTCTATAGGATTTTGAGTACAATACACACCCTGGATTCTCTTGCTGGAGCCTGAGGATTTATCTTAGAGTGGGTGACTTGGACTAAAGGAAATGTACTTTTAGGAAAATATGATGGATCATAAGACAAAACCAACACTTTTGGGTGAGGAATGGAATTTTCAGAAGAGTAGTTAAATATTTGCATGTGAAAATTTGCAGACCTAAGGACAGAGTGGAAAGTTTAAAAACCAGGTTGAGCCCATTTTGACATACTTTATGAATGTTTTACCTTACTGAGCTCTATGGTAGATTAAATATGGACACAAATTCTTTAATTCTCCTAGTGACATATGGAATGTTCTCTTGAATCTGGTAAGTCCTGTGATTGTTCTGACCTATGGAATATGGCAGACATGGTCCTGTATCAAGTGCTAGATCTAGGACATAAGAGACTGGCAGCTTCCACTTTGTCCCTTGGAATGCTTGAAACGGGAGCAGCCAACTACCTTGTAATAAAAATGAATATTTTGAGACTGTCATGCTGTGAAGAAGCTCGATCTATGCATAAGTAGAAATGCCAGAATAGACTTCAGCTGTTCCAGCCATCCTAGTCCAGATGCCAAACATATGATTGAAGAACATATGTTCATGTGACTCCAGTCTCAGCCACCATCTGACTACAAACATATGAGGGACTCCAAGAAAGAATCCCCCTGCTGAATTCATCAACTCTAGATATTTATGTTATAATAATAATAAAAAAAACTCAATAAAGAACACAAATAATCACCATGTTGCTTAATCAAGAAACTTGGGGATCATGCTTGACTCCTCCCTCATTTGTACTGCCCACAATGTATTCAAATATCAGTGTATTCCTGAACATAATAGGATATATATATTTATATTTATACTTATATGTATTTTATATACATATATACACATATATGCACATATACACATACACATATTTATGTATATATAATGAATAAATGGAACTTTGAAGTATATCTCAAGGAAGCAGATGATATATTTTCACACATTTGGAAATCATTTATGTTGCTTAGATGAAACCAGAATGTAGGATGTATCCTACAAAATGTGTTTTGCATTTAAAGGGTATTCTGAAGCACAGAATTTCATCATTAAAAACAAAAACCATTTTTCTAGAAATACATATGAAACCAGATATATTCAAAGATAATAAGAGGTTTGGTGTAACCTTTTATGCATAGTTAGACAAACTAAACAGGATTTTTTACCTTGGGCTATGGTAGAAGTCATAATTAGCATAGAAAATTAAGTATATTTTCTCTTTTGTTGTCTTCTTCTTTAGTTTTCCCTTAAATTTTTGTAACTACACAAATAAAATTTGGGTGGTAGTGTTGTTAGGAGAAGTGAGGTATGGGCTCTGCCCTTTTGAAGGTAACAAGAACATGCTGAGGAAAATTGTAATCTCTGAACATACATTGTCACCAACCACTAATCAAGGTAGAGATAAAAAGGGGAAGAGAATGTCACCACCCATAGTAGTTGTGGTTAAGCATGTGGCCTAGCAACATACATAAACCAACCTCCCTACTTAGCCATTACTCTTTACAAATATATTAGAAGAATATAATTTAACGGGAAGAAGAATTGACCTAAAAACATTTGTGCAGCCCGATTTCATACCATATAGAAAAGAGTCTACCTATTTCTCCAACAGTAGAGAAGAAATGCATCCAGTTATCTGTACGCTTCTCACTCTTGTTCTGTATACATTCCTCGAAAAGTGGTTTGGACTCAAGGCTACATTCTGTGACTAGAGAGCACAAATTGATCATAGTTCTGGGAAAAAGATGGAAGATGCCCCCAAATTCCCGAAATCTGGTGATGCTGCCATTGTTGATATGGTTCCTGCCCACAGGAAATATCCTGACAGTCCCACCTGTGAATGACTGCAGGGAGGAATAAATTAATACATCCCCTCTGGAGGCTGACCAGAACCAGGAAAAGTTTGACTTTATTCCCTCCACTAACTCGGGCAAGATGGTTCTTGGGGACACAAGTTTACCATCTTCTTGGTCTGCTGGCTTTCTGAATAAGTCACTATTCCTTGAACCCCCCACAAAAAAGTATTACTATTACATTTAAATAATTACTATTACATTTACTATTACATTTTAAAAAGTATAACTATTATATTTAAATAGTATTACTATTACATTTAAAACATTACATTAAATAAGTATTATTTATTTACATTAAAATAAGTTCTAAAAGTGTAGTTATCCTAGAATATAAGAACATATGTAATGATGGAATTTCAGGCTTCAGCATAGCCCTTAAACACACAACTTTTATAGGATATATACCAGTGTGGCTAAATTATGTTCTTTCATCTAAGCAACATGAAAGAACTCTGAGCTTGTGAAACTATATCATCTAGTCTCAAGATACAAATGAAAGTTTCATTTATTTAATATATAAGTATATATGTACACATACAATGTGTTCAGGCACTAAAAGTTGAAGAAATGCATGGTGGGCAGGGAGGATAAAGAAGAGATCAAGTATGATTTCTAAACTCCTGGCTTAAGCAGTTTGAGGATTATTTGTACTATTGATCAAATTATAAAACACCAAGGGATAGTATATTTTGTGAGTGGAGAGATGATAAGTTCAGTTTGGACATACTGAACTTAAGAAGCCCATAGATAAACCCATGCACATAAGGTCACCTTATTTTGATAAAGAAGGAAAGAATATATGATGAAGAAAAGACAGCCTCTTCAATAAGTGGTTCTGGGAAAACTAGACAGCTATATGTAAAAGAATGAAAATAGAACAATCCATAACACCATATACAAAAACAAACTCAAAATGGATTAAAGACCTAAATGTAAGGCCAGACACTATAAAATTCTTAGAGGATAACATAGGCAGAACACTCTGTGACATAAATCACAGCAAGATCCTTTTTGACCCACCTCTTAGAGAAATGGAAATAAAAAAATAATAATAAACAAATGGGACCAAATGAAACTTAAAAGATTTTGCACAGCAAAAGAAACCATAAACAAGACAAAAAAACAATCCTCAGAATGGGAGAAAAGATTTGCAAATGAAACAACTGACAAAGATTAATCTCCAAAATTTACAAACAATCCATGCAGCTGAATATCAAAAAAAAACAAACAACTCAATAGAAAAATGGGCAGAAGACCTAAATAGACATTTCTCCAAAGAAGATATACAGATTGCTAAGAAACACATGAAAGGATGCTCAACATCACTAATCATTAGAGAAATGCAAATCAAAACTACAATGAGGTATCACCTCACACCGGTCAGAATGGCCATCATCAAAATATCTACAGACAATAAATGCTGGAGAGAGTGTTGAGAAAAGAGAACCCTCTTACATTGTTGGTGGGAAAGTAAATTGATACAGCCACTATGGAGAACAGTATGGAGGTTCCTTAAAAAACTACAAATAGAACTACCATATGACCCAGCAATCCCACTACTGGACATATACCGTGAGAAAACCATAATTCAAAAAGAGTCATGTACCACAATGTTCACTGCAGCACTATTTACAATAATCAGGAGATGGAAGCAACTTAAATGTCCATCAACAGATGAATGGATAAAGAAGATGTGGCACATATATACAGTGGAATATTACTCAGCCATAAAAAGAAACAAAATTGAGTTATTTGTAGTGAGGTGGATGGACCTAGAGTCTATCATACCGAGTGAAGTAAGTCAGAAAGAGAAAAAAAAATACCATATGGTAACACACATATATGGAATCTAAAAAAAAAAAAAAAAGTTCTGAAGAACTTAGGGCAGGACAGGAATAAAGACGCAGACATAAAGAATAGACTTGAGGACATGGGAGGGGGAACGGTAGGCTGGGACCAAGTGAGAGATTGACAGGGATATATATACACTACCAAATGTAAAATATATAGCTAGTGGGAAGAAGCCACATAGCACAGGGAGATCAGCTCGGTGCTTTGTGACCACCTAGAAGGGTGGGATAGGGATGGTGGGAGGGAGATGCAAGTGGGAGGAGATATGGGGATATATGTATATGTATAGCTGATTCACTTTGTTATAAAGCAGAAACTAACACACCATTGGAAAGCAATTATACTCCAATAAAGATGTTTAAAATAATTAATTAATGGGTGCTCAAAACCCAAAGGAAAACTCCATCCTGGGAAAAAAAAAAAAGATGTCTGCTATGCACCTAAGATGAGATGTCATGTAGACAGTTGGCATTATATGGATCTAGTAAACAGGTTAGATGTCTGGACTATATAGATTTGGAAGTTTTCAGTCATCAGCAAATAGATGGTAATTGAGGCCATGAGAGAGATGAGATGAGTGGGATAGAATTTGTATAGAATTTCCAAGATAAGGTTTCAGTGGGATTGAGCAGAAGTTGGAAACCAGCCAACCAGTTAAATATGTATGATTACAGAGGTAGGAAGAAAATCAGGTTGTCATAACTAAAGGGAGAAGAGTTTTTCTAGAATGATGACATGGTTGGTAATGCCAAATGGCTTCTAAGTCAAGCAAATAAATAAATGAAAAGTACTTGTTCGATTTAACTATGTAAACGTCATTAATGATTGTGATGGCAACAGTTTTTGTAGAATAATAGCACAAATCCAGGTAAGAGCTAGTGGAAGAATTTATGGAATATAAAGAATTTAAAGCAGAGACTATAAATAACTCTCTATGGAATGGTAACTATGAGTGGAAATAAAGATATGGGAGGTACCTGATTGGGTATATTAAGTTAAAAGCCTCTTCTATTATTTTATATTGGTTGTCATGTTAATTATGAACTCTCACTTGGATCTTCAGAATAACTTGTTGACTTTATGTACAAAACACCAGCAGCATATTGTGGACACAAAAGAATAACTAACAATCTTTTAAAAATTGTGTGTTTGTTCCAATGAGAATGAAATATTCTTAAGAATTGGAATTTAAGTTCACCCTTTTGAGTGTTTCCTCCATAGTCACTCACATACTGCTTGTCATACTCTGTCCATTCAACTACCTCCCTGGAATTGCATCCAAACCTAGTTTTGTCCTTCAATCTAAGGTGACCTAATCTTGACAATGGTGATCAGGAAGTTTATCCATATGATATTCTTCCTCATTCTCCTGCCCTGTTTTAAATGGCTTCAGCTCTTCAGTAGTCTAGCAAATAGAAGGAATCTAATACAGATATGTGTGTGTGCACTGTAATTGATATTTTTTACATTGTCAATTTCTCTCTTTAAAATAGTAATTCAGAATTTTGCTGTTAACTAATATCAATTTTATCAATTTATGGTTTTGGGAAACTAAATTTATCCTATCAAAATCAAGATACAAATTTTTCATGTTCAATAGATTTTATTTTACCTTTCTCAATATCTATGATATCTTAGAGATTACCAGTAATGACTTTGGATTTGGAAATTACTTCAGTATTCAAACATAACTTTTCTGGAATTGAAAATGTAAATAAAATGAAAATGAGTGGATGCTTCCTTTGTATCTCATCACCTATTACAGACCTTGAGTCTCTCATGACCACCAGTGGCAATGTTTATTTTAAATTTATTCTTTATGATGTATATGTAAACTAAAAGTTGTATAATTTAATTCTTCTTAGTGTTATTAATCTCATAAAAAAGCAGAAAATAACTTAATTTTTAAAAGCTTGTATTTTAATCGCATAGTTACAGAAAATATTCAGCACACTGCTTCCCACTTTAGAGCTTTTATAAAATGGCATTTCACACTCCTACAATAAATTATGTTGATTGTATGTTTCCCTTCTTTTGTAAATCTATTGGTCACAAATTTTATTTCTTGGCTGTAATCATTTGATACAAAGTTATTTTTTAGTGTGTTTATGGCATGCTTATCAAATTAGCATTTAAATATTTATTATAGTTTTATGATGCAAAATTGGACCTATGATGATTTATTATAGTATAATCCTACAAGAAAGTTTCGATCATTTCTGGTTGTGTGATGGATAGTTCCCCAGAATATATGCTGGAAAAATAATAATATTCATCAAACTTGTATAGAGAAAGGAACTTTTAGAAAATCCTCATGAGGGGGAGACTTCAAGATGGCAGAGGAGTAAGACATGGAGATCACCTTCTTCTCCACAAATACATCAAAAACACATCTCCATGTGGAACAACTCCTACAGAATACCTAATGAATGCTGGTAAAAGACCTCAGACTTCCCAAGAGGCAAGAAAATCCTCACGTACCAGGGTAGGTCAAAAGAAAAAAGTAAAAACAGAGACAAAATAATAGGCACAGAATGCACACCTCTGGGAGGGAGCTGTGAAGGAGGAAAAGTTTCCACCCACTAGGGAAACCCTTCACTGGTGAGGATGTGGGGTGGGTGAGGGGAAGCTTCAGAGCCACAAAGGAGAGCACAGTAACAGGGGTGCAGAGAGCAAAGTGGGGAGATTCCCACACAAAGTATTGGTGCCCACCAGCACTCAACAACCTGAGAAGCTTGTCTGCTCACCTGTTGGGGCAGGTGGGGGCTGTGATTCGAGGCTCAGGCTTCAGAGGTCAGACCCCAGGGAGAGGACTGGGGTTGGCTGCGTGAAGACAGCCTGAAATAGGCTAATGCACCACAGCTAGTGGGGAGGGAGTCCAGGAAAATGTCTGGACCTGCCAAAGAGGCAAGAGACCATTGTTTCAGCATGTGTGAGGAGAAGGCATTCCTTCCTCATGTGCCCACAGAAGGCAGAGCACCGCCTAAGTGAGCTCCAGAGACTGACGCAAGCCATGGCTGTCAGCTTGGACCACAGAGATGGGCATGAACTGCTAACGCTGCTACCACAGCCACCAAGAATCCTGTGTGCAAGGGCAGGTCACTACCTGCACCCCCCGGGAGTCTGTGCTGCATGCCACTGTCAGAGTCCCATGATCCAGGGACAACTTCCTTGGGAGAGCAACAGTATGCTTCAGGCTGTTGCAATGTCATGCTGGCCTCTGCCACCACAGGCTCACCCAGAATTCCAAGTATGACTACCATACCCCTACCTCTCTCCAGCCTGAGTGAGCAAGAAAGCCCTAAACAGCTGCTGCTTTAACCTCCTCCTGTCTGGAGGGGGAACAGACTCCTGAGGATAGCCTACACACAAAGGCAGGGCCAAAACAAAAGCTGAACCACAAGAGCTGTGCGAACAAAGAAAATAAAGGGAAATTTCTCTGTACAGCTTCAGGAGCTTCAGATTAAATCCCCCAAAACAACTTGATAAACCCTGCATCTGAAGAATATCTAAATAGACAGTGAATGTTCCCAATATTGAGTCAGTGGACTTTGGGAGAAACTGTAGACCTGGGGTTTGCTTTCTGTGTCAAATTTGTTTCTGGTTTTATGTTTATCTTCATTTAGTTCTTAGTTCTTATCATCATTGGTGGATTTGTTTATTGGTTTGTTTATTCTCTCTTTTTTTTTTCCTTTTCCCCTTTTTGTGAGTGTGTATGTGTATATTTCTTTATGTGATTTTACCTGTTCAGTTTTGCTTTTACCATTTGTTCTAGGGTTCTATCTGTGGATTATAGTTTCTTTCTTCCTTTTCTTCTGAGCTGTGTGGCTGGCAGGTCTTGGTGCTCTGGCTGGGTGTTTGGCCTGAGCCTCTGAGACAGGAGGACCGAGTCCAGGACACTGGACTACCAGAAAACTCCCAGGCCCATGTAATATCAATCAGTGAGTGCTCTCCCAGAGATCTTCATCTCAACACTAAGACCCAGCTCCACCCAAAGGCCAGCAAGCTCCAGTGCTGGACACCCCATGCCAAAGAACTAGTAACACAGGAACACAACACCACCCATTAGAAATGAAGCTGCCTAAAGTCATACTAAGTTCACAGACACTCCAAAAAACACCACTGGATGCAGCCTTGCCCACCAAAAAGACAAGACACAGCCCAGCCCACAAGAACAGAGGCACCAGTTCCCTCCACCAGGAAGTCTACACAAGTCACTGAACCAACCTCACCCACTGGGGGCAGACACCAAAATAACAGGAACTACAAACCTGCAGCCTGTGAAAAGGAGACCCCTAACCCAGCAAATTAAACTAAATTAGAAGACAGATAAATATGCAGCAGATGAAGGAGCAAGGTGAAAACCCAGCAGACCAAAAAAAAAAAAAAAAAGGAATAGGAAATACACAGTCTACATGAAAAAAGAATTCAGAGTAATGATTGTAAAGATATCCAAAATCTCAGAAATAGAATGGAGAAAATACAAGAAAAGTGTAACAAGCACCTGGAGGAACTAAAGAGCAAATAAACAATGACGAACAACATAACACATGAAATTAAAAATACTCTAGAAGGAATCAATAGCAGAATAACTGAGACAGAAGAACAGATAAGTGACCTGGAAGATAAAATGATAGAAATAACAGCCAGGGAGCAGAATAAAGAAAAAAGAAGGAAAAGAATTGAGGACAGTCTCAGAGACTTCTGGGACAACATTAAATGCACCAACATTAGAATTATAGGGTCCAAGAAGAAGAAGAGGAAAAGAGAGGGTCTGAGAAAATATTTCAAGAGATTACAGTTGAAAACTTCACTAACAAAGGAAAGGAAATAGTCAAGTCCATGAAGCACTGAGAGTCCCATACAGGATACATGCAAAGAGAAACACGCCAAGACACATATTAATCAAACTATCAAAAATTAAATTCAAAGAAAAAATATTAAAAACAGCTAGGGAAAATCAATAAATAATGTAAAAGGGAAAATCAATAAGGTTAACAGCTGATCTTTCAGCAGAAATTCTGCAAGCCAGAAGGGAGTAACAGGACATATTTAAAGTGATGAAGGGGAAAAGCCTACAACCAAGATTAGTGTACCCAGCAAGGATCTCATTCAGATTTGAAGGAGAAATAAAAACATTTACAGATAAGCAAAAGTTAAGAGAATTCAGCATCACCAAACCAGCTTTGCAACAAATGCTAAAGGAACTTATCTAGGCAGGAAACACAAGAGAAGGAAAAGACCTACAAAACAAACCCAAAACAATTAAGAAAATGGTAATAGGAACATACATATCAATAACTACCTTAAATGTAAATGGATTAAGTGCTCCAACCAAAAGGCACAGACTAGATGAATGGATACAAAAACAAGACCTGTATGTATGCTGCTGACAAAAAGCCCAATTCAGACATAGGGACACATACAAGCTGAAAGTGAGGGGATGGAAAAAGATATTCCATGCAAAAGAAAATCAAAAGAAAACTGGAGTAGCCATTCTCATATCAGACAAAAGTAGGCTTTAAAATAAAGACTATTACAAGAGACAAAGAAGGACAGTACATAAAGATCAAGGGATCAATCCAAGAAGAAGACATAACAATTGTAAATATTTATGCACCCAATAGGAGCACTTCAATACATGAGGCAAATGCTAACAGCCATAAAAAGGGAAATTGACAGTAACACAATAATAGTAGGCGACTTTAATGCACCACTTTCACCAATGGACAGATCATCCAAAATGAAAATAAGTAAGGAAACACAAGATTTAAAAGACACATTAAACCATATAGACTTAATTGATATTTATAGGACACTCCATCCAAAAACAACAGAATACACATTTTTCTCAAGTGCTCATGGAACATTCTCTAGGATAGATCATATCTTGGGTCACAAATCAAGCCTTGGTAAATTTAAGAAAACTGAAATTGTATCAAGTATCTTTTCTGACCACAACGCCATGAGACTAGATATCAATTACAGGAAAAGATCTGTAAAAAATACAAACACATGGAGGCTGAACAATACACTACTAAATAACAAGGAGATCCCTGAAGAAATCAAAGAGGAGATAAAACCTACCTAGAAAAAATGACAATGAAAACAATATGACCCAAAACCTATGGGATGTAGCAAAAGCAGTTCTAAGAGGGAAGTTTATAGCAATACAATCCTACCTCAAGAAACAAGAAACGTCTCAAATAAAGAACCTATTCTTACACCTAACACAATTAGAGAAAGAATAATAAAAAAAAAAAAAACAAGGTTAGAAGAAGGAAATAAATCATAAAGATCAGATCAGATATACATGAAAAAGAAATGAAGGAAAAAATAGCAGAGATCAATAAAACTAAAAGCTGGTTCTTTGAGAAGATAAACAAAATTGATAAACCATTAGCCAGACTCAAGAAAAAAAGGGAGAAGACTCAAATCAGCAGAATTAGAAATGAAAAAGGAGAAGTAACAAACGACACTGCAGAAATACAAAGGTATGAGAGATTACTACAAGCAACTATGTGCCAATAAAATGGACAACTTGGAAGAGATAGACAAATTCTTAGAAAAGCACAACCTTCCAAGACTGCACAAGGAAAAAAATAGAAAATATGAACAGACCAATCACAAACACTGAAATTGAAAACAAAATTCTTCAAAAAAAAAGCCCAGAACCACATGGCTTCACAGGTGAATTCTATCAAACATCAAGAGAAGAGCTAACACCTATCCTCAAACTCTTCCAAAATATAGCAGAGGGAGGAACACTCCCACACTCATTCTATGAAGCTACTATCACTTTGATAACAAAACCAGACAAAGATGTCACAAAAAAAAAGAAAACTACAGGCCAATATCACTGATGAATATAGATGCAAAAACTCTCAACAAAGTAGTAGCAAACAGAATCCAACAGCACATAAAAAGGATTGTACACCATGATCAAGTGGGGTTTATCCCAGGAATGCAAGGATTCTAAAATATACACAAATCAATCAATGTGATACATCATCTTAACAAATTGAAGGATAAAAGCCTTATGATAATAGATGCAGAAAAACTTTTGACAAAATTCAACACCCATTTATAAGAAAAACTCTCCAGAAAGTGTGCATAGAGGAAACATACCTCAATATAATAAAGGCCATGTATGACAAACCCACAGTCAATATCATTCTCAATGGTGAAAAACTGAAAACATTTCCTCTAAGATCAGCAACAAGATAAGGGTGCTCACTCCTAGCTTTGGAAGTTATAGCCACAGCAATCAGAGATGAAGAAGAAATAAAATGAATCCAAATCAGAAAAGAAGTAAAACTGTCCCTGTTTGCAGATGACATGATACTATACACAGAGAATCCTAAAGATGCTACCAGAAAACTACTAAAGTTAATCAATGAATTTGGTAAAGTAGCAGGATACAAAATTAGTGCACAGAAATCTCTTGCATTCCTATACACTAATGACAAAAAATCTGAAAAAGAAATTAAGGAAACACTACCATTTACCATTGCAACAAAAAGAATAATATACCTAGGAATAAACCTACCTAAGGAGAAAAAAGACCTATATGCAGAAAATTACAAGACATTGATGAAAGAAATTAAAGATGTTACAAACAGATGGAGAGATATACCATGTTCTTGAATTTGAAGAATCAACATTGTGAAAATGACTATCCTACCCAAAGCAATCTACAGATTGAATGCAATCCTTATCAAGCTGCCAGTGACATTTTTCACAGAACCAGAACTAAAAATTTGACAATTTTTATGGAAACACAAGACCCTGAATAGCCAAAGCAATTTGAGAAAGAAAAATGGAGCTGGAAGAATCAGGCTCTTCAACTTCAGACTATACTACAAAGTTACAGTAGTCAAGACAGTATGGTACTGGCACAAAAACAGAAATATAGATCAATGGAACAGTATAGAAAGCCCAGAGATAAACCCATGCAATATGGTCACCTTATCTTTGACAAAAGAGGAATATAGAATGGAGAAAGACAGCCTCTTCAATAGTTAGTGCTGGGAAAACTGGACAGCTACATGTAAAAGAATGCAATTAGAACACTTCCTAACACCATACACAAAAATAAACTCAAAATGGATTAAAGACCTAAATGTAAGGCCAGATACTATAAAACTCTTAGAGGAAAACCTAGGCTGAATACTTTATGACATAAATCATAGCAAAATCCTTTTTGACCCACCTCCTAGAGAAATGGAAATAAAAACAAAAATAAACAAACAGGACCTAATGAAACTTAAAAGCTTTTGCACAACAAAGAAACCATAAACAAGACGAAAAGTCTACCCTTAGAAAGGGAGAAAATATTTGCAAATGAAGCAATGGATAAAGGATTAATTTCCAAAATATACAAGCAGCTCGTGAAGCTGAATATCAAAAAATCAAACAACCTAATCCAAAACTGGGCAGAAGACCTAAATAGACATTTCTCCAAAGAATATATACAGATTGCCAACAAACACATGAAAGGATGCTCAACATCACTAATAATTAGAGAAATGCAAACCAAACCACAATGAGGTATCACCTCACACCCATCAGAATGGCCATGATTATACAAACAATAAATGCTGGAGATGGTGTGGAGAAAAGGGAACCCTCTTGCACTGTTGGTGGGAATGTAAATTGATACAGCCACTATGGAGAACAATATGGAGGTTCCTTAAAGAACTAAAAATAGGACTGCCATATGACCCAGCAATCCCACTACTGGGCATATATCCTGAGCAAACCATAATTCAAAAAGAGTCATGTACCGCAATATTCATTGCAGCACTATTTACAATAGCCAGGACATGGAAAAAACCTAAGTGTCCATCGACAGATGAATGGATAAAGAAGATGTGGCACATATATACAATGGAATATTACTCAGCCATAAATAGAAAGGAAATTGAGTTATTTATGGAGAAGTGGATGGACGTAGAGTCTGTCATAGAGAGTGAAGTAGTAAATCAGTAAGAGAAAAACAAATACTTTATGCTAACACATATGGAATCTATGTGGATTTATATATGGAGTCTAAAAAAAAGAAAAGAAATGGTTCTGAAGAACCTAGGGGCAGGACAGGAATAACGATTCAGTGGTAGAGAATGGACTTGAGGACACGGTGAGGGAGAAGGGTAAGCTGGGACGAAGTGAGAGATTAGCATTGACATATATGCACTACCAAACGGAAACTAGATGGCTAATGGGAAGCAGCTGCATAGCACAGGGAGATCAGTTTGGTACTATGTGACCACCTAGAGAGGTGGGGTAGGGAGGGTGGGAGGGAAATGCAAGAGATAAGCAATATGAGGACATATGTATACATATAACTGATTTCCTTTGTTATACAGCAGAAACTAACACAACATTGGAAAGCAATTATACTCCAATAAAGATGTTTAAAAAAAAAAGAAAATCCTCATGAGCACTAGTGGTAAATTAAATTATTCTTAATAATTTCACTTAAATATTTATTTCCATTAAAGTCTTGACGTATGTACCCCATGAACATAAACTCAAAGCAAAGGGTAAAATTTAAAATAAATTACAATCCCATTAAAATTTAAACAAATATATTAATATGATGGCTGAAATTGTTTTCCTGAAGCTAAATTGGCAATCTTTAATTTACTAATAGAAATGTATTTGTATATTCTGCATTTTGCTTGAGACTCATTTGACTATTTTGATTTAGAGCATAGTGGACCAGAAATTAAATCATCTTCATTATTATTGTTTCTTTAAAAGTTATCAATTGTTTTACTTTTAACCAATAATTCATCATTTTGATTGTCAATTCACTGGTGTATCAAAATATGGTAGAGTAATGCACACTATTTTAATAGAAAATTACATATTGTTCAATTACTACTAAACCTTTTGCAAATTAAATTATTTTAATGGAAAAAGTCTGTTTTATAATTTTGGGTATGATTTGTTATTGCTTTTCATTAGACAGAATTCTTATAGTTAGTTACCATCTTTACATTTTACTTGCTTAGAATTTTTCTTAAGAATGACTGCCAAATTTATCAAATGCTCTTTTAGCATGTAACAGTGGTGTTTGTGTTTGTGCCTGTGTGTGTTTCTAAGTAATTGTATCACATGTGTAAATTCAGATTCATGCCATCACCACCACAGTCAACATATACAACTGTTCCATCACCACAGGGATCTCCTTTCTGCTACCTCTCTATAGTTGTACCCATCCCACTCCTGTGATCCTGGCAAATACTATTTTGTTTACTATTTCTATAATTTTGTCATTTAAAAACCATTATATACAGGCTCATCTTATTTTATTTTGCTTCACTTTATTCGACTTTGCAGTTATTGCATTTTTTACAAATTGAAGGTTTGTGGCAACCCTGCATTGGCCTGTCAGTGCCATTTTTCCAATAACATCGGCTCACTTTGTGTCTCTGTATCACATTTGGGTAATTCTAGAACTATTTTAAACTTTTATATTATTATATTTTTTTGGTGAACTGTAATCAGTGATCTTTGATGTCAGTATTACAGAAATATTATACTAGCTGAAGGCTCAGATGACAGCAATTTTTAGCAGTAAAGTATTTTTTTAAATTAAACTTTGTTTAGACATAATGCTTTTGCACACTTAATAGACTACAGTATAGTGTAAACATCACTTTTATATGCCCTTGGAAACCAAACAATTCATGTGAGTCATTTTATTTCAATATTTGCTTTATTGTAGTGGTTTGGAACTTAACCTGCAATATCTCTGAGGTATGCTTGTAAATGCAATTGTTCAGTATATAATTTTTTGAGTTTGACTTTTTTTAAACTCAGCGTAATGCTCTGGATTTCCTTCCAGACTGTTAAAGTATATCAATAATTTGTTTACTTTGCTATGTACTATTCCATTGTACAGATTTGCCAGTTTGTTTGACTATTCCCCCACTGAGGGTACTTTGACTGTTTCCATGTTTTAACAATTTTACAAACAAAACTTTACAAATAAGCTGCAATGTTTACAGGTTTTATTTAAGTTCACTGCATTAAGGGAGAAGACCGCTTATTAGAGATTTAGCAGCATCTCAGAAGAAATTCGTCAGATGTGGGTTAATTATAGGCCTTTTTTGTCTGGTTTAAGGTAGATCTTTCAAGGTGGAGGGCTGATTGGGATCAGGTACATCTTAAGATATAATAGTTTTGGATTGGTAGTCATAGAAAAGTAATGGCTATAAGGTAAATTTGGTAAGTAAAATGTCATTTAATATGTAAACTGGCCAAGTCAGCAGACCCTGTCTTTGATAATTTGTTCTGAGGGAATTTTGCAGACAGATAGTCAAATAATTTATTGGTTTATAGTCTTATCTTTCCTGGGCCAAGTTTTCCTGGAACAAATAGCCAAGTTATGTTGGCATAGGTGGTCTAGTCTTACCTAAGTCATGGTGACACAGATGGTCTCAGTTCTCAAAAAACAATTATATTATAAATTTCCTAACATTTTGACTACTCTTTGAGTCTGTGAAATAAACCTTACCTGTCCATAAAGTATTTTACTTGTTATAAATTATTAGATAGTATTTTTGAAAATATAATTGGATGTATAGTTTACATATTCATAAATGCAATTCATCTCATAAATGCAATTGATCTAGAGTTTTCTTTTTTATACTATTGTCAGGTTTCAGTATTAAAAGTAGGCTGGTTTCAAAATATGAACTAAGTAAGCTCTTAAACTTTGAAAATTCTGGTAGATTCTAAAAAAGTTTGAAATCATCCAATCTTTAAATGTTAGATGAACTTCATCTCTAAACACATCTGGTCATTGTGCTTTTTTCCTCAGGAGATCTTTATTCACCTTTCAATTTTCTTCAATGTCAATGATCTAGTCAATTTCCCGCTTCTTCTAGGGCACATTTTCTTGTTCCGTTTCTCTCTCATTTGTTTTTACATGTCCTTTATTCTTACTGTATGTGTCTTCATGTTTGCTCCCTCTTGTCCCATCACACCTGATTTTAGGTTGGGCAAAGTTGCCATCCTGAAGAGGATATATAAAGTCAGCTAGTGCACTGTTGATTCCCTGTGTCTCTAAACTGTTGGCTGTGTAAAAATGAAGAAAATGATTAAATTCCCTAAACCTCAATTTTTGTCAGTAAATGTAATACATCATGTGGGCCAGCACCCAGGCCATGTTTTCAGGACTGAAGCACTCCTTCCCCCATTTGACAATGATGCACAGCTGAGTCCTTTTGTAGGAATTACCCTCAATCATAGGGAACTCCCTGGCCTTATGAGTGGTCAATGTGCAGATACAAAGTTCAGGTCCCTTTGATTTAATTCAGGATGAATCTGAAGAGTAACCTTGGCTCTGGAGCTCCATCTGGGATCAGCTGAGGCTTCTGTTGTAAATGCATGAAAGTTCAACTTTTCTCCTGACCAGTCCTGTTACCCTCAATGGCTCACAGATATTGTTCCTAGAAGCATGTCCCAGTGAACCTCTTGTGGGAAAATCTCTTTATCAGAATATGCTTCTTGCCTTACCCCACCTAAACCAGTAAAGTTGGCATAACAATAATGCCTACCCCTTAAAGTTGTTGTGAGCATACTGTGGGGTTTTAGATATAGAGTGTATGTAACATGAACACTTAACAAATGTCATTATTGTATAATGAGATGTTAAAAAAATAACTTTTTCTTTACTCAGGCTTTGTGGCTAGAGCCACAAAGCTCAGGATTAGCTTTGTGAGCTGAGAAATTTTATATATTTTAAAGATAAGTGCTAGACATATCCATGCAGAACTTACAAAAGATATCGGAACTGGTTCTGCCTCGCTTTATCACAATAATGAAATTCCAGCCTATGGAAAACACTAGATTTACATACTGTTTGATTTTTTGAAAGGAGTTTGTACAAGTATAGATATACTTGGCTTCCCTCCTTGTCCCCTACTCCAAGCATGTACATGAGACTGAGGGAACCATGGTGAAAGAGATTTGGGAAAAACTTACATGTGTCCCAAGAGTTTTGAGGGTAGAACAGAACAAAGGCACCGGGACCCACTTCTTCCACAGAGAATACCGAAGGAAGGAAGCAGGCTGGATCTGCCTGAGATGGCAGGCCAAGGAAAGAGCAGAGAGTGTTGAGCAAGCATCACTTCTGCCATTTGCCAGGCAGAGGCATTTGTTACCAGTGCAGAAGTAACTCCTACAGAGCACTAGTGTGCCTTCCCAATACAGTGGCTTGCCTAAATGAATAGAGATTTATAGTAGGAGCCTGTGGGTGGTGGTAAGAATATAGTTAGGACATAGAGAGGAAGCTTGCAAGGGTTTAGCCTAAAACTGTGATACTTCTTCAGGGAATTAGCAATGTAGAAGGTGGCGTCAGAAGTAATCTCCAAAGATACTACAAACACACTAGAAAGATGTTTGTTTCATGAAAGATGGATGTTTGCCATGGAAGAAATTATAAACTGCCAGATTATAAGGACTCTCTATTTTCCCTAATCCCTTCTTCCTATGATACAATCCTGGAAGATGCAGTAACAGGAGCATGAGAAAAGTGTAACAGTAGCAAAACCTATCTGCAAATCATTTGATATTACTCCTATCAAAAGTAGCATCTAATTTTCCTAGCCTTGAAATGGGTCAGTCTTATTAAATGTATTGCGCTTTCTGGATCCACGTTTTAGCTGTGATTATATTTTTCACAATATAGATGGACTATTTTTTTCTTTAAATAGGAAGGTTAATCACATTAAACTTATTATCATAGTAGGCTTATTACTATTATTTCAGCTACATTATTTTGTTTTCTACTTCCTTGTTTCAATTTTCTTCCTACACATTGTGTAAGCCAGGAATATGTTTCCTCTGGTAAAATGATATGTTATAGATGAATTTTCATTCTCCTTATGGTTATACTTAATTCTCTACAAAGCATTTAAGTCTATATTTCTCAATTTATCAGCATTGAGAATGAAATTATCTTTTGATTACATGGAAATGATGAACATATTAGGCACACTTATGCTTACTTTTTAAAAAAATATTATATTTTTTTATACAGCATGTTCTTATTAGTCATCATTTTTATACACATCAGTGTATACATGTCAATCCCAATCACCCAATTCAGCACACCGCCATCCCCCACCCCCCGGGGTTTTCTCCCCTTGGTGTCCATATGTTTGTTCTCTACATCTGTGTCTCAACTTCTGCCCTGCAAACCAGTTCATCTATACCATTTTTCTAGGTTCCACATACATGCGTTAATATACGATATTTGTTTTCCTCTTTCTGGCTTACTTCACTCTGTATGACAGTCTCTAGATCTATCCACGTCTCAACAAATGATTCAATTTTGTTCCTTTTTATGGCTGAGTAATATTCCATTGTATATATGTATCACATCTTCTTTATCCACTCATCTGTTGATGGGCATTTAGGTTGCTTCCATGACCTGGCTGTTGTAAAGACTGTTGCAATGAACATTGGGGTGCATCTGTCTTTTTGAATTATGGTTTTCTCTGGGTATATGCCCAGTAGTGGGATTGCTGGATCATATGGTAATTCTATTTTTAGATTTTTAAAGAACCTCCATACAGTTCACCATAGTGGCTGTATCAATTTACATTCCCACCAACAGTGCAAGAGGGTTCCCTTTTCTCCACACCCTCTCCAGCATTTGTTGTTTGTAGATTTTCTGATGATGCCCATTCTAACGGGTGTGAGGTGCCCCCTCATTGTAGTTTTGATCTGCATTTCTCTAATAATTAGTGATGTTGAGCAGCTTTTCATGTTCTTCTTGGCCATCTGTATGTCTTCTTTGGAGAAATGTCTATTTAGGTCTTCTGCCCATTTTTGGATTGGGTTGTTTGTTTCTTTAATATTGAGCTGCATGAGCTGTTTATATATTTTTGTAGATTAATCCTTTAACTGTTGATTCATTTGTAAATATTTTCTCCCATTCTAAGGGTTGTCTTTTCATCTTGTTTATGGTTTCCTTTGCTGTGCAAAAGCTTTGAAGTTTCCTTAGGTCCCATTTGTTTATATTTGTTTTTATTTACTTATGTTTACTTTTAATTCTCATTCATAAACTTGTTGTCCACTTCATTTGCTGTATTTTCTACAGTGCTGATTCCCTTTTTATTACTAATAATATTATAATTTAGCTTTGGCTTTTTTTTTTCTTAAAGTCTTTCTTTAACTAGGTCATTTTTATTTGCTATTGTAATGCCTTCTCTTAGCTTCTATTTTTCCTTGCTTCACATTAGCTGTGTTTTAATTTCTTTAAGATCACAGATAAATTTATATCTAATGCACTGTTGATACTTGGACTAAATCTTTTTCAGACATAAGCAATTCCCATATATCTTGTATGTCTTGTTCAAATTTTTCTTTCATTTAATAGACAAGTTTTAATGACTTTGTCTTTTTTAACAGAAAGTTGTCTGAGACCTTTCGTTTTGCCTTGAATTTCAAGTAAAGCTCAAAGCTGAAATAAATAGATAAGCACTAGCACAGTCTAAATGGAGTTTCTAGACACATCTCTGCAGGGCTGGTTTAACTATTTTGGTGGACACACCCTAAGGAGATCCCCAATATATTACACCCTTGTATATTTCCCTGCCCTTAAATTTGAGGGGAAACTGTGACTTCTTTCTCACCAGGACAATATAGCATGAGTGATGGGATGTCATTCCCTTGGTTAGAATATATGTCAGAGGGACTGAATCTAATCTATGTATGTTATATAAAATATATAAGATGCCATTTCTAAGCCTCCATCTTAACCAACTGCAGAGAGACACTTTTCTCCAAGCCATAACAAGGCAAATAGCCATATTGAGAACTATGAGTAGGGTCACACATCAGGGAACTGTGGGTAGCCTCTATTACCTGATGACAGGTTCCAATCTATATCCAGTGAGCTCAGTCATATAGCTGCAAGGAAATGAATTCTGTCAATTGTCTGCATGAACATGAAAGCAGATTCTTTTCTAATTGAGCCTCCAGATTAGAACACAGCTTAACCAACATCTTGAGTGTAGTCTTGTGAGACCCTGTGCCAAGGACCTGTTAGCCATACCTGGACACCTGATACATAGGAAATTGTGAGATTACAATTAGATATTGTTTTAAGCTGCCACGTTTCTGGTAATTTGCTATACAGTAATAAAAAACTGATGTAGTTATTAAGAGTTCTTTGTCAGTTACACAAGCATCCATCTCCAACCATCTTTATAGTGATGAGGAGACTAGAAACCAGAGAGAAGTATTAAGATAATGTGATATAGCACTAATTAGTGGGTGTGAGCCTTGGACTTTATCTTCTTCTTTATGGTGGAAGAGAGAATTGTTCCAACCACAACCAATTCAAGTCAGGAGAGCTCCCAGAAAACTACCTATAGAAATTGGGGGTTTGGGGAAGAATGGAATACTGACATCTTTTGTCTACATGCCTGCTGAAGAACTGCAACTATCTGGCTCACCCTGTGGTAAAAACACAAAAAACAAACTTCTTGGGAGAGCCTTTCATGTATCCTTGGAACTTAGAGAACTATATGAACAAAATGACTGTTTTTGCCCTTCCTTATTAAAGTCTGCCTTCTGGCTACAACAGCACAGGAAGAAAAGTTTTGACAGAGGAGTCATTAGCACTGTACCACTTGCCAACCATTTGGCAAGGCAAGAATCTCCTGAGTTTTCTATGGAGGTTATCCATTACCTAGTCATCTTGAAGATTACTCAACCCAAGATGGTTTGTCAAGATGAAAGGGACTGAATGGTAAGAGGTTATGGGTTGTACTATTACAAGCAGCACTTACATGGGGACTGTGAGGATTCACTCAAAAAAACTTATCCCCCAAATCAGGAAACTCTATTGTGCAGAAATCCATATGGTGCTTCTAAATAAAGCCACAAATACATTACACAAGATATCAATAACTTTATCCAGGAATTGAGTGTCTGCCACATAGGACACTGACAATGTTACATCAATACTGGTGAAGCAGATTTTTCTCTTTTCCCATGAAACCTCCTTCCACTAACTTGGTCCTGGAAGATTCAACAGCAGAAGAAGATGAAGGAAAGGCATATAGACAGATCATGGTTTTCTTCTCCATAGAAATTCCCTAAGCTATGAGTCAGTTATGAATTTTGGGTAGAAAAGAAATGTTTATCTTTATAGGAGTCAGCTTTTTTAAATTAAACTTTGCTGGACTTTAATTTGTTTTAAACCAGAGAGTGATCAGTCATAAATGAGATTTGCTTATAGTATTACCAAGAGACAGAGAAAGGCAAGGTAACAGGAAAATGTCAAAGGCAATAGCTGGAGAAAAATAAACATAATCTTTTTTTGTTTGTTCACCATAAAGTACAACCATTACTGTAATCTTATTATTTCTTTCCCCCTTGTTTATCCCTGGATCAGAGCAGATCTCTCTAGGACTATTACTAATCCCCACCTCTAACATCCACGCCCCCACCCCTCCTCAGTGTGGGGAGGCCCTTTTTGCATTCTTTCACTTAACATTTTTTGATTCTTTCAAAGTGTAAGTTGAACTGGGTGATGGTATAATTATCTATCACCAATTCATTTGTTAACTTAGTCTGAAGAGGGTAAGGTGGGAACTATGGTTATGAGCAATCCTAACTAGAGAGCAATGCCTCTACACAATTATTTTTCCTTTGTTTACTAGAAATTATTGCACTAAAAACAAATTTTTCAGCACTAGAGTTCTGCTTATCTTGTATTCAAGGTATACTGTTGGTAATTCTGATATTCTTCCTAGAATTTTGCCTACTACAGTTGGGGGGAATGCTACCTTCTGGGGATGATGTATTGTATTCCTAGAGTTTGGAATTTTCTGGCTTTAGAATATATTGGCTACCTTGGTGAGTATTGGATGGACCCAAGTCAGTTGTCCACAGACTTCTTAATCATGTGGCTGCATGTCCTTCTCCAGTATTTCCTTCTATGTCTGTTGGCTGGGAATGACAAAAATGGATTCATTATGACCTTATGAACCCTGAACATTTGTCTCATGTTCTTGCTCCTCCAAATTAGGAAATTCTCCTTCAGAGTTCACAAATAATCTCTCATGCTGAAGGAAACCCTTATTATTATTTACAAGTAAGTATTACTTATTGTTTAGAAGTAGGGGTGACTGAACCTAAATTTGTTTATGATATTCCTGGTTTATATTTATTTTCATGCTGCAAATAAATATAATTATAATATAATAAATAGTATAAATAAAGCCACTTTTATTTTCAAAAGTAACTTGACTGGGGCTACAATTTATATAGTTACCCTATTGAGCATTCAAGTCAAGCATCATTCCAAACTTTTTTATTTCACAAGCTAGCACTTATTCTTATAGGCCCATTGTTGCTGACTCAGAATATTCTCAATTCTTGTAAGATAAAAGTGCTCCAAAGACAGTGAGATTGATCTCACTTTCCATGTCCTGCCCTTGCCTCCAGATGTTATCCTCCATCCCTTAATTTAGACAACAGTGTGTTAATTTTTAGGGAAAATATTTGTAAGTTAGTCCATGGTGACTTCTTTCTCAAGTTGTTCCCACGTGCTCTATATGTTGTCAAAATTCCTATTTTATAAAAGAAAATTTGATGAGTGTTTTCCCTTCTAGATTTTACAGAGTTTTGGTTTTATGTCTACGATAATGGGTTCTGTGCAGACAGTGAATGAAACACACAAACCTTGGGTCTTGTAAGGGAACTTTTAGGCCAGTTGTTTACTTGGCTAAAACTCAAAATGCCTAGGGTAGATTCCACAAATCTGTATTTTTCACAGTCTTTTGGTGCTTTTGATGAATAGAGAATTTTGGAAATCTCTGGACTTGTCTTACTTTTCAGGTACTTAAAAGGCCTGATTGGCAAGAGGTATATATATCCAATTATACCTCAATCTGTAACAGAGTCAAATAAGAAAACTTTGGGTTTAGATTTGATCCTGTGTCTTGCAGGATTCCATTACTTTCTGCAATATTTCTTTGAAACTTCATATATATAAAATAAACTACGGCTGGAGGTTTTTTATTTTAATTTCTACTCCACCCTCATCTCTGGGCTGCAGTCTAGATGGCTTAGAGTCAATTTGTTTTTCTTTCCTTAAGTATCACTGAGCTTAAATTGTTTGCTGCCTGTCTAGAAGATTTCTCTCCCTTAATGTTATGGAGGAAGATGAACTACTCATCGAGGTGACAGGAGTAAGAGTAGTAGGATTAGTTGGGTTTTGGAAATGATATATGGCTGCAAGTTGTAAAATTAACAGAGATTCATATCCTGGAAGACTAGTTAGTCTATTGCAGCTGCTGCCATTATTTCTTTCAGTTCACAAATCTGCAGGAAAAGCGTGAAGGTCAGCTACAACTATTTTTGAATTATCTGGTTTCGTTATCGACAAAATTGATTAACACTGCCTTCCACTTTGTGCCGTGTGTTTAAGGGAAGCAGAGATAATTAGGTGGTTATGCAGAAGTATTTGAGGAGTCAGACAAAGTAGGTGAAGCCAATGACTAATGGAAATATAATACTGACTATTTTCACCTAATTAACCTCTGAGATGCTCTGATGCTTGGCCAAAATATGAAATTTGTAAAAGGTATTTCTTCTTCCAGCTATTTTTACCTTCTCTCCATTTTCTCTTTACAACCAAGCATTGGGGGATTGGTCCTTTTTTTCAATCATCTAGTATTCACACTAGCCCTTCTTCCCTCAGGTGTAAGCAAAAATCTATCTTATCTGTCATATGATTAATGGATGGCCCTGACCCTCAGGATCAGTTATTGGAATATGATTTTAGATATGAGTGGTTTGTAACTTTCTATGAATTTTATCCCTGAACCTATGGCATATAAAGAATGGGGGTCCATCCAGGTGTTGGGCAGCTTTCAGAATTCAGTGAGTTGTACTGTGCCTAATTAAAAATCAGGCTATTTTGTTTAAGCATTACTAAAGTTCAGACAAATAATTTATATCTTCCTCAAAGCATAAGGTTCCTCTAGAATTATAACTGAAACAGTGTCATTCTCATTCTAATGAATCAGTATAAACATAATACCCCAAAGGTTAATGGTAATTGCAAAATGGGTAAACCTTTAAGTAATTCAAAGTGTTCTGAATCAGATTCTAAAATTTATGGATGACTATTTATTAATATGTCTATAGCTCTTTACAGCTTAAAAAGGACTTTAAAATATAAGACCTTATTTAAGGTTCATCACAGACCTTGAATATGAGTTCTATGATCTTTACTTTACAGAATAGGTAACAGCACTCAGAGCTGAAGGTGGTAACTTAGGTCCCTAACCCAGGTCTTCTGACTCCCGGTCTATTGGTTTCTCCATTTCACAGATCACTCAATCACCCTGTTATTATAGTATGTATGTTACCAAATATAATACATATTTCCAACATTGCAGTTATTTAGGAATTCAGGGAATATATTTGATGGTCAGTAAAGTACAAGTGATACTGAAGATAAAATCCCGGACTAAGAATTAAAAATATGTGTAACACTATCGGGGCTCTACCTACTACTAGCTATATGAGCTTGGGTAGATAGCCTAAATTTCTCTGATATTCACTTTTCTTTCCTTTGAAAGAGATGCTGAAGATTCCTGGTGGACCACAGTTTCAGATTTCTATTGTGGTACAACACAACACCCCAAACTTAAAAGAACAACAGAATCATTATTTATTATGATTCTGCTGTTAAGACTACAAGCAGAATTCAGCAGGAAAGTTCTTCTGCCCCTCTAGGCATTGACTGGGGTCATTATCTTGGCTGAATTTAGTTAGAAGCTGGGTTGGGCTGAGAGGTCTAAGAAGGAGTCCCAAACATGTTTGGCACCTCAGTACTCCTCCATGTGGCCTCTGCCTCTGTCTCTGTCTGTCTTTGCCTTTGTCTCTTCCTTGTAATGTGTCAACATTCAATAGTCCTTCCTAGTCTTTTCATTATGTGGCTAGCTTCTAAGGGAGAGGAAAAGGGAGATGTCATTTTTTTAAAAGCTAGGCCTGAAATTGGCACACAATCACTTCCTCAACATTCCGTTGGCCAAGCCAAGTCTCAAGGTCAGCCCAGGTTCAAAAGAAGGGAAAATACATTTCATCTCTTGATGGGTTGAGCAGCAGGCACACATGGGGAAGGAAGATATTAATGGCACTCACCTTTGGAAAGTATCCCACCATCAGCCTTAGATGGCTGTTGAGATTACTCAGTAAGAGACCTAAAGTTACATTTTTTTCAAACACAAATAATGATTAGGTACCTCTTATAGAAGAACTGTTCTATGCTGTGAGATATAGTCTTGAGCAAAGCAGGTGTTTTTTCTTCCTTGTGATCGTATAAATGGTAGATATCAACTAAATGAATACACAGAGAAGCATTTAATTATAAACACAGCAATAGCTATGAAGGAAAGCTACAGCATGCTAAAGCACAATGGCCTAACTTAGACTGATGGGTCAGGAAAAGCCACTGAGCAAGTGATATTTGTGTTGAGAGCTATAGTCCAGGTTGGAGTTAGTCATGTGAAAAGAAAGAAAAAGAACATTCCAGGCAGAGGCCACAGCACATAGGATGGCCTGAGATGTGTTCTAAGCACTGAAAGGTCAGTGTGGCTGGAGCATATGGGTCCAGGGAGTGTGGCATGCAAATGATCCTGGAGAGGCAGTCCATGTAACATTGTTATTACTGTATTAATGTTCCTCATTTCATCCAGATGTTGAAAGCCAATTCAGTCAAAGTTGTATCCATGCAAAAAATATTATATCATGGCTGAATGTGACTGAATAAACGAATGCTCAAAGAGATTCTGGTTTCTTCCTTTTTGTTAAGTATGTTCCCACAGTTACCGACAGGTGTGTGTGGGCAGGAAGGAGAAGAAAAGAAAAAAAATCAGAGATAGAGATTCAGGAGCTTATTTTTATAAAACAAGCTCATTTCTCCTTCCTGAGCATCTATAATTCCTAATGTTATTACTTTTATGACTTCTACATTATTAAGTAAATCTGTGACCTTAACCTGCAAATTCAATCTGCACCAGGCCTGCAAACATAGAATCACACAAATGAATACTTTGAGCTGACAAAGTCCAAATGAAAATTACTGTCACTTAAATTTTAATTATGCAAGCAGAACAAAAATGATGTTCCAAATGTAAGGTTTTTTTCTCAGAAAAGTAAAGCCCCAAACTAAATGATAAATTCAAAGTCAAGCAGTTAGAACAGACTCTAAATCATCACAGATCTTGGATATCTCTGCTTGGTACAGGATGAATAAACTGAAAAAGATACACTGCCTTCTGGTAGAGAAAAAGAATCTGCTAGATAGTAATTTACACCAATTCACCACCTATTTACTGCATATTTATTGTGTGCTTAGCCCCATGCAGTGTATTGAAGGAAGATACAAAAAAATGTATGATGCTGTGAAACTGACAGTGTTGCTGAATGCACAAAAGCAGCCTCGTCAGGAGGGCAACATGGCAAAATAATGTAGCATTAAGAATATCAAAACAGTTATACTGTTTTGTTCTTGACCTTTAGAGGAGAGTCCCTTATGTGTAAAAACAAATAAGAGTGATTAGATCCATTGAGGCATGAATAAATAGCCACTACAACCAGGCACTGTGATATCTTTATTGTCTTCCCAGCATTCATTCTTCTCTTCTTCTTTCCGCCTGTGGTTATAGGTATATAGACTAGAAAAACCAGTGTGTGTCTTATGTCTTTATGGCTCAGTGGTTGGGTGAGGTGAGACATTTGCTGGGAGCGAATCTCAGCTCTCATGCTTGGGGTGCAGGGATATATCCTCAATCTCATAATCCAAGGATTGCTGATGATCACTTGGGAACCACAGAGAGATATCTGCTTGAGAATGGAATGGATACTGAACAAATGTTGACCCAAGATTTGAGACATGGAAAAAGGATTGCCTGAAAGCTTTGCATTGTTTTATTTTGAAAATTTTATTTACCCTTAGTAATCTAACTGATAAGAAGGATACCACCTCTTGGATGATTCCGGTTGTTCAATCAATACCTACTTTCATTTATTCTGGTGAGAGAATGGTCAAATAACCCTAAGAATACCTATCATCCTGAGAGTTCATGACACTAATTTCTTACAAGAATCACTTCCAGCACCAGACATGACCAATATCTCCACATTGAAACTGGTGATCATATGGTGAGTGGAGTAAGGTAATTGTAAGAGCTGGAGTGGAGAGTTTAGAGCAAAAAAAAAAAAAAAAAGAAAAAGAAAAAGAAAAAAAGGAAAGAAAGGGTGGACAGAAGAAAGGAAAGAAGGAAGAAAGGAAGGAAGGAAGGAAGGAAAGGGCTTAAAAAGAAAGTAAGCTCAATTCCTAGCTAGATAATAAAGAATACCATGGAATTTCCCCCTCAGTGTACCTATATAGACCTAAAAACCTAATTTGTAATCATAAACAACCCATACATTATTGAAATGCATTATAAACAGTGTGTAATTTCAACTGCATTGTACATTGTCTAAAGGCAGATTACATGTGATATTCAAATGTGTATTGGATGAGCCTAGCACAGTACTAGGGTTTCTGGTTAGAGAAATTTCAAGTTTCCTTAACAAACGTGTCAGGAATGAGGGAGAGTTGGATGCAAGTACTTTGTATGTTTTTATGAGATTTTAATGAGAAATCACAAGGGTGGTGGAAGCAAAACAAGAAAAACTTGTGGTGATTCTAATATATATATATATATTTCTTTTTGCCTGTGGAACAAGAGATAAAATGCTAGAACTAAGATTAAAGAAGTAAGTTTGGCTATTTCCAGGGAGAGAATTGGAAAATGTTAAGCCTCTCTTCTATTTGGTGTTCAACAATGCCCAGGAGTAATAGCTTTGTTGCTCTTGACACTTTTCTATATTCTTTCTTTTTTTTATTTTTAATTTTCCTTTCTTTTACTTATTATTATTATTTTGTATACAGCAGGTTCTTATTAGTCATCAATTTTATACACATCAGTGTATACATGTCAATCCCAATTGCCCAATTCATCACACCACCCCCACACCCCCACGGATTTCCCCCTTGGTGTCCATACGTTTGTTCTCTACATCTGTGTTTCAATTTCTGCCCTGAAAAGGGGTTCATCTGTACCATTTTGCTAGGTTTCACATGTATGCGTTAATATATGATATTTGTTTTTCTCTTTCTGACTTACTTCACTCTGTATGACAGTCTCTAGATCCATCCACGTCTCTACAAATGACCCAATTTCGTTCCTTTTTATGGCTGAGTAATATTCCATTGTATATATGTACCACATCTTCTTTATCCATTCATCTTTCGATGAGCATCTAGGTTGCTTCCATGATCTGGCTATTGTAAATAGTGCTGCAATGAACATTGGGGTGCATGTGTCTTTTGGAATTGTGGTTTTCTCTGGGAATATGCCCAGTAGTGGGAGTGCTGGATCATATGGTAATTCTATTTTTAAGTTTGTTTTTCTTTTTTTTGCGGTACGTGGGCCTCTCACTGTTGTGGCCTCTCCCATTGTGGAGCACAGACTCTGGACGCACAGGCTCAGCGGCCATGGATCACGGGCCCAGCCACTCTGCAGCATGTGGGACCCTCCTGGACCAGGGCCCAAACCCGTGTCCCATGCATTGGCAGGCAGACTCTCTACCACTGCGCCACCAGGAAAGCCCTATTTTTAGTTTTTTAAGGAACCTCCATATTGTTCTCCATAGTGGCTGTATCAGTGTACATTCCCACCAAAAGTTCAAGAAGCCTCCCTCTTCTCCACACCCTCTCCAGCATTTGTTGTTTGTAGATTTTCTGATGAAGACCATTCTAACCGGTGTGAGGTGATATCTCATTGTAGTTTTGATTTGCATTTCTCTAGTTATTAGTGATGTTGACCAGCTTTGCATGTGCTTCTTGGCCATCTGTATGTCTTCTTTGGAGAAATGTCTATTTAGGTCTTCTGCCCATTTTTGGATTGGCTTGTTTGTTTTTTTAATATCAAGCTGCATGAGCTGTTATATATTTTGGAGATTAATCCTTTGACTGTTGATTCATTTGCACATATTTTCTGCCATTCTGAGGGTTGTCTTTTCATCTTGTTTATGGTTTCCTTTGCTGTGCAAAAGCTTTGAAGTTTCATTAAGTCCCATTTGTTTATTTTTGTTTTTATTTCCATTACTCTAGGAGGTGGATCAAAAAGGTCTTGCTGTGATTTATGTCAAAGAGTGTTCTTCCTATGCTTTCCTCTAAGAGTTTTATAGTGTCTTGTCATACATTTAGGTCTCTAATCCATTTTGAGTTTATTTTTGTGTATGGTGTTAGGGAGTGTTCTAATTTCATTCTTTTACATATAGCTGTCCAGTTTTCCCAGTACCACTTATTGAAGAGACTATCTTTTCTCCATTGTATATCCTTGCCTCCTTTATCATTGATTAGTTGACCATAGGTGTGTGGGTTTACCTCTGGGCTTTCTATCTTGTTCCATTGATCTATGTTTCTGTATTTGTACCACTACCATATTTTCTTGATTACTGTAGCTTTGTAGTATAGTCTGAAGTCAGGGGGTCTGATTCCTCCAGCTCCATTTTTTTTCTCTCAAGACTGCATTGGCTATTCGGGGTCTTTTGTGTCTCCATACAAATTTTAAGTTTTTTTTTTTCTGGTTTCATATAAAATGCCATTGGTAATTTGATAGGAATTGCATTGAATTTGTAGATTGCTTTGGGTACTATAGTCATTTTCATAATATTGATTCTTCCACTCCAAGATCATGGTATATCTCTCTATCTGTTGGTGTTATCTTTAATTTCTCTCATCAGTGTCTTATAGTTTTCTGCATACAGGTCTTTTGTCTCCCGAGGTAGGTTTATTCCTAGGTAGTTTATTCTTTTTGTTGCATTGGTAAATGGGAGTGTTTCCTTAATTTCTCTTTCAGATATTTCATCATTAGTGTACAGGAATGCAAGAGATTTCTGTGCATTAATTTTGTATCCTGCAACTTTACCAGATTCATTGACTAGCTCTAGTAGTTTTCTGATGGCATCTTTAGGACTCTCTATGTATAGTATCATGTCATCTGAAAACAGTGACAATTTTACTTCTTCTTTTCCAATTTGTATTTCTTTTATTTCTTTTTCTTCTCTGATTGCCAAGGCTAGGACTTCCAAAACTATGTTGGATAATAGTGGTGAGAGTGGACATCCTTGTCTTTTTCCTGATCTTAGAGCAAATGCTTTCAGTTTTTCACCATTGAAAATGATGTTTGCTGTGGGTTTGTCATTTATGGCCTTTATTATGTTGAGGTAGGCTCCCTCTATGCCCACTTTCTGGAGAATTTTTATCATAAATGGGTGTTGAATATTGTCAAAAGCTTTTTCTGCATCTATTGAGATGATCAAATTATTTTTCTTCTTCAATTTGTTAATATGGTCTATCACATTGATTGATTTGTGTATATTGAAGAATCCTGGGTCCCGGTCCCTGGGATAAATCCCACTTGATCATGGTGTATGATCCTTGTAATGTGTTGTTAGATTCTGTTTGCTAGTATTTTGTTGAGGATTTTTGCGTCTATATTCATCAGTGATATTGGTCTGTAATTTTCTTTTTTTGTAGTATCTCTGGCTGGTTTTGGTATTTGGGTGATGGTGGTCTCATAGAATGAGTTTGGGAGTGTTCCTTCCTCTCCAATTTTTTGGAAGAGTTTGAGAAGGTTGGGTGTTAGCTCTTCTCTAAATGTTTGATAGAATTCACCTGCGAAGCCATCCAGTCCTGGACTTTTGTTGGTTGGTATATTTTTAATCAATTTCATTACTTGTGATTGGTCTGTTCATATTTTCTATTTCTTCCTGCTTCAGACATGGAAGGTTATACCTTTCTAAGAACTTGTTCATTACTTCCAGGTTGTCCATTTTATTGGCATAGAGTTGCTTGTAGTAGACTCTTTGGATGCTTTGTATTTCTGCCGTGTCTGTTGTCACTTCTCCTTTTTCATTTCTAATTCTATTGATTTGAGTCTTCCCCGTTTTTTTCTTGATGAGTCTGGCTAATGGTTTATCAATTTTGTTTATCTTTTCAAAGAACCAACCTTTAGTTTTATTGATATTTGCTACTGTTTTCTTTGTTTCTATTTCATTTTTTTCTCCTGTGATCTTTATGATTTCTTTCCTTCTGCTAACTTTGGGTTTTGTTTGTTCTTCATTCTCTGGTTCCTCTAGGGGTAATGTTAGATTCTTTATTTGAGATTTCTCTTGTTTCTTGAGGTAGGCTTGTATAGCTATAAACTTCCCGCTTAGAACTGCTTTTTCTGCATCCCATAGGTTTTGGATTGTCGTGTTTTCTTTGTCATTTGCCTGTAGGATTTTTCTAATTTCCTTTTTGAGTTCTTCAGTGATCTCTTGGTTATTTAGAAACGTAGTGTTTAGCCTCCATGTGTTTGTGTTTTTTACATTTTTTCCCCTTTAATTCATTTCTAATCTAATAGCGTTGTGGTCAGAAGAGAGGAATGTTACGGTTTCAATTTTCTTAAATTTACTGAGGCTTGATTTGTGACCCAAGATGTGATCTATCCTGGAGAATGTTCCATGCATACTTGTGAAGAAAGTTTAATCTGCTGTTTTCGGATGGAATGTCCTATAAATAGCAATTAAGTCAATCTGGTCTATTGTGTCATTTAAAGCTTCTGTTTCCTTTTTTTTTTAATTTTGGAATATCTGTCCATTGGTGTAAGTGAGGTGTTAAAGTCCCTCACCATTATTGTGTTACTGTCGATTTCCTCTTTTACAGATGTTAGCAGTTGCCTTATGTATTGATGTACTCCTATGTTGGGTGTGTATATATTTATAATTGTTATATCTTCTCTCGGATTGATCCCTTGATCATTATGTAGTGTCCTTCCTTGTGTCTTATAACACTGTTTATTTTAAAGTCTATTTTATCTGATATGATTATAGCTACTCCAGCTTTCTTTTGATTTCCATTTGCATGGAGGATCTTTTTCCATTCCCCTCACTTTCAGTCTGTTTGTGTCCCTAGGTCTGAATGGGTTTCTTGTAGACAGCATATATATGGGTCTTGTTTTTGTATCTATTTAACAAGCCTGTGTCTTTTGGTTGGAGCATTTAATCCATTCACCTTTAAGGTAATTATCAATATGTATGTTCCTGTGACCATTCTCTTAATGGTTTTGGGTTTGACTTTGGAAGTCCTTTTCTTCTCTTATGTTTCCCACTTAGAGAATTTCCTTTAGCATGTGTTGTAGAGCTGGTTTTGTGGTGCTGAATTCTCTTAGCTTTTGCTTGTCTGTAAAGCTTTTGAGTTTTCCATTCAGTCTGAATGAGATCTTTACCGGGTAGAGTAATCTTGGCTGTAGGTTCTTCCCTTTCATCACTTTAACTATATCATGCCACTCCCTTCTGGCTTGTAGAGTTTCTGCTGAGAAATCAGCTGTTAACCTTATAGGAGTTCCCTTGTATGTCATTTTTTCCTTTCTGCTTTCAATAATTTTTCTTTGTCTTTAATTTTTGCCAATTTGGTTACCTTGTGTCTCAGTGTGTTTCTCCTTGGATTTTTCCTGTATGGGACTCACTGTGTTTCCTGGACTTGTGTGGCTATTTCCTTTCCCATGTTAGGGAAGTTTTCAGCTATAACCTCTTCAAATTCTTTTTCTCTCTCTTATTCTTCTTTGACCCCTATAATGTGAATGTTGTTCCACTTAATGTTGTCCCAGAGGTCTCTTAGGCTGTCTTCATTTATTTTCATTCTTTTTTCTTTATTCTGCTCCACAGCAGGGAATTCCACCATTCTGTCTTCCAGGTCACTTATTCGTTCTTCTGCCTCAGTTATTCTGCTCTTGATTCCTTCTAGTGTAGTTTTCATTTCAGTTATTGTATTGTTCATCTCTATTTGTTTGTCGTTTAATTATTCTAGGTCTTTGTTAAACATTTCTTGCATCTTCTTGATCTTCGCCTCCATTGTTTATCCAAGGTCCTGGATCACCTTCAGTATCATTATTCTGAATTCTTTTTCTGGAAGGTTGCCTATCTCCACTTCCTTTAGTTGTTTTTCTGGCATTTTATCTTGTTCCTTCATCTGGTACATAGCCTCCTGCCTTTTCATCTTGTCTATCTTTCTGTGAATGTGGTTTTTGTTCCACAGGATGCAGGGTTGTAGTTTTTCTTGCTTCTGCTGTCTGCCCTCTGATGGATGAGGCTATCTAAGAGGCTTGTCTCTTTTACTTATTTTTTAAAGTTTCTGTGAGAACTTGATAAAAATACAAATTCTGAGCATCTTCTCCATACCTGCTAGTGTTGGAGTGTCTCCTGATGAGGTGGGGGGTGGCTGTGGCTCACCATCTGGACAAGGACACTGGAAGCAGATGTTCTGTGATGTACTCCTTGGCATGAATCCTCCAAGAGTCTGTCATTAGCCCCACCAAAGATATATTCTTTCTTTCTTTCTTTCTTTATTTTCAGTACATGGGACTCTCACTGTTGTGGACTCTCCTGTTGCAGAGCACAGGCTCCGGACACGCAGGCTCAGTGACCATGGCTCATGGACCCAGCTGCTCAGTGGCATGTGGGATCTTCCTGGACTGGGGCACGAACCCACATCCCCTGCATTGGCAGGTGGACTCTCAACCACCGTGCCAACAGGGAAGCCCTATTCTTTCTTAATTAGTTATTTTTTCATACCATCCATGAAGACAAGGTCATATTATTAGCAGCTATCCACAATATACTAATGAGATGATCTGTCTAAATGAAGAGGGAGCCATGCAGCCTGGAAAGTATGCAGCCTTACTCTGAAGAGTGTCACATTACAGTATGTTTTTAAAATGAGTTTTTAAAAATAATTCAAGTGATACATGTATCATTTGCAATGACAATATTGCTTTGTATCTTGAGGCAACACTTAATTGTTTCCAAACCACTATAGATGCTACTAATGGTCACCATAAGGAAATACCTCTACTGATGATCTCTGTGGATACAGGCATATGTTATCCAGTCAGGAAGATTTGTTCTAGATAAATAAGAGTGATCAGCTGTATCCCTCAACTCAGAACCAAAGGAAATAACTGAGTTGTCTGATGGTGACAAACGATTATAATAGCCCATTTGATTCACTGAGGATTCCCACTTCACAGAGGTAATTATTAACATACTCAGCTCCCTGTCAGCTATACTGACAAGCTAAGACTTAGCTTAGCTTGGCTACAAAAATATGCCCTCAAAGCAAATGGTAAAGTTACTTTCTAAGAGTCAAACCACCAAGTATAAGCTCAGAATAGGAAAAAGATCAGTCAGATGGAAGTATCCCTGTGGCTAAGAGACATGGAACATACCCAAGTCCAATTAATGCAACGAAGCTATATATTCAAGCTGAATACCACTAAAGCAAGTGGTAACCTAATCAATATCATTTAGGTCTTCCCTAAATCTATTCAAATTTTTTATTGATCATATTTTTAAATGGCAGGCATCACAGGGTTAGAAATTATAGATGCAAAGATAACTCAGACACGGCTTAGGCTTAAAGATTTGTAATATAGAAAGAGACACAGATGTATAAACATATGACAGTGCTATATAAGAGTGTTATAATAGAGACATTTATGAAGTTTGTGTAACACAGAGAAGGAAGCAAACACTGTCTAGAACCAAAGGCAGTCAAGAAGGGGCTTACAGAGAAGGTTTTGTTTAAGCTGGTTCTTCAAGACTGAGTGTTGCAGGTATCAGAGTTAATGGTAAGGATATGAAAATGCCTTATAATGCATACATCACTCATTTTTAACATGAAAATAATAATTTAGAGTTTATACTGTTTCCAAGCAGGCAGGAGGCCTCAGAGGTGTTGATTAGGTAGAAAAACTACACATTATCTAAAGTGACCATAGAAAAATGGTTGTGATTTAGGTCTGAAGGATAGTTGGGTGCACTGAAATGTGTGGCACAAGAATAACATTAAAGAATGACACAAACAAGGTTGACATGGCAAAATTTTAGACAGTTTGAATGTAAAGGTGTTATTTTTGCACAATGTTAGTGAAATGTAGTAGGTGTACTAGAAATACCATTGACTAGGGAACATTCAATGTTTAGAAGGCACAAGGGATATAGATGATGCTGTGCTGGGAGCTGTATAATATGCAGTTGAATTTCATAATAAGTTGATATTCAAGGAGTGCTTTGGTGAACAGGGGTATGTAAGATATTAACATTCCTCCCCCTCCAAATCTATTGCACTTAAAGACCATGACGCTCTTTGGAAATCTGGGATTGGCAGATTGATATATATAAAAAAAAGGATTAGCTGGGAAATATAGGGAAAGGGGTGTTTAAGAAAAGCAGAAGAGAATGTGTATGAAAGGTTATGGAATGTTTTGGAGACACCGAATTCAACTGAGTATGTGATTTGAGGGAGGAAATATTGCTTAGTACTTTAGGATGGTGGGAGACAGACAATGCATGAGGCAAAGGTAGCAGTAAGGTGGGTCATAAAGTTTATAAAAAGAAAACTAATATGAGCAAATGGTATGAATGAAGAACTGACTCTGGCTTCTTCGTGGAGGGCTGTTAAGGAGGAGAGATGGTTCAAATAAAGAGATTTTAATGCAGCAAATATTTACATAAATGCTTAGAACCATTCCAGATTAAGGAAATGGACAAGCAATGTTGAGGCATCCAGAGACTACTGTTTACCGCCCACAGGAAGGGGAAGGAGAAGGAAATAATTATGCAGGATCCTGATGACAGACGGAGTCATAGAGGGAAGGGCTCATGGGGGGAGTGGTGGTGGTGTTGAAGTTTGACACCAAAGCAGGGAGGGCACAGGGATAAAATACCCCCAGCTTTTCTCTCCTCTCATACTCCAGTCTCCTGCTAGTGCCTCCCACTGGTGAATTTAATTTAAAACTAACTGGAAGTGCTGCCCAGGTGACCTATCCCATAGAGATCAGCCTCCTGGGACAAGAGAACAAGGTAGAAAAAGCATGAAAGAAAAGGGCCAGTGACAAATGGAGATAACAGGCACAACAGACTGGGAAGAAAAATTGTTGGTTGACTCTTCCATAGACAAAGAGATATTTCATTCAAGATCTTCCAAATCCTGTAGTTCTGATTTTTTTTTTGTCTCCCCAAGGAGTGCTTTAATAAATTAACATGGCTTTTTGTGTTTCTTGATGGCCAGATTTAAGGGGACTTATTAGCCAGTGCAAGTCTTTTGAACACAAGTACAACCTACCTCCTGTGATCTATAAATATATTTATAAATGGCTCATCCATTAGCCTATTTTTAAGATTGGTTAGCGTGAATCATTCCTCAAGAACTTGGTCATCTCTGAGTACTACTTTCAAACAAAAGACATGACACTTTAGTGAGTTGTTTTCACCAAATTAATAAACACCTATCAGTACCTTGTTAAATTATAATTTTCCACAACCTAAAATCATGACTCATACAAATGTACAATGAACATATGAAATTAATGAGGTAATCAGTAAGATATTAAGATCAGTTGAAATGAGAATTTGAGGAACTTGGTATTCATAAGCAATTTCGTAAAGGGATTTTAGGAAAAGACAATTGGACTTGATACAAAATAAAGTCCTAGAGAATAATAAACTGTAATATTAAAGGTTTTGTTTTTTACAAAGACAAAAATTATTTGCAGGTTCACTGAACTAAAAGTTACAAGTTAATCTTGGCCTTACAGAGCTGTAAATAACACAGTCAAGAGAGTGTCAATCAAACATATAGTCCATCACTGCACTGAAAGAACATCCAATATTCTCTTTTGCCTAATTCCAAGTTTCAGATACTTTTTTTTTTAGAGCCTATTTAAGAATCCACTAAGCTTCTTTCTCAGATATCTCTATTTTTAGAAATCTTTTTAGGAGGAACAAATCATGACAGTCACAGAGAAATTTCTGGTTTGCTTGAATGTGGTGAGTTCCAGGTTACTTTCTGGGAAAAACAACTAGAGAAAATAGAGAGGAGAGAAGGGAGAGGGGAGAGAAAAGAGACAGAGAGAGAGAGAAGAGAGAGATTATAGAAACTTGATTCTCCATTTTATGTTAAAATGTGTTATTTTGCTTTTGTAAGGGTTATGAATATTTCAAATTTTCACTTAGATGGTGTCTCCCATTAAATTTGTCTGACCTTTATTTAAACATCTAAGTTTCCATTCCTTCAACCTGAGAGATAGAAAACTTCAGGGACTTTAAAATCTTATGTTGGCAATAGATGTGGGTGACATCTTTAGTGTTCCCTTGGTCTTTAATTGTTATTAATTAAATATTTTAATTTGCTTCCTTGGAAACCAGGATAATTTGTTTCTTGGAGCTTTCTCTAACTCATCTTCTGATACTTTTTGGCCTGTATAGGAACCAGAGAATCACCAATGTTTTTTGCAGACATTTGATAGACTAGCCAGTAGTTCTGTTTTGGATTCTGCTGCTTGTGCTTTCTTGTTGCTTTCTATTACTTGTTCAGCACCATCCAGTTTATCTGACCTAGAGTTCCTCTTAGAAGGGAGAGCTACTTTGTACTTTTCATTTAAGTACAAAAAACCTGCCCCCGCCTTCTATATCAGTCAGAGTAGACTGGTCAGAGTAGGCCTCATTTTTACTTGTTTGACCCAGATGGAAGCATTTTCTGGCTATCAAAGCAGACTCTGAGAAGGTATTCATGGGGTAGAAAGCATCATGGGAAGATCTTAAAGGAAACTTGAATTTACCCTCAACTGCAGATTTGGCTATTAGCAATAGGCCTTTATTATTCCAAAGCTGAATCCTTTAAGATCCTTCTTAAAACCCAACCTTTTGTTTTTCCAGAAAATAATGCCCATCCTGACACTACAACATTACTGCACAAAATCTGGTTTTCAGTTTCAAAGCACTATTGTCTATATCTCTTATTAGGCCTTTAAGCCTGTTGTTGGTCATCTTATTGTTTTTATGGGTCTTCATCTCTATTTTAAAATCCTAAAATGCAGGGATGCAGGGCTTCCCTTAGGCCCTGAATAGACAAAACTGCCAAAGAAGAACAGTCTGGGAGCCTAGAAACTAAGGCAAGAGCTGTCGCCATTTACTATAATCAAGTCCTAGGGAATATAATGAATTAAGGAACAAAGTAATTTCTTGAATTTGTCATAATATTGCCAAAGTATTTTCATGTTGCTTTTTCGGCCACTAAGACTTCAACTGGGTAGCCAATGATGGCTAAATATTATTATCTTCTCAACTGCATTAAAATGCACTCACATTAACTATAGTCCAACAGCATAATAGCATAGGATCCTTCTCTCTGAAACACAACAATGGAGACTGAATAAGTTAGCCAAATAAATGCTTATAGAAATCCCCCCCTTATCTCTATGGGATATGTTCCAAGACCCCCAATGGATGCCAGAAACCACAGATAGTACTGAACCCTGTGTATACTGTTTTTTCTTATACATACATACACATGATAAAGTTTAATTTGTAAATTAGACACAGTAAGAGAATGTTAAAATTGCCAATATCACTACTCCAATGTTTTGGGGTCATTATTAAGTAAAATAAGGGTTACTTCAATACAGTCACTGCAAGATCACAGCAGTTGATCTGATAACCCAGATGGCTAAGTGACTAATGTGTAAGATATGCTGGCCAAGGGGATGATTCATGTCCCAGGCAAAAAAGGGTGGACAGCACGAGATTGCTCAGAATGGCACGTTATGTAAAACTTATGAATTGTTTATTTCTGGAATTTTCATTTTATATTTTGGACCATGACTGACTGTGAGTAACTGAAACCACAGATTAGGGGGGATTACTACACTACTGTTTACTAAGGAGTTACCCCTCCTAGGTAGTGAAGTGTTTAAACTATTAGGAATCTTCTAAATGCCCCACAGGAGGTCTATAATTGTTTACCTCATAACTCACAGGAGATTATTTCTTTGCCTGTGAATGGAATCCTAGGTGATTGGACTGTGTTGGGTGTGGGGCACTAGAAATCGTTATCCAAAGTCATTGAGAATTACAATTGACTCTTAGTAACTTTTATTCATTTGAAATGCTGAATAAAAATATTTTCTTTTGAGATTTTTAATTTCAGTTTTACTGGCAAGATATAAATAGATAGACTATATCTATATAGTCTATATCTATATATCTCTATCTATATATCTATCTATCTATCTTTATTTTTCTCCCCTTGAGTTTTAAAATTATTTTATATCTCTGTTCATTTAGATATTTTTTGTGTGAGTTGTATTGCCGCACAATACCTGGTCTTTGTCCCATGAAACACCTTTACGTCCCCCTGGTCAAATCCTGTAAGTCATAACACTAAGTTAATGGAACATTCTACTTTGGTTCTAGACTTTTACCTTATCAGTTTAGGGATCAGTTACTAATATTATGCAGCTAAATTTTTAGCAGCACTGATATCCAAGTGTATCAGACAAAATTCAGAATTGAGTTTCTCTTTCTGATAGGATTTAGCCTTTAATCTCCTGAATAAATGTGAAGACTAGCAAGTTATTTGGAATCAGAATACATGTCCATATTTGTGAATTTACCTACTTACTATAATTTGTTTATAACCTCAAAATGAATACTACTGGCATTTCCCCAGTCATTTGCAGACATGCACTAAGTGGTAAAAATTTTAAGTTCCCTGACACATAGGTTCCCAGCTGACAATGAACAAGGCAATGTTTTGCCTTTTTTTTGTTCCCATTCAGAGATGACCAATTATGGAGGTGGTACAGAACAGTGCAGTGTAGTGCAAGAAACATTAGTCCTGGGCCAGTTGAATGGGGTTTGAATCCCAACTCTGGCACCTGTTAGAGGGTGGCCTCTGTAAAGTCACTTAACATTTCTGAACCTCATTTTCTCTTTTGTAAAACAAAGAAAATAGAATCTACCCAGAGAGCTGTATAGAGCATAACTAGTGCAAATAATGAGAATCAACAATATCTAGGCTAACTCCAATCAAACTGGTTAAAGAAAAACTTTAACAGGGATTCCAGTGTCATCTCAGAGCAACAGAGACTAGAAAACTTAAATCTATTATAGATGTTAAGGGGATTCAGTAAGGTGGCTGGACCAAAACTGTATAAAAATCAATATCCTCACATACATTAATATTAGGATCTAAAACTATTTTATCTGTTCAACAAGTGTTAGATTATATCAGGAAATAGCAGTGACCTCTCATCATTAGCAGTAGTTGAAAGTTAGAACTTCACTCCCCTGACACCTTCCCAGCAAGTCTGACAGATTTGGATGGTAAAGAACAATAAGCCCTTTTCAGATTCAGATGTTTTATTGCTTACATGGACAATAAGAACACAAAAAACAAAGGTAATAGCTCACTATGTTTCCTGCTCCACAGGACAACACCAAAACCAAAGGGGACTGATGACAATGCAACATGAATGCTAGAGCACCCTGTTGCTGAGTTGCTGATTACATGCTGCAGCTCACCAGTTTTACGGTTTGCAACTGTACTATGAGGATGAGGGCAAGGCAAAACTCTTCATACCTCATCAGAACCTGGGAGAGGATGAGAAACTATCTCATAGATTGATTCTAAAACATAGGTAGGTGAGAAATGGCCTTATAGCAATTTCTCACAAGACCCAGATGCTCTTGTGTTCCAGGAAGACCACAGGACATTCTGCCAAGGTCGGCTGTGGTTAAGCCCTTTCTCATGTGGCCTTTGTGGATTTGTCCAAGGTCATCAGGGCGCTAGCCTGGATCAGTCTCTGTTACCTCATGTTTCTCAACAGTGAAATTGGGTTGAGAAAGTTCTGACAAAGCTATAAACAGTTACTAGCAATAATTCAAAAAGTTGTCATGGTACTATTTTTGTTTCTCAAAGCAAGAAACACGCTGACCAATATCTACCTCAAAAGGCTCAATGTGAGGTGGACATAATGGCATTCTAGTGGGAGGGCCAGTCAATTGGGTCATTCCATGGAGAGCCATCAAGGAGAGGAACATAAGGTGAATAAGTCCCTACATCTCAGGAGCTGCTACAAAATTTTGGGAAACTGGGCTCACTTTTCTTGGAAATCTCTTACATCATTTCTGCTAAGGCAGCGGGATTCCTAAAAAGCTTCACAGCCAGATCATATTTTCAAACACCATTAATCTAACTAGGTAATATACATTTCTGACATCTATTTTACTAACCTATAAAGTTTTGGGTTATTTAAATAACAATATTCAAAGTGATCAACTAATATATTTTGAGTGTATATTTCTTTTTTTTTCAATTTTTTTCAATTTTTGAATTTTATTTTATTTATTTTTTATACAGCATGTTTTTATTAGTTAGGTATTTTATACATATTAGTGTATATATGTCAATCCCAATCATCCAATTCATTCCACCACCTCACAAGCCCCCACTTTCCCCTCTTGGTGACCATACATTTGTTCTCTACATCTGTGTTTCTATTTCTGCCTTGCAAACAGGTTCATCTGTACCATTTTTCTAGATTCCACATAAACGCAATAATACACGATATTTGTTTTTCTCTTTCTGACTTACTTCACTCTGTATGACAGTCTCTAGGTCCATGATGTCTCTACAAATGACCCAATTTTGTTCCTTATGGTTGAGTAATATTCCATTGTATATATGTACCACAACTTCTGTATCCATTTGTCGGTTAATTGTCCATTAGGTTGATTCCATGACTTGGTTATTGTAAATAGTGGTGCAGTGAATATTGGGGTGCATGTGTCTTTTTAAATTATGGTTTTCTCTGGGAATATGCCTAGTAGTGGGATTGCTGGGTCATATGGTAATTCTATTTTTAGTTTTTTAAGGAACCTCCATACTGTTCTCCATAGTGGCTGTATCAATTTACATTCCCACCAACAGTGCAAGAGGGCTCCCTTTTCTCCACACCCTCTCCAGCATTTATTGTTTCTAGATTTTTAATGATGGCCATTCTGACTGCTGTGAGGTGATACCTCATTGCAGTTTTGATTTGCATTTCTCTAATGATTAGTGATATTGAGCAACCTTTCAGGTGTTTGTTGGGAATCTGTATATCTTCTTTGGAGAAATGTCTATTTAGGTCTTCTGCCCATTTTTGGATTGGCTTGTTTATTTTTTTGATATTGAGCTGCAGGAGCTTCTTGTATATTTTGGAGTTTAATCCTTTGTCAGTTGTTTCATTTGCAAATGTTTCTCCCATTCTGAGGGTTGTCTTTTTTTCTTGTTTATGGTTTCCTTTGTTGTGCAAAGGCTTTTAAGTTTAATTAGGTCCCATTTGTTTATTTTTGTCTTTATTTCCATTTCTCTAGGAGGTGGGTCAAAAAGGATCTCTCTGTGATTTATGTCATAGAGTGTTCTGCCTATGTTATCCTCTAAGAGTTTTATAGAGTCTGGCTTAAATTTAGGTCTTTAATCCACTTGGAGTTTAGTTTTGTCTGTGGTCTTAGGAAGTGTTCTGATTTCATTCTTTTACATGTAGCTGCCCAGTTTTCCAAGCACTACTTATTGAATAGACTATCTTTTCTCCTTGTATATCCTTGCCTCCTTTGTCATAAATTAGTCGACCATAGATGTGTGGGTTTGTTTCTGGGCTTTCTATCTGGTTCCATTGGTCTATATTTCTGTTTGGGTGCCAGTACCATATTGTCTTGATTACTGTAGCTGTGTAGTATAGTCAGACATCAAGGTGTCTGATTCCTCCAGCTCCTTTTTTTTCCCTCAAGACTGCTTTGGCTATTCGGGGTCCTTTGTGTCTCCATACAAATTTAAAAATTTTTTGTTCTACTTCTGTAAAAATTGCCACTGATAGTTTGACAGGGATTGCATTGAATCTGTAGATTGCTTTGGGTAGTATAGTCATTTTCAAATATTAATTCTTCCAATCCAAGAACATGGTATATCTCTCCATCTGTTTGTGTTACCTTTGATTTCTTTCATCAGTGTCTTGTAGTTTTCTGAGTACAGGTCTTTTACCTCCTTAGGTAGATTTATTCCAAGGTATTTTATTATTTTTGTTGCAGTGATAATTGGCATTGCTTCCTTAATTTCTCTTTCTGTTCTTTTGTTGTTAGGGTATAGGAATACAAGAGATTCCTGGGCATTAATTTTGTATCCTGAACCTTTACTAAATTCTTTGATTAGCTCTAGAAGTTTTCTGGTAGCATCTTTAGGATTCTCTATGTATAGTATCATGTCATCTGCAAACAATGGTAGTTGTACTTCTTCTTTTCCAATTTGCATTCCTTTTATTTCTTTTTCTTCTCTGAATGTCATGGCTAAGACTTCCAAAATTGTGTTGAATAATAGTGGTGAGAGTGGACATAGTTGTCTTCTTCCTGATCTTAGAGGAAATGTTTTCAGTTTTTCACCATTGAGAATGATGTTTGATGTGGGTTTATCATATATGGCCTTTATTATGTTGAGGTAGCTTCCCTCTCTACCCACATTCTGGAGAGTTTTTGTCATAAATGGGTGTTGAATTTTGTCAAAAGTTTTTCTGCATCTATTGAGATGATCATATGGTTTTTATTCTTCAATTTGTTAATATGGGGTATCACATTGATTGCTTTGTGTATACTGAAGAATCCTTCCATCCCTGGGATAAATCCCACTTGATCATGGTGTATTATCCTTTTAATGTGTTGTTGGATGCTGTTTGCTAGCCTTCTGTTAAGGAGTTTTACATCTCTATTCATCAGTGATATTGACCTGTAATTTTCTTTTTTTGTAGTATCTCTGACTTGTTTTGGTTTCAGGGTGATGATGGCTTTGTATAATGAGTTTGAGAGAATTCCTTCCTCTGCAATTTTTTGGAAGAGTTTAAGAAGGATCAGTGTTAGCTCTTCTCTACATGTTTGATAGAATTCACCTGTGAAGCCATCTGGTTCTGGATTTTGTTTGTTAGAGGATTTTGAATCACAGTTTCAATTTCATTACTTGTGATTTTTCTGTTCATATTTTCTATTTCTTCCTGGTTCAGTTTTGGAAGGATATACCTATCTAAGAATTTGTCCATTCTTTCCAGGTTGTCCATTTCATTGGCATAGAGTTGCTTGTAGTAGTCTCTTATGATGCTTTGTATTTCTGCAGTGTCCATTGTAACTTCTCCTTTTTCATTTCTAATTTTATTGATATGAGTCCTCTCCCTCTGTTTCTTGATGAGTCTGGCTAAAGGTTTATCAATTTTGTTTATCTTCTCAAAGAACGAGCTTTTAGTCTTATTGATCTATGCTATTGTTTTCTGTTTCTATTTCATATATTTTTGCTCTGTTCTTTATGATTTCTTCCTTCTACTAAATTTGGCTTTTGTTTGTTCTTCTCTAGTTCCTTTAGGTGTAATGTTAGACTGCTTATTTGAGATTTTTCTTGTTTCTTGAGGTAGGATTGTATTGCTATAAAATTCCCTCTTAGAACTGCTTTTGCTGCGTCCCATAGGTTTTTGACCATTGTGTTTTCATTGTCATTTGTCTCTAGGTATTTTTTGATTTCCTCTTTGGTTTCTTCAGTGATCTCTTTGTTATTTAATAGTGTACTGTTACCCTCCATGTGTTTGTGTTTCTTATGGTTTCTTTCCCCTATAATTGATTTCTAATCTCATAGTGTTGTGGTCAGTTGCTTGGTATGATTACATATTTCTTAAATTTACTGAGGTTTGGCTTGTGACCCAAGATGTGATCTACCCTGGAGAATGTTCCATGCACACTTGAGAAGAAAGTGTAATCTGCCGTTTTTGGATGGAATGTCTTATAAATATCAATTAAATCTACCTGGTGTATTGTGTCATTTAAACCTTGTGTTTCCTTATTAATTTTCTGTCTGGATGACCTGTCCATTGGTGTAAGTGAGGTGTTAAAGTCCCTCACTATTATTGTGTTGCTGTCGATTTCCTCTTTACAGCTGTTAGCAGCTGCCTTATGTATTGAGGTGCTCCTATGTTGGGTGCATATATATTTATAATTGCCATATCTTCTTGGTTTGATCCCTTGATCATTATGTAGTGTTCTTCCTTGTGTCTTGTAACATTCTTTATTTTAAAGTCTATTTTATCTGATATGAGTATAGCTACTCCAGCTTTCTTTTGATTTCCATTTGCATGGAATATCTTTTTCTATCCCCTCCCTTTCATTCTGTATGTGCCCCTGGCTTGAAGTGAGTCTCTTGTAGATAGCATATATATGGGTCTTGTTTTTGTATCCATTCAGTGACCCTGTGTCTTTTGCTTGGAGCCTTTAATCCATTCACGTTTAAGGTAATTATCAAAATGTATGCTCCTATTACCATTTTCTTAATTGTTATGGGATTGTCTTTGTAGGTCTTTTTCTTCTCTTGTGTTTCCCACTTAGAGAAGTTCCTTTAGCATTTGTTGTAGAACTGGTTTGGTGGTGCTGAATTCTCTTAACTTTTGCTTGTCTATAAAGTTTTTGATATCTCTATCAAATCTGATTGAGATACTTGCCATTTAGAGTAATCTTGCTTGTAGGTTCTTTCCTTTCATTACTTTCAATATATCCTACCACTCCCTTCTGGCTTGTACAATTTCTGCTGAGAAATCATCTGTTAACCGTACGGGAGTTCCCTTGTATGTTATTTGTCATTTTCCCCCTGTTGCTTTCAATACTTTGTCTTTTTGTCAATTTGATTACCTTGTGTCTTGGTGTGCTTCTCCTTGTGTTTATTCTGCCTGGGACTCTCTGCACTTCCTGGGCTTGGGTGGTTATTTCCTTTCCCATGTTAGGGCAGTTTTCGACTATCATCTCTTCAAATATTTTCTTGACTCCTTTCTCTCTCTCTTCTCCTTCTGGGACCCCTATAATGTGAATGTTGGTGTGTTTAATGTTTTCCAAGTGTTCTCTTAGGCTGTCTTCATTTATTTTCATTCCTTATTCTTTATTCTGTTCCATGGAAGTGAATTCCACTATTATGTCTTCCGGGTCACTTATCTGTTCTTCTGCCTTTGATATTCTGCTATTGACTCCTTCTAGTGTATTTTTCATTTCAGTTATTGTATTGTTCATCTCTGTCTCTTTGTTCTTTAAATCTTCTAGGTGTTCATTCTTTAATTATTCTACGTCTTTGTTAAACATTTCTTGCATCTTCTTGATCTTTGCCTCCATTCTTTTTCTGAGGTCCTGGATCATCTTCACTATCATTATTCTGAATTCTTTTTCTGGAAGGTTGCCTATCTCCACTTCATTTAGTTGTTTTTCTGGGGTTTTATCTTGTTCCTTCATCTGGTATATAGTCCTCTGCCTTTTCACTTTGTCTATCTTTCTGTGAATGTGGTTTTTATTCCACAGGCTGCAGAATTGTATTTCTTCTTGCTTCTGCTGTCTGCCCTGTAGTTGATGAGGCTATCTAAGAGGCTTGTGTAAGCTTTCTGATGGGAGGGACTGGTGGCTGGTGAGCTGGGTGTTGCTCTGGTTGGCAAAGCTCAATATAACTTTAATCCACTTGTTTGTTGAGAGGTGGGCTGTGTTCCCTCCCTGTTGGTTGTTTGACCTGAGGCAACCCAGCACTGAAGCCTACCCAGCTCTTTGGTGGGGCTAATGGCAGACTCTGGGAGGGCTCATGCCAATGATTCCTTGTAATAACTTTTGTTTCCAGTGTTCTTGTCCCCGTGGTGAGCCACAGCCACCCCTAACCTCTGCAGGAGACCCTCCAACACTAGCAGGTAGGTCTGGTTCGGTCTCCTATGGGGTCACTGCCCCTTCCCCTGGGTACTGATGTGCACACTACTTTGTGTGTGCCCTCCAAGAGTGGAGTTTTTATTTCCCCCAGTTCTGTCAAAGTCCTGCAATCAAATACTGCTAGCCCTCAAATCTGATTCTTTAGGAATTCCTCCTCCCATTGCTGGACCTCCAGGTTGGGAGGTCTAACGTGGGGCTCAGAACCTTCACTCCAGTGGGTGGTCTTCTGTGGTATAAGTGTTCTCCAGTTTGTGAGTCACCCATCCAGTGGTTATGGGATTTGTTTTTATTGTGATTGCACCCCTCCTACCATCTTATTGCAGTTTCTCCTTTTTCTTTGCATGTGGGGTATGTTTTTTTGGTGAGGTAAAATGTCTTCCTGTTGATGATTGTTCAGCAGTTAGTTGTGATTCTGGTGCTCTTGCGAGAGGGAGTGAGCTCACATCTTTCTACTCCGCCATCTTGAACCAATCTCCTGAGTGTATTTTTCTGATAATTGTACATCAAGTGCTAATAAACTACCCCTATGGTGAAGATTAACTTAAAATAAATACACACACACACACAAACACGAATGCACAAACACATCTCAAGTGCATCACTTGAATGAACTATATCTACTTGAATATACTAAAGGAAAATCATCAAACAACTATGTAAAAGATAGAAACACCCAGATAGACTATATGCAATGGAAGAAAGGACCCCATTTACTGAAGCAATTTAAAAAAGTAAAATGAACACACTACTCAAGAACTTACTTGTTAAGAAGTGGGCAAGCTCTAGATTAAGAAATTCAAATGTTGCTGAAGGACTTAAAATTAGATTTGAAAATAGAAAGTTATTGAATATATTGTGCTTTTGATTAGGAATGCTAAATACCATAAAAATGTCAGTTCTTTCTAAATCAGTTTATAAAATTAATATGATTTCAATAAAAATACTGATGCCAATTAGACAGGATGATTTTAAATTTTATATTTAAAAAAGCAATAAAAAAATTAAACCCAGGAAAATTTTCCAAAAGAAGTGCCATAGGTGATAGTCCTATTAGATATTGTACTATATCTTCTGAATAATACAGTGATTAATTTTTATATTAAGAGATAGATTAATGGAGTAACCCTCAAAGTTCAGAAAGAGAAAAAAAGTAGGAATTTTGTATATAATAAAGTTAATATTGAAATCATAGGTGGAAAAATAGATGATAAAGTTAACTAAGTAGAAATGTCCTTTCTTAATAATTTATACAAAAAATAAATTCCAGTGCATTAAAGACTTAAATGTGAAAAATAAACCTTAAAGTATAAGAAGAAACATTGGAAATACTTTGTCTTATATTGGAATGGAATAGTTCTTTTAAATTATGGAATAAAATAGAGGTCATAAAAGAAAAAAACTCGTGATTTTGATATATAATTCTAAAACTATCCTACACAGCAAAAACAATAAAAAGTAAGAAACAAAAATTTTCAATTCATATAAAAAAATTGATTAATTTTCTTAATAGGTAAAAGTTTTCTATAAATCAATAAGAAACAATAACAGCAGCCCAATTTAAAATGGGCCAAAAATTTAGACAGATTAGAGAAATATAAAAATTAATGGCCCTTAAATATGTGAAAATATGCTCAAACCCATTCATAATAGGATAAATATAAGTTAAAAGTACATTATTTTTCTATTAATAAATATTAAACTGTTTGCAAACACATTGTGTTGGTGAGGGTATGTAATATAGGCACTTTCATATATTTTCCTGGGAATCTAAAATGGTACTATATTTATAGAAATGATTTGGCAGTATCTATGAAAATTTGACACAGAAGCAGCAATTCCACTTCTAGGAATTTGTTCTATGTGCATACTTTCATAAATTTGTGCATATATTCATTGCAACATTGTTTGTAATAGCACAACATAAAAAAAAAATCCTAAATATGAGGACTGTTTAAATAGGTTATGGAATATTTCTATAATGGAAGTTTTGTTTTAAAAAAAGAACAAGGGAATTAATCAGATATGGATTTAGAAAATCTTCAGAATGTATGCTAAGTGACACAAGCAAAGTATAGAAGAGCATGTTGTGTATTTGTTAAAAAGGGGAAAAAATGCACATGTTCACTTGTCTCATGCAGAGAATGTCTCTGTACAAAGGTATGAGAATCTGACTCTGGTGGCGGCTCCTGGAGAAGAAAACTCAGCTGCTGGGAGATTCAGTTGAAAGGAAATTTACATTTTATTTTATACCTTCTTGTACCATTTGCTGTTATATTGCATATCTGTTCCAAAAACACCAATTTACTTTAAACCTTTTAAAAGGATGTGTGGAGATTTATCAGTCTATCTGTCATGGAGGCAAGGTACCAAGGGAGAGAATCATATTTGAAACTTAGAGAAACAAGGTATTTAGCTAGGAGTAGAGCTACCAGTCAGGAGTAAAGCCAGAAAACTGAACAAAAAGGAAGTTTAAGAGCTAAATCAAGGAATACCAACTGTCTGCTCCAGCATCAGCCAGTCTTATTTTAGGCAACATATATGGCTGTCTCCAGGGTGTGACTCAGCCTGTCTCGGCAATTTGAAAATCATTTTAATAATTCGCTCAAACTTTAAGGCACTAAAATCAATAACATTTACTGTATCTGATTAATCTACTAGCACAAATGTTTTTCAACTAATTTTAGCATCACAACTTTTTTAAAAATAAAATATTGTACAGCATCTCAATATCTACATAAATAAAATGAAGTTGTTCTGCTTCAGTGAGGGAAGGGTAGTAGAGGCCCACCAGTCCATCTGCTCAAAACTCCTTGTTCAAATACACATCCCAGCAGCCCACCAACCTTTAGTCTTATTGAATACAGCTTGAAAGTCTTTGTTTCATGGAGGAAAAAAGAAGTAAAAATAAAAATAAGCATTTGGTGTTGGTGACATAAGGGTTCTCCCACAGGTAGCAAGAAAAGTCATGGGTGGCTCTGGCTTTGTGGGCAGAGTAGTGGTCAATAGTGATTAACCTTTAGAACTCTGGAAGTTTTACAGGGAACTTTTCCTATATTGGGATGCTCAGTTTTTACATCCACTTAATATGCAGCCATGACCTAGACCATGAAGAACAAGAGAATTGGATTATCCTTCCCACCTATCAGAATGTCTGCCCAAGGTGAGAAGTTTTTCTTTTCCATCCATCTTATTTCCATCATAGGTTTACTTCTCCCACATTCTCTGTACTCTGCCTCTCAATATTGACAAACTATTTTATTTAGTAATACAAGCAAGATTTCAAAGATCTCTCTAAATAGCTGTTCAGACTACCAAACTGTGTGTGTGTGTATGTATGTGTGTACATGTTTGTATGCACTCACACACACACAAATGACTTCCTGCCTTTCAGTCTTCACATTCTCATGCTCCTACTCATAAACAATATTTCCATTGCACTCCTGAACCAGTACTTTAACCACTATAAAGTGCTATGGCTGGTGATTGGAGTAGAGAGGTTCAAGCATCTGATATTTTCCCCAAACAGTTTTCTGTTCCACTATGCAAAGTTGAGCAAGTTATTTGAAGCCCAAAGCAGTTTCAAAAAGGGGAGTGTGCATATATTTACTTAGTAGTGTTTCTATGAATCCTGATCCTCATATGTTAAGAGCCTGGAGTGTGTCTAGTTTTCAATAAATTGTTAGTCTGTTTGCTGTTGATTAAAGGGATAGCAGCCATAATCAGAGAATATCAAATATACTATGTATTTTCAGCAGAATGCAAATACATGTATCATTGTCTTAGTGTTTAGCTAACACATACAATGAAAATGGGAAAAAAAAATCAAACAATCAAACAAAATAGGTGATCAACATCAAATCTATGGGTTATGTGTACTTCAAGAGAATTATATAATTCACTGTGAGTTTACTAGTAGGTTTATTATTACACTAGTGTCAATAAATAATATTGTGTGTATTATTTATAAGATTACATGATATTCATGCCTATTCCTTACCACAGCTGAAGTGGATCTCACAAAACACACACATAAGGAAATCTTGCAAGTAAGGCGAAACATTTTCAATGTATGAGTCCTGCTTGAATCAGACAAGTAATAGCGTTTAAACTTCAGATGTAAAATATGTCTGAATAAGACTTATCAATTATTAGGAAATATGTAGATATTCTGGAATGAGAAGTTGCACAAGAGTCTCTTACATGAAATTTAGTTGATCTCAGGACACCTCAGAATACCTCCCTTCTCTCTGAGCTTGTCTTCTTGCTTTTGTTCTTGTGCATCATGCCAACTCCCTGCTTAATGAATTATATTTGTTATTATTTAAGGACAAAGGTTGAACAGTTTAGGTAATTGTCCAAGACTATTCCCAATCCAGCTTTATACTTCCCTTGTCTGTGTGCAATAACAGTAGTTAAGACAGGACTTGAGCTCATATTCTCTCACTCCATATCAATATGCCATATGAGCTGTCATGATGCCACATATGACCCCAATCCAGCCTGGACTCTCCATGTCCCTTCTCACCTCTGGGATTTTTATTCAACTTTGCCCTTGCCTAGAGTCCCATCACCCCTTCTCCACCATCACATACTCTGTAATTTATCTCAACTTCTAAGACCTGGTTCAATTCACTTTAATGAAGCTGGAGGGATGGAGGTAGGGGAGATGAAGAGGAAGGATGTGTGGATTACTTACTGCCAGCTACTACACTTTCCTTGCATGTAGAGTCCTGATATCTTTTTAGCTCATTTGATACGTGAGCACTGACATATTTAAGTCTAATAGTTTTATGATTGTTAGTCATATGCAGGAATTGTGATTGACACTTTTAAAAAATCTCCTTAGCATAATAGAGGGTGTGAAGAGTGTCTAGTCTAAATGTTCTTGCTAAATTGATTTGGGTTGAATCTATGTAAATGACTGCTTTTTTTCACATTAGCTTTTACTTTAACACTTTAAAATGTTTTAGCGTTGTTTTTTTATCTTTGTTTAAATTCTTGCTACTTTACATTGAAGCATTTGGTAACAAACTTTATGAGGTTTAGTTCAGTGGTTTTTGAATTTTTATACAAATAGATTTTCCTGAGATCATTTTCAAAAGCCACAAGCTGGTTTCTATTTCCCACAGTATAGTGGAATAGATACTATGAATGACATTCTTGATTACAATAAACTATGAAGGTTGGTAAAGTATTAAAACAATACTTTTAAATTCAGGACTGACTGAGCTGACAAGACTGTAAGATTTTTGCAGAGACCAAGATGAAATGAAAGTCAGGACTTGAGGCAGTGAAAAGTCAAGGGGAAAATAAAAAGTACAATTAGTCACACAATGATACCATTTATTTAATACATTTAATGGAGACTGTCAAATAAGAATATGCAATATGTATCAAGAAATCAGAGATGTTTGATGGAAACATTCTGTATCTATCAACAATATAGTGGAGATACATGACTGAATATATTTGTCAAAAACTTGTTGAATTATACATCTACAGGAGTGAATATAATTGTTTGTAAATTGAAACTCAATAAACCTGACTTAATGAAAGAATTACCATCTATAAAGATCTTTAAAAAAAGAAAACTGTGGGACACAAAGTGATAATTAGAGTGACATTTACAGTTTTAAATGCTTCTAGTTTTAAAGAAGAAAGGCTGAAAATAAAAGATATAAACTATTAGGCAATAGGAAACAAAACAAAAATGTCTAAGAATAGTAGAAAAGAAATAATAAAATCAATGCTTAAATTAATATAATAGGAAATGAGTATTCAGTAACTAGTGCCAACAAGGAGATAAAAGTAGATATTTTTGGAAAGTAATTAATTATTCAGTACCCTCAATAGCAAGTTACTATCAGAACTCTTTTGGAACCCAGTCAATGAATGACAGCTGCTTCACTAATTTGCTTCTGAAAGTCAGCCCATCAACAACAGACACACTCTGACAATCATGCTTCCACAGCTAAATGCTAACCAATCAATCGGGAAACACTTGTGTCTCTGTGATTGGGGCAATCCTTGAATTGAGTGCTTGTGAAATCCTATATCAATGTTCTCTGGTTTGCTCAGAGAGGTGGTAGTAGATACAACATTTTCCGACACTTGGTTGTAGTATTTTTTTTTTGAATGCTAATTTTTTTTAAAAAATTATTTATTTTTGGCTGCGTTGGGCCTTCGTTGCTGCACATGGGCTTTCTCTAGTTGTGGCGAGTAGGAGCTAATCTTTGTTGTGGTGCACGGGTTTCTTATTGCAGTGGCTTCTCTTTTTTCGGAGCATGGGCTCTAGGCGTGCGAGCTTCAGTAGTTGTGGCATGCGGCCTCAGTAGTTGTGGTGCACAGGCTTAGTTGCTCCGCAGCATGTGGCATCTTCCCAGACCTAGGGCTCGAACCCATGTCCCCTGTATTGGCAGGTGTATTCTTAACCACTGCATCACCAGGGAAGTCCCTCAGTTGTAGTTCATTTGGTACCATATACCTCTGGGAATTATTCAACAGGTTCAAGGGTCTTCTGCTTTTCTGAACCACATAGTGCCCTTGCTCAGAGAGAGCCTTCCTGTTCATCTGTAAACTTGCAGCCCACACCCCTTCCCTCTGTTCTACCACCAGCTGCCTCTTGAACATCACCTGAATCCCTTATAATCACTCCAGAAATATCATACATAAACCGATCTCACTGTGTTCCCTATCTAGTACCAGCATCTACCCGGTCTCCCAAGCTGGAAATCTGAGTTTCATGCTTAACACATGTCTCTCTCTATGTCCTACATCAATCACCAAAACTTGCTAATTCTACCTCTTAAAAGTGTCTCTAGTCAGTATTTTTCAGCCTTGGCTGCATATTGGAATCACCTGGACAGCTTTTAAAATGACACATGCTTCAGTGTAAAATTTTAATTAAATGGTCTGTGGTGGGGGAGGTGGGGCGCTGAGCATCATGATAATTAAAAGCTCCGTAGGTGCTCTAAAGTGAAGTGGAAGTGGAGAACAAGGCACTGCCCCATCTGTCTTTTCACCTCCATTATCACCTTCCTTCTGGTCCCCACAATTTCTCATATGAATTAGTACAATGATTATTAAGACCAGTTTGGCTCCCGGTTTCCAGTATTATTCACTTCAAATTCATCCTTTGCACAGCTCTCTAGTAGCTATAGGTATATGACATTTCTCTGCCTTGAAAAAAAATTCTCTCCTTGACTGCCCATCAATAAACAATAAAGTCTAAGCTCTTTTAACAAGTCCTACAGCATCTTCTACCATGTACCCCTATCTGATGATGCACAGCCTCATTTCCTATCACTCAGCTTTTCAATATAATCTAGCATCATTGAAAATGTTCTGGTCTTTACACATGGTTGTGCTTTCCCTTCTGTCTAGATTGTTTCCATCTCTTCTCCTGACTAGTAATCTAGTTAGATTTATCTATTAGTTTATAAAATAAGCAAATGTTCCCTTCTCCAGGAAGCCTTCTTTGACTCTCTGAGGCAGGGTGTTGTTACTCTCCTTTATGCTCCCTTAATACCTCAAACTTTTCCTTATTTCCTTTAGCATGTGTTGTTATATCCTTATGTTCCCACATCCTTCAAGTGGGATGTGTAGTTCCTGTAAGTTCCTTGAGTCCACTCAGAGTTTGGTTCAACCCTTGACATAGTTTGGGCTGATGGGAAATACATTAATCAATAAAACCAATAATTGTACTCCGTTTGCTTATAACAATTATGTACACATACATAAAATGATAGTAGAGTTGAACAAATGCAACAGTAGCCATATGAATACACATGAAACAGAACAGAAACACAGAGAAGGAAGCAATTTATGGAGTGTGGAAGGGATGGGGGTGGGAAGGATGTTTCCATTAGGAGATCAACCTCCATCTAGAACTGAATTCATTGCAAAAATTGCAGTTAAAATATATTTTAATTTCACCAGACCTGTGATTCCTAATGACAGCTTCTTTTACTCTGCATTAGGATGATTTGCTTTCTATAATATCAGTTATAGCCACTACATTTTCTTTCTTTTTCTTTTTTTTGTCACTACATTTTCATTTTGTAGGCAGAGCATTTGCTAGAAAATTTCCAAGTGGCAATTCATGGTAATGGTATCTGGTTATAATGCCTTGCATATGGTGAATTCTCCATAATATAGTACTTTCTCTGGTCCTTGCCTATGTAATAGTCATAGAACTATACATAATATTGCATGACCAGGTGGACCACAGTGTGAGCAGGGAGGGGAGAATGGGCTCTTTGCAATCTTTTTCCTGCCATGAGGTTGTAGTTATCATTCAACTTCCCTCTCCATCATGTATTTCTCAACTTTCAGCAACCTAGTCACCAACTTCCTGAATTTTCAAAATTCCTAATAAAACCACCAAGACATAGAACACAAGATGTTTGGAGAATCAGTGGGTAAGAGTAATGTGTGCATGACACATTTCTGTTTCTCCTTTGAACACTTCCTTTTGCTTATATATTCACGACAGCAGCATTTGCATTAGCTGAATTTTATGTCTAGCTCTAGCATACTGGAAATGTAACGTCTAGTAGCAAATTTATTATCACAAAATTATGATGCAATCAAACTATTTGGTTGCCTTGTGGATTTCATTATAAAGTGATTCTACATAAATTGTGTGATAAATGAAGGTGGAGAGTATATGGTATTGCATTTTCAGAGAACATTTGCTTAAAATCATCTCCTTGGAAATAATTTACAATTTTAGACCTATATTAACTCTTTCAGGTCAGTCAGGGTAATATTTAGTGTGCTAAACAGTTATTTTCTCACTGATTTTCTCCTGAAGTATTTCCTTCCTGACCTAAATGTACTCATGCCCTCATCCAGAGATTTTATGAACATGTACATGGAAATTTTGTGATTTTTCTTCAGCATGAAAATGTTCTACATTTCTAAGACCATTTCTTCTCCTTTGAAGGAAAACTTTCTTTCCTTTCTCTATACTCTTATTCTTTGATGTAACAAAAAAATCAAGCATCGTATCTAGCCCATTAATATCTACAAAAAACAAGATTGCTCTGTGATCAAATTCAACAATGCAATGTTAATCAAGAACAGGCAACTTCTCTTTCCCATGATGAAGGGCAATGCTAGAAAAGATATATGTGTTTGGTTCTTGTTTATGATTGGCCTGAGTTAGCATTACAGCTGATGAAGGAAATTACCTAGAACAAGAGTTTCTAAAGAGATAATACTTGTGCTTGATTGCCCCTCTTTTTGAAGTCATGGAATTTGACATGTCCATTCTGATAGAGATCTGTATTCTGGCAGGTCTTCCAAGGTATGGAATAATAATGGTTACTTTTCTTTCTATCTTCCTAGTCTTCTTCTGTAGTTTATCAGTAAGGCTGAATACTAAGCACTTTTCTCAAATTACTTCTAATTAGAGCAATGGTTTCCAGCCTCTGTTCCTCTTTATCACATGACTGATGACACTCAGGTGGCTTGGGACACTCTTATTATACTCCCAAGGTTATCTACAATTCCAGAGTTCAGTTCTTCCATTCTCATTAAGAAAGCCAGAAAGTGAGCTGGATGACACAGATATAACTGAATTCTCTCATTTCCATAAAAAAATAAAATAAAATAAAAAGAAAATAATGTGATTTTTGGTGTTTTAGCTTTCATAAGTAAGACATTATTTGATAACTCCTTGCAGTTTATCATATCATATCAATATTTAGGGACCCAGTCATGGAGAAGTGAAGATTTTATTGATGGAATAGTTATAAAATTTAGTTGTCTCTGATTCAAAATTTGTGGTACTTCCTAAAGCTATACATAGTCCCTGACACTTAAGTTGTTTAAGAAAATCTTTAATTACCTAGTGTCCTCAAGGATTTTCAATACAAAGTTCTTCATGAGCCTATAATTCTTGTGCACTGAAGGACACTGAAGATTATAATTCATATATGATGTAGTTACATTGTGAACTTTATTGATAAACTCACTTTACTCTGTCTACCTGCAGGAAGCACAAGAGAAGGAAAAGACCTACAATAACAAACCCAAAACAATTAAGAAAATGGTAACAGGAACATACATATTGATAATTACCTTAAATGTAAATGGATTAAATGCTCCAACCAAAAGACATAGACTGGCTGAATGGATACAAAAACAAGACCCTCTAATATTATTTTAAATTGTATGTGGGGGTCTGTAATCCCACTCAGAGTAGTAATAAAAACCCTGTTTTTAACCACAAGTAAAATTTGCCCCTCTTTGAAGCCTTTAATCATGTACCACATGTATTCCCCTTCTTTAAAAGACATGAAATAATTCAGACAAACAGGAAGATATGAAAAAATTTGGTTATTTTAAAAAGTACCATATATATATTTGACATACAATAGTATATTAATTTCTGGTATACAAAATAATGATTCAACATTAGTATACATTATGAAACGATCACCACAATATGTCATTACCATCTAACACCACACAAAGTTACAAAAATAATATTATTGTGGTAAAAACTTTTAAGATTTCCTTTCTTAGCAGCTTTCAAATTTGCAACACCATATTATTGACGTAGTCACCATATTATAGACTACACTGTAGCTCTATTAAATGGGTGGGTTAGGAAGCCATCATCTAGAAGCTATTCTTTCTGACCCCTTGTGTTAAATATCTTTGTATGTTACACAGCTGGTGTTGTGCTTCTGTCCTATCTGCAGAGCATCTTACACAAACCAGTTTCTATACTTCTCCAACCTGATTTTTTCCAACTTAGAGTATTCATTAATGGGCCATGTTGAGTTTATCCTATGAGAGGCTCTGGTAAGAGCAGTGGAGTTTGGGACGATGATGAGTTCAGTGTATTTTTCTTCAGCTCCTTCTTTGACAGGTTGCAGTGAATTGACTATATGTTTTTACCAAAGGTCATAGCTTCTACTAGTAAGCTCTCTGCCTATTCCTTTCATGTCTTAAATCTGGTAACTTCTGCCTCTCCTTGCTCCTTTATACCAAAGATGGCAACTCTGCTGTAAGTAGCTTTGGAGTACTGTACTATGTCATCTTGATGTCATTTTTAATCTTGCCCATACTTCTGTAGACAGTACCTTATAGGCATTATGGGTCCTGAATAACTCAAACATGGTAGTACTCAAATGCTCAAATTATCTTTCATCCCCACTATCAGGATCAAGTCCAGAAGTACTCCAGTAACTTACAAAGGGGGATAAAAGAAAACAAGAGAGGAGGCACAGTTCTACTAACACTGTCACTTCATTAGGGATCAGTCATTATGGGGAAAGTGCCAAGAAAATAGATCAAAATATAGACAAATTCTTGCTTAACATAAAAATAATTAAGTAACTTTAAGCAATTTTTCTCACATGAAAAAGCATCTAAAAGAAAATGAAAGAGAGACTACCTCACTTCAGCAAATTTGCAAGGTATAAAGAAAAGGAGAGAACAAGACTTTCAATATGGTGGAGAAGTAAGATGTGGGAGATCACCTTCCTCCTCACAAATATATCAGAAGTACATCTACATGTGGAACAGCTCCTACAGAACACCTACTGAACGCTGGCAGAAAACCTCAGACTTCACAAAAGGCAAGAAACTCCCCACTCAGACTTCACAAAAGGCAAGAAACTCCCCACGTATATGGGTAAGGCAAAAGAAAAAAAAGAAAAACAGAGGCAAAAGAATAGGGATGGGACCTGCACCTCTGGGAGGGAGCTGTGAAGGAAAAACAGTTTCCACATGCTAGTAAACCCCTTCACTGGTGGAGATAGTGGGTAGGGGGGGGAAGCTTCAGAGCCATGGAGGAGAGCACAGCAACAGGGGTGCAGAGGGAAAAGCAGAGAGATTCCTGCACAGAGGATTGGTGCTGACCAGCACTCACCAACCTGAGAGGTTTGTCTGCTCACCCCTCGGCTGGGATATGTGGGTGCTGGGAGCAGAGGCTCGGGCTTCTGAGGTCAGATCCCAGGGAGAGGACTGGGGTTGGCTACGTGAACACAGCCTGAAGGGGACTAGTGTGCCACAGCTACCTGGGAGAGAGTCTGGGAAAAAGTCTAGAACTGCCTAAGAGGCAAGAGACCATTGTCTCAGGGTGCACAAGGAGAGGGGATTCATAACACTGCCTAAATGAGCTCCAGAGCTAGGCGCAAGCCGTGGCTCTCAGCGCGGACACCCGCGATGCACATGAAACTCTAAGGCTGCTGCTGCAGCCACCAAGAAGACTGTGTGCAAGCACAGGTCATGATCTTCACCTCCCCTCCCAGAAGCCTGTGCACCCTGCCACTTCCCGGGACAACTTCCCTGGGAGAACACATGGTGCACATCAGGCAGTTGCAACGTCATGCCAGCCTCTCCCTCCACAGGCTTATTCCACATTCTGTACCTCTCCCTCCCCTCCGCCGGCCTGAGTGAGCCAGAGCCCCTAAATCAGCTGCTACTTTAACCTGGTCCTGTTTGAGAGAAGAACAGATGCCCTCAGACGACCTAAACGCAGAGGCAGGGCCAAATCCAAAGCTAAACCCCAGCTTTTTTATGTGAACAAAGAAGAGCAAAGGAAATTTCTCCCAACAGCCTCAGTAGCAGTGGATTTAATCTCCAAAATCAACTTGATGTACCCTGCATATCTGGAATACCTGAGTAGACAATGAATCATCCCAAAATGTTGGCGGTGGACTTTGGGAGCAACTGGAGACTCGGAGTTTGCATTCTGCATCTAATTTGTTTCTGGTTTTAGGTTTATCTTAGCTTAGTATTTAGAGTTTATTATCATTGGTAGATTTGTTTATTGATTTGGTTGCTCTATTCCTCATTTTTTTTAATATATAAACATATATATTTTTCCTTTTACTCTTTTAGTGAGTGTGTATGTGTATGTTTCTTTGTGTGACTTTGTCTGTATAGCTTTGTTTTTTACCATTTGTCTTAGGGTTCTGTCTGTCTGTTTTTTTGTTGTTGTTGTTTTATTATAGTTTTTAGCATTTGTTATCATTGGTGGATTTGCCTTTTGGTTTGGTTGCTCTCTTCTTTCTTTCTTTTTTTTTCTTCTTTTTGCTTTATTACTTTTATTTATTTTATTTTTAATAATTATTTTTTATTTTAATAACTTTATTTTATTTTTTCATTATTTCTTTCTTTATTTCTCCCTTTCCTTCTGAGCTGTGTGGCTAAAAGGGTCTTGGTGTTCTGGCCTATCAGAGGCAGAAGAAAGGATAAGAGAGCTGGAAGATAAAATAGTGGAAATAACTACTGCAGAGCAGAATAAAGAAAAAAAAGAATGAAAAGAATTGAGTACAGTCTTAGAGACCACTAGAACAACATTAAATGCACCAACATGTGAATTATAGGGGCCCCAGAAGAAGAAGAGAAAAAGAAAGAGACTGAGAAAATATTTGAAGAGATTATGGTGGAAGAATTCCCTAATATGGGAAAGGAAATTGTCAGTCAAGTCCAGGAAGCACAGAGAGTCCCATACAAGATAAATCCAAGGAAAAACATGCCAAGACACATATCAAACTATCAAAAATTAAACACAAAGAAAAAAATATTAAAGGCAGAAAGGGAAAAACAACAAACAACATACAAGGGAATCCACATAAAGTTAACAGCTGATCTTTCAGCAGAAACTCTGCAAGTCAGAAGGGAGTGGCAGGACATATTTAAAGTGATGAAAGGGAAAAACCTACAACGAAGATTACACTACCCAGCAAGGATCTCATTCAGATTCTACCCAGAAATTAAAGCTTTACAGACAAGCAAAAGCTAAGAGAATTCAGCACCACCAAACCAGCATTACAACAAATGCTAAAGGAACTTCACTAGGCAGGAAACACAAGAGAAGGAAAAGGCCTACAATAGCAAACCAAAACAATTAAGTAAAGGGTAAAAGGAACATACATATCGATAACTATGTTAGATGTAAATGGATTAAATGTCCCAACCAAAAGACATAGACTGGCTGGATGGATACAAAAACAAGACCTGTATATATGCTGTCTACAACAGACCCACTTCAGACCCAGAGACACATACAGACAGAAAGTGAAGGGATGGAGAAAGATATCCCATGCAAATGGAAATCAAAAAAAAGCTAGAGTAGCAATTTGCATACCAGAAAAATAGACCTTAAAATAAAGGCTATTACAAGAGACAAAGAAGGACACTACATAATGATCAAGGGATCAATCCAAGAAGACATAACAATTGTAAATATCTATGCACCCAACATAGGATAACCTCAATATATACAGCAAATGCAAACAGCCATAAAAGGGGAAATCAACAGTAACACAATCATAGTAAGGGACTTTAACACCCCACTTTCACCAATGGACAGATCATCCAAAATGAAAATAAATAAAGAAACACAAGCTTTAAATGATACATTAAACAAGATTGATTTAATAGATATGTATAGGACATTCCATCCAAAACAAACAGAATATATTTTCTTCTCCAGTGCTCATGGAACATTCCAGGATAGATCATATCTTGGGTGACAAATCAAGCCTCAGTAAATTTAAGAAAATTGAAATCATATCAAGTATCTTTTCGAAACACAACACTATGAGACTAGATATCAGTTACAGGAATAAATCTGTAAAAAATATGAACACATGGAGGCTAAACAATACACTACTTAATAAGCAAGAGGTAACTAAAGAAATCAAAGAAATAAAAACAAACCTAGAAACAAATGACAATGAAAACATAACTACCCAAAACCTATGGGATGCAGCAAAAGCAGTTCTAAGAGGAAAGTTTATATCAATACAGTCCTACCTCAAGAAACAAGAAACATCTCAAATGAACAACCTGACCTTACACCTAAAGCAATTAGACAAAGAAGAACAACAACAAAAAAAAAAACCCAAAGTTAGTAGAGGGAAAGAAATCATAAAGATCAGATCAGAAATCAATGAAAAAAAATTAAGGAAACAGTAGCAGAGATCAAAAAAATGAAGTGGCGGTTCTTTAGGAAGATAAACAAAATTGATAAACCATTAGTCAGATTCATGAAGAAAAAGAGGGAGGAGCGTCAAATCAATAGAATTAGAAATGAAAAAGGAGAAGTAACAACTGACACCTCAGAAATACAAGGGATCATGAGAGGTTACTACAAACAAATATATGCCAATAAAATGGACAACTGGAAGAAATGGTCAAATTCTTAGAAAAGCACAACCTTCTGAGACAGAATGAGGAAGAAATAGAAAATATAAACAGACCAATCACAAGCACTGAAATTGAGACTCTGATTAAAAATCTTCCAACAAACAAAAGCCCAGGACCGCATGGCATCACACACAAATTCTATCAAACCTTTTGAGAAGCACTAACACCTATCCTTCTCAAACTCTTTCAAAGTATAGCAGAGGGAAGAACACTCCCAAACTCATTCTATGAGGCCACCATCACCCTGATACTAAAACTAAAGATGTCACAAAGAAAGAAAACTACAGGCCAATATCACTTGACAACACAGATGTAAAAATCCTCATCAAAATACTAGCAAACAGAATCCAACAGCACATTAAAAGGATCATACACCTTGATTAAGTTGGGTTTATCCTCCAATACACTCAAAACAATCAGTGTGACACACCATATTAACAAATTGAAGGATAAAAACCATATGATAATCTCAATAGATGCAGAAAAAGCTTTCAACAAAGTCAACACCCATTATGATAAAAACCTTCCAGAAAGAAGGCATGGAAGGAACTTACTTCAACATAATAAAGGCCATATATGACATACCCATAGCCAATATCATTCTCAATTGTGAAAAACTGAAACCATTTCCATGAAGATTAGTAAAAAGACAAGTTTGTCCACTCTCACTAGTATTATTCAACATAGTATTGGAAGTTTCTTCCACAACAATCAGAGAAGAAAAGAAATAAAAGGAGTCCATATCAGAAAAGAATATGTAAATCTCTCACTGTTTGCAGATGACATGATACTATACATAGATAATCCTAAAGATGCTACCAGAAAACTACTAGAGCTAATCAATGAATTTGGTCAAGTAGCAGGATGCAAAATTAATGCACAGAAATCTGTTGCATTCCTATACACTAATGATGAAAAATCTGGAAGAGAAACTAAGGAAACACTCCCATTTATCACTGCAAGAAAAAGAATAAAATGCCTAGGAATAATCCTACCTAAACAGACAAAAGACCTGTATGCAGAAAATTATAAGACACTGATGAAAGAAATTAAAGATGATACAAATAGATGGAGAGATATACTATGTTCTTGGATTAGAAGAATCAACTTTGTGAAAATGACTATACTACACAAAGCAATCTACAGATTCAATTCAATCCCTATCAAATTACCAGTGGCATTTTTTAATAGAACTAGGGCACAAAATTTCACAATTTATATGGAAACGAAAAAGACTCCGAGTAGCTTAAACAGTCTTGACAAAGAAAAACAGAGCTGGAGGAATCATGCTCCCAGGCTTAAGACTATGCTACAAAGCTACATTAATTAAGACAGTATGGTACTGGCCCCAAAACAGAAATATAGATCAATGGAGAACAATAGAAAGCCCAGAGATAAACCCATGCACATATGGTCACCTTATCTTTGATAAAGGAGGCAAGACTATACAAGGGAGAATAGACAGCCTCTTTAATAAGTGGTACTGGGAAAACTGGACAACTACATGTAAATGAATGAAATTAAAATACTCCCTAACATTATACACAAAAATAAACTCAAAATGGATTAAAGACCTAAATGTAAGGCCAGACACTATACAACTCTTAGAGGATAACATAGTCAGAATACTCTATGATATAAATCACAGCAAGATCCTTTTTGACCACCTCCTAGAGAAATGGAAACAAAAACACAAATAAACAATTGAGACCTAATGAAACGTAAAAGCTTTTGAACAGCAAGGGAAACCATAAACAAGATAAAAAGACAACTCTCAGAATGGAAGAAAATATTTTCAAACGAAGAAACTGACAAAGGATTAATCTCAAAATTTACAAGCAGCTCATGCAGTTCAATAACAAAAAAACAAACAACCCAATGCAAAAATGGGCAGAAGACCTAAATAGACATTTCTCCAAAGAAGATATATCCATTGCCACAAACACTTGAAAGGATGCTCAACATCACTAATCACTAGGGAAATGCAAATGAAAACTGAAATGAGGTATCACTTCACACCATTCAGAATGGCCATCATCAAAAAAAAAAACTACAAACAGTAAGTGATGGAGAGGGTGTGGAGAAAAGGGAACCCTCTTGCACTGTTGGTGGGAATGTAAATTGATACAGCCACTGTGGAGAACAGTATGGAAGTTCCTTAAGAAACTACAAATAGAACTACCATACGACCCAGCAATCCCACTACTGGGCATATACCCCGAGAAAACCATAATTCAAAAAGAATCATGTATTACAGTGCTCATTTCAGCTCTATTTGCAGTAGCCAAGACATGGAAGTAACCTAAATATCCATTGACAGATGAATGGATAAAGAAGATATATATGTACAATGGAATATTACTCAGACAAAAAAAATATGAAATTGAGTTATTTGTAGTGAGGTGGTGTCTGTCATACAGAGTGAAGTAAGTCAGAAAGAGGAAAACAAATATGCTAACACATAGATGTGCAATCAAAAAAAAAAAAAGTTCATGTAGAACCTAGGGGCAGGACGGGAATAAAGATGCAGACCTACTAGAGAATGGACTTGAGGACACGGGGAGGGGGAGGGGTAAGCTGGGACGAAGTGAGAGAGTGGCATAGACATATATACACTACCAAATGTAAAATAGATAGCTAGTGGGAAGCAAGCCACATAGCACAGGGAGATCAGCTCGGTGGTTTGTGACCACCTAGAGAGGTGAGATAGGGAAGGTGGGAGGGAGTCACAACAGGGAGGAGAAGTGGGGATATATGTATTTATATTGCTGATTCACTTTGTTATAAAGCAGAAACTAACACACCACTGTAAAGTAATTATACTCCAATAAAAATGTTAAAAAAAGAAAAAAAAAAACAAAAGAAAGGGTGATATCACTTATTGTGATGTAAACTCAAGTCATAAGAAATTAAATATAGTTACTTCTTAGGTGGTTCCTAGAATAGATTTATTAATGAAATCTTCAGCCTGTTAGGAGGGAGGGTGATGATTGTATGTTCAAGGGAAAAAATTATCCTTAAATATAATCAAGAATATTGTTTCTTAAAATTATGTCTATAACAGCATTTGATAGTTTCCAGAATAAAATCCACCAAACAGACTAGAGAAACCTATAAGTACTTTTAATGGTAAGTCTTTGGTGATCACTGAAGAATTATCTTATTATCCCCAGTGGAGAGTAAACAGTAGCTAAAAAATTTCTAGCCAAGTATATTTGAAAAGATGATGTCAAATTAAATGTATGATAAGATTAAAATGACTTTAAAGCCACTTTCAATAATCTCAGTGTATGAAATTATTCTGTATCATTTTATCTTTACTGAAGATCTCACTTTTTAAGTAAGATAATGCCCATATTCTAGATTAAAGGGGGGAGAAATTAAAACTTATAAGTGGATGATTCATAACTTCCCAATACTCAACCTGAACATATGTAGATAGTGCTATTTGAGAAAGAATCTCAATTTGCTGATTTAATTCTCCTTGGTCAGTCCAAAAATGGGTAAACATTTAGAAGAAACAGAATGCTTTTGTCTACCTTCAAGTACTATGGTTTTATTAGTGTAAAGGCTAGTATGTGGTAACAAGAGACATAAAAACAATTCATTGACTTAAGAAATAGAGTTCATTTCTAGTTCACATAACAGTCTATGGTATGTGTTGCAAATTAGTATGTATCTCTACTCACTCAGTCATTCAAGGACCCTGACATAAGCTCTGGCATCTTCAGTATGTGGCTCTCTTAACAGGGTGGCTGTCCCAGAAGAGGAACAGATCACTTAAACTTTCATTGCTTGGGCTGAAACTTATTCATAAAACCTCTGCAAACTCAAGGAGACAAAGGAATGAAGTTCAGCTGAGTAGTTAGGGGAAAACAATTTAGGAAGAATCTTTGTGAATAGCTGTTGTTTTATTTATGATCGTTGCAGATATTTTGAGAGGAATCCTTAGCTCAGAAGAAAGTTCAACCTTTATGGGATAGGTATGGAGTTATTGAGACTAGTATTATCAGCAGAAGACATGGGTCAGAAAAGATCTTCTCAGTATTCTGATGAGAAACCCTCAATATTCAGGATACACAAAATAATGTATAAAATGGACTTTTATCAATATTGTAGTTCACCAGCTTTTTAAAAACTTCTTGTGATGTAACATTTGAATTGTTTATTCCTTTTAAGTGTCAGTATTCTAATCACAAGAATATGCAAAATGGGTCACTAACACCTACCACTCATGTCTGTTTTAAGAAGTAACTAAATTCTATATGTACAGAGCTTGGCACAAAAAAGCAGCACAAAAAAAGGATGGTTTTCTTTCTCACTCTTTTGGACCAAAACAGTTTGAGCTTGTGTTTACCTCTGGGCTTTACCTTTGTGTTTTTTTCTCCTAGACTGACCCCATTTCACATTTCAGTGTTTGCCAAAAATCTGCATTCTACCTATCATTCTAGGAAATCACCTGAAAGACCACCTCACCATTGAAGCCTTCACAGATTCTCTCTTCTGGACTCTCCTTCCATTGTTTATCATTAGCATTTTATTTGTGACACTGATGATGTTATCATTTATAACTTGAATTAGAGTTGCTTTTAAACTGCTTTTCATCTTCCAAAATACATTTTAGAGTTCTCACCAAGATGTTTCCTTGAGGATATGGAACTTGATTTGATCCTTGAATGGTTAATAATTATTTAGGTGGGAGATATATAATAGATCTAATAAGAGCACAAGGGGTCAAGATGTGGTGGTATTAAAAGTAATCTTTTTTTTTTTTTTTTCTAATGAGAAATGAGAGAACAATGCTGATGTTGCAGCAAAAATAGAAATGAGGCTTTTCTGATAAACAAGGAAAATAAGGAAATAATGAACAGGCTGGGGAAACATAAATAGGCCTGAAAGTGTGAAACAATCTTGGTTATTCTTTAGCTGTTACTACTAACAAACACTTGTAGCTAGACTTGTCCTTCACAAAGCTGATTACGCTCTGACTCCATATGAATTACTCTTTGCACCTGGCATTTCTTCTCCCCCTACACTCCCTTGTAGTACTCTTCATTTCAGAAATAAGGTCATGGGATGATAACTTCAGGGACACCAGACCTGATTGCTGTGTCACCGGACGCCAGCTTTGGCCATGAATTTGCCAAAGAAAAAACGTGCAAGACTTTTATTACTTTGAGCCTTATCACCTACCCCAGACCACGAGCCCTGGGCTATATAACCTTTCTCTATTCCTCAGAGAAGGAGGCACATTCCTTGTGATGCTAGCCTGCTGTGTTTTCCCTTTTTCCTGGCAAAGAAATAAAGTTTTCTTTCTTTTCCTCCAAAAACTCTGTCTCCATATTTCTGTTAGGCATTGGTGCACAGAGAGCCAACATTTTTGGCATTACTGATAATCTATTACTGTTAAGCATTCATCATCACCAATCACTAAACAAATGATATCTGCTATGAGCAAGGCACTTAGGAAATAAATATATAAAGTGGTGAAAGATGTGTGGTCTGTTTTGAGGAGGTTTATGTGATGATTTTTTTTCTTATAGTAGAAGAGGATTTGCACTAATCCATCCACCCTCTCTCCCAAAAGATTTTCAGCATGTTTGCACATCAACCGGTTTGTGTTCAGAATCCCATTTACGGTTGATCACTGAACCACTCAGAAGAAAACCCTAATCTCATAGTCCTATTTCTAATGTTTTTCTCTCTGTTAAAAAGAGAACCTTAATTCCTCCATGCCCTGGTTCATGTACCCCTGGGGGCATACAGAGATGTACCAGAGTAAAATATTAATTCAAAGGACAAGCATAATTTATTTTCTAAAATGTTAGGTAATTTTAAATATTAATTTTTCATTAAAGTCTAGACACAGTGTGGAGTAGAAAGTTACAATAGTATATAACTTAGGACAAAACAGTTCATAGTAATTGTACACTTACACTAGCCATTTCCTCTTTCTTCCCAAGAGTCTTAGGTTAAAAATCAACTGTCTGCAGCTCTTCGGAATTCTCCATTGGAAGAATTTGAGTATCCCTGCTTTAGTCAACTCTGAGATTATTAGGCCAATGAGTGTTCAATTTGGATTTCTCCTTCCAGTCATCTGAAGATCATGTTAAAATGTGGTTCCTTGGTTGGAACAGAGTGGCGCAATGAGAACATTTTGGTTAATTAGCTCCGGATCTGGGATCATGGGTTAAGGGACTTGGCCTCTATGTAGAGATATCATAAGCTACTGAACATGTCATACTGGGCAAGTTGAGTCAAGCCTGCTCACAATTCCATTTCTGACTATATCCTAAGGCATGTCTTTTGATTTCTAAGATTATCTTTTCTAACACATCTGCACAACGCACTCCAAAGGCATCCTCAGTGGCTCCATCCTTCAGAAAATCAAGGTCAGAAACTCTGGCCTAGTTCCCTTGTAATATCAGGGTACATCACTCTGTCCATTTCAAAACCTATTTTGTAAGGATTTAACATTACTTTTGATGATGTTCCATTATGTAAATATTGTACAGAAACAACCTCCCATCAAACTTGAGATGGGAATGGGGTAAGTTGTATGTTCCTATTCTTGCCCATTTTCTTTCATTATTTAGATGCTCTCTACTTTCAATTTTTTGAATTAAAGAGTGCTTCTTTTCTTTAATTCTGACTGCACTTCCCTCAACATTGCTGGGTCTTCCCTGGTATTGGGATTCAATGAGCTCTTCCAGAAACCATTACCATAAACATTAATCAGAAAATTGGTAACAAATGTAGAATTTCCATGTATAGCAGACAGTAGATGATAACTGCTCGGGCAATCATAGTCATACCCCAGTTGTGTTTTTGGAAATGGACCCACTAGCATAGTGGTTAAGCATGTGATCTTTAACATTAAACAGGACCAGGCTTAACTTTATCCCATGACACTTAATAAAAGTTTAATTTGGGGCAAATTACTTGAGAAAACTAAGTTTTCTTGTCTATAAAATATGTACAATGAGAGTGCTGATCTTATAAATTTGTTGTGTCCATATTTGTATGACACCTAACTATAGTCTTAGTACTAATATTTTGTTAGTGTTCTGTTTCCAGACATACTTTTTTTTCTTTACTTTCTATCTACTTCTTCTTTCTAGGCTAAAATTTTGAGATGCTTATCCTGAAAATTTTTTCTTTCAGGTTCTGAAACTCTACTGTCTTGCCCAGCTGGGACCTCTTCACACCTAATTTGGCCAGCCAATTTGTATGGTAGACTCTACTGCACCCTCCAGTTTGGTTAGATACTCTGATTCTGATATCAGCTTCATTCCATAATTTTGACTCACTTTTTTCCCCATATAAATTGCTTTTTATTTTGTTCTCTCACCTGCATATCAGCCCAGTCATTTTACTCATTGTGCAACTTGGCACTTGGTCTCTCCTTAATTATGCTGTTCTGTAGCTGTATGCTACCAATGCTGACTCCTGGACTATGAGATAAATCTCTAACAATCCAGGGGTTCCTGGCTTCTTTATTCCTTCTTCTTTTTCTTGAGACTAGAACAGTGTACCTCAACAGGAAAAAAATAATATCTGACTGAAAGTCATTAACTTTTCAACCTTCACTGACAGTCTTAAGACAAAGATTTTCATCTTTCTTGGCACTGGTCTTGGCACAATGCCGAACTGGTATTATGCTGTAGCTTGATTAGAATCCATAGGCTTTTCTTCTCTTCAAAGTTGATTGATTCAATATTGGTATGATGGATGAAACCTAAGACAAGAAATCAAGTTGTTTAATGCCATATTTGCTTGCTGGTTCCTAAGAAGTCTCTATTCAGAAATTTCTTTGAACATTTGGGGAAAATTCAGGGTAGATCTTAGATGGATAAGAGCAGCACAGAGAAGGGGGTGGTAGTCCCTGCTCATAATGAGAAGACAATACAATTATTTTGTAGCCTAGCCCTTGATAATTATCCAGAAAAAAATTTATTAGATACTTGCTGCTTTCAGAATCTGTTTCAGTACCTAAGGCGCTGATGAAGAATGTCAACAAATAGATTAATGAAGATTCTTTAAGAGGAAATGGCACTCAAGATCAATGATAGCTGTAAGGTAGAATAATTTCTTTCCTTGTGTTGTGTGGTCTAGAAGGAATTTTCCTCATATTCCTACTTAAAATATCAACCTTACTCCACTTGATCATATATTTTTTATACCTCAGATTCAATTTCTGGGAATATGTTTCTTCCAATAAAAGCTTTCCCCCTTTCAGATTACATATAATACTGAAAGAAGTAGCATTGTGTTTATACCATTCTTAAGTCTTTCTGATCTGTTAATGAATTGCTCTTGTGCTCTTCAGTTTGATGGCTAATTGAAAGCAGGTAAAGATAGGTAGGGAGAGAAGAAAATGAGAGTATTGGACATCGACATGTGAGTAGAAAGGTGAGTAGGGCAAGAAGAAATGGGAATGCATTGAAGGTAAACTAGGCCTATTTCATCATTTGGATGGTATAATTTTCTTTGTAGTTAAAGGGGGAAATGGCACTATTTACTTATGTGCCAATTTGGGAACTGACATACAATAACTCAGAGACTCTCAGATGCTAGAAGGGGAGAGTTTATGGCAGTTCTACTGGTTGGGTCCCATCCCAATGAAGATGCCAAAACATTCACCAAAATATTCTCATTCCTCCCCCTTTTATTTGACTTTGTGCTTCCCTGTGAGTGCCATCCTGGTAAGATATACAGGTCCTTAACTTTTACCACTTAAGATCAATGTAGAACATTCTGAGTCATAATGCCAGGTTAGTTCTTCCAGATGATTAAAGCATTAGTCGGAATCCACACAGGAGATAAAAAACACACACATTATTTTAATGGAGAGAATTTAATATAAATAATTCTTAACTAGGTAGACAGTTGTTAACTAGGTAACTGAAAAGGCAACATGAGGACATCTAAGGTATCAAGGAAATAGCAGCTATAGGGCACAGCTTCCATCACTAAGGGTGAGATAATGAAGGGGAGATACTAGGATTATTAAAACTTAGAAGCTTAATAGCTGAAACTCAGACAACAGAAGATGGGGTGCTGCTCAGTGGAGGTTGGCATCTCTGATCTTAGGGAAGGGACCTCATGAGGTTGGGATTCATATCTCTGAGGAGGACATACTGTCTTGCTGTGCTAATGTCTCTGAGGTGAGCACAATGAAGTTAATTGGGTAGTGTCTGAAAAATTGCAAACCGACCTCTCATCAATAAAACCTAGGATGTGACAACTTCACAGGTCAATTCTATCAAACATTTAAAGAAGAATTAATACCAATCCTTTTCAAATTCTTCTACAAATTTAAAGAGAAGGGAACACTCCCAAACTCATTTTATGAGACCAGCATTACTGTGATACCAAAGCCAGAAACAGATACTACAAGAAAAGAAAATTACAGGCCTATATCCCTGATGAACATAGATGTAAAAATCCTGAACAAATACTAGCCAATGAAATTCAACAGTGCATTAAAAGGATTATATAACACAGTCAAGTGGAATTTATCTCTGGGATGCATATGTAAGGAAATAAAAATGATACATCATGTTAACAAAATGGTTGACAAAAGTCATGATCATCTCAATAAATGCAGAAAAAGAATTTGATGAAATTCAACACTGTTTCATGATAAAAACTCTCAACAATTAAATGTTGAAAGATGTACTGTAATAAAGGCCACATATGACAAGTCACAACTAACATCAGACTCAGTGGTGAAAAGGTTCAGGTTCTTCTTTGAAGATCAGGTAGGAGACAAAAATGCCCACTCTCTCTGCTTCTAATCAATATAGTATTGGAAGTCCTAGACAGAGCATTTATCCAAGGAGAAGAAATAACAGCCAACCAAATTAGAAAGGAAGAAGTAAAATTGTCTGTTTGCAGGTGATATGATTTTATATACAGAAAACTCTGAAGACTGTACCAAAAAACTATTAGCAATAATAAATGAATTATAAAGTTGCAGGATACAAAATTAACATACAGAAATCAGTTGCATTTCTACACATTAGCAAAAGACTACCCAAAGGAAAACAAACAAACAAAAAACTATCCCATCTCATCTACAATAGCATAAATAAAAAAAAATAAAATATTTAGGGATAAATGTATCAAGATGAAAGATCTGTACACTTAAAACTGTAAAAGTGATGACAGAAACTGAAGATACAAATAAATGGAAAGATATCCTGTGTTCATGAAGTGGAAGAAGTAATATTGTTAAAATGTCCATACTACACAAAGTAATAAAAAAAAAACTGATCTCAGATTTGATGTACTCCCTATCAAAATTCTGATGTTATTTTTCACAGAAATAGAAAACAACCCTGAAATTCATATGGAACCACAAAAGACCATGAATAGCCAAAGCAATCTTGAGCAAAAAGAAAATAACAAGTTAGCAGTATCACATTACCTTATTTCAAAGTATACTACAGAGCTATAGTCATCAAAACAGCATAACAATGACGTTAAAATAGACACAGACCAGTGGAACAGAATTAAGAGTCCAGAAATAAATCCAAACATATATGGTCAGTTGATTTTCAACAAAAGTTGCCAAGAACACAAAATGAGGAAAAGATACTCTCTTCAATAAATGGTATTGAGAAAACTGATCTCTTATATGCAGGAGAATGATATTGTACCCTTATCTCACTCCATGTACAAAAGCACTCTAAATAAATTAAAGGCTTAAATATATGAACCAAAACCATAAAACTATTAGAAGAAAACATAGGAAAAAATCTTCTTGATATTGGATCTGATCCCTAAATCACAGGCAACAAAAGCAAAAATAGACAAATGGGATTGCATCAAACTAAAATGCTTCTGCAATCAAAAGAGTGAAAAGACAACCTACAGACTGGGGGGGAAATATTTGCAAGCCATATACTTGATAATGGGTTAATATGTAAAACACATAAGGAACTCAAACAACTCAATAGTAAGAAAACAAATAACCTGATTAAAAAATGGGCAAAGGACATGAATAGATATTTTTCAAAGAAGACATTAATAGCCAACAGGGACATGGAAAAGTGTTCAATATTGCTAATTATTAGGGAAGTGCAAATCAAAACAACAATGAGATACCACTTCATGCCTGTGAGAATGGCTATTATAAAAGGGACAAAAGATAACACGTGTTGGTAAGGATGTAGAGAAAAGATGGGGATGTAAATTGATCCAGCCAATATGGAATACAGTATGAAAGTTTCTCAAAATATTAAAAATAAAACTACCATATGATCCAGCAATCCCACTGTTGGGTATATACACAAAGACAGTGAAATTAGGATCTTGGAGTGATATCTTCACTCTCATGTTCATTGCAGCATTATTCACAGTAGTCAAGATATGGAAACAACCCAAGTTTCCATTGATTGGTAAATGGATAAAAATATATTATCTATATAATTATTATATTATTTAGCCATGAGAAAGAAGGAAATCTTGCCTTCTACAAGAGTGTGTATCAATATGGAGGACATTATACTCCATGAAGTAAGTCAGAGAAAGACAAATACTGCATGGGAGTATCACTTATATGGAGAATCTAAAAAAAAAAAAAAATCAAACTCATAGAAGCAGAGGGTAGAATGGTGGTCAACAGGGACTGGGACAGGGAAGATGGGGAGATGTTGGTCAAAGGAAACAAAGTTGAAGTTATGTAGGGATCTAATGTCTAGGCATAATGACTATACTTAATAATATTATATTGAACAGTGCAAATATGCTGAGAGTAGCTATCAAACAAAAAAATAGTATCAATGTAAAATGATGTTATGTTAATTAGCTTGACTGTGTTAATCATGTCACTATGTGTATGTATATCAAATAATCATATTATACAACTTTAGTGTATACAATATTTTATTAAAATATATATAAATAAATGAAAAAAGTAAAGAAAAAAGCCCTGCAAACTGAGTTCATTTGCTGTGATGGGAAGTAACTGCTGCTACTGGGGTTACAAAGCATTTTCAGGTTAAACTGACAGGGACAGAAAGCAAAGAAGAATCACACAGGAAGAAGCAGTCACTCTTCTATCCCTGAACCTCCCTCTAAGTACCCATGTTGATAAGGCCCATCAAAGAGCCAGCTGACAAAGCAGAGATGTCGTTGCAGAATTCCAGATAAGAGACAACAGAGGTCATCTCTTACCATAATTGACTCACAGGGATCAGTTCCAGAGCTTCCTACTTTCTACAGTTCAATCCACCAAGACTTGATGCAGACACATAGCAGATGTAAAAATGATATGATTCTAATTAAGGCATAGTTTTTTAAAATATATATTATTAACACCAGGTTTACATGTGCTCATTCATTTTCAAAAATAAAATATTATTCACACTGTGTGAGTAAGATTCAAGGTGAACTCAAGAAATAGCCGTCTGTATGCACAAGTGATTAAAATTTACATAGCTCTACAACACCAAAATTGCATTTATTAATTATGCACCATAATATAAATGTTCAGGAGAAAATACCTGGGAGAGAATATGTAGGATTGACACCATGAAAATGACCGAGATATGGAAGTCAGTGTTCATTTCAAAGGCATTCTGCACAGGTTTGTTTTCACAAAGTATTATATTGAATTTCTTTGTCTTATGGTATAATGGCCTTAGAGAGAGGAGTAGAGATAAATGAACTTTTAGGCTTTCTTCAAGGCTTTTTTTTTAGGCTTTTTTCTGCTCCTTATGGCATACCTAAGAAATGTTACCAAGTAATTCCTCCCCTTGATTACCTCAAGTTGTTTTCAAATCCTTGAAATGGGCTATCAAAAGCCCACTTCACTTTCTCTGTTTTGTTGATAAAACACTGAATTGAGGGGCCAGAACAATGCCTAAAACTGACAGATGGTCAGTAAATTTTGTTAACTGATGTGAGAATGGAGAGATAGATGGAAGAATGGGTGGATGAAAGAATGAATAAGTAAGCAGTACTTTTCATGATTTGTGACGGGGAATATGAGAACTGTTATTATACTATCTCACTTATAAATTGAGACATTGTGTGATGGTTAATTTTATGTATCAACTTGGCTGGGCCACAGACAGGGTGCCCAGATATTTGATTAAACATTATTCTGGTTGTTTCCATGAGTGTTTTTGGAAGAGATTAACATTTAAATCCTTAGATCGAATGAAGCTGATTGCCTTTCCTAATGTGGATGGGCTTCATCCAATCAGTAGGAGGCCTGAATAGAGCAAAAAGTCTGACCCTCTTCTGAGAAAGAGAGAATTCCTCTTGTCTGACTGGCTTCGAACTGGGACCATGGCTTTTCCATGCCTTCGGACTTCAAGTGAAATATTGTCTCTTCCAGTGTCTCGAGCCTGCTGGCCTTCAGGTGGGAACTACGCTATTGGTTATCCTATTTCTCGAGCCTTTGGACTGAGCCTGGAACTACACCATTGAATCTCCTGGGGTTCCATGTTGACATCTCACTCTGCAGACCTTGCAACTTGTCAGCCTCCATAATCTTGTGAGAAAATGCTTTATAACCACTCTGTCTCTCTCTTTCTCATTCTCTTTCTCTCTGTCTCTCTTTCTCTGTTTCTGTCTCTGTCACTCTCCCCCACCCTTATATATAGATATAGACATAGATAAACACATACACACATAATACACAGTACATTACTCATGTCTATTAGTTCTGGAGAACGCTGACTAATATGGATAGTGACTCAAATAAATGAAGCAAGGAGACAAAATAGAGGTTGAGGACCTCCTGGCTTTTCAATTTGAACTTGCAATTTGCATGGTTCCTTTCTCCTTTGATGCCACTCATAATAATTACCACTACTCTTAACTGCCATTTATTCACTCTCGGCCAACGATGTGCTATCCGTTTTCCCCACTATCTCATTCAATGCTTTTGAAAAAACTTTGAGGACAAAACCTAAAATTCAGTGAATAATAACTTGCCTAACCTTACAAGGCTAATAAAAGTCACACCTTATATTTGGATCCAGTCTTCTGATTCAATTTGCATTCTTAACAAGTTGTGGCTCCAACATTAACTCACTAGGTGCCCTGGGACAAACTTGTCCTTATTTTCCATTAGTAATTTCCTTACTTTTATAAAAATGAGGCATTACATATGATGATCTTTACTGCTTCTTCCAGCTCTGACAGTCTGTGATTGTGTAATCCTTAAGAAGTAGATAAAAAGAATGGAGTTCAGACCAGACAATCACCATGCAAGCCCAAATTAAGCACCTGATTAGCACCTCCACAGTGATGTGGGAGAGTTGACAGAATCTCTCACACAGCAGGTGGGAGACCCTTTGACTACCCTAAAGCATTGTGCCTACTGTCCCCATGAGGTGGTTGTCCCCATCAGTTCTGAAGTAGTAAACTAAATAAGTAGATAAAATGAGAAGTTAGAAATTAGTATTTTCTTTGCACTTTCTCTCTCCTCCCTGAATATCGCATGGTTTACTAATATCCTTTTCATGCTCTGGGTCCTCTCTTCTCCACCCCATCACCACCCAAAAGTAGCTGACTCTGGATATCACTCCCAGTACTTCACCTCTTATGCTCTCCTGCTTCTGAATCTACACATTCTTCATCTTATCATCATGAGGACTCTGAAGTCAAATCTGACAGACTCAGCAGGTTTTCCAAAGAGTATGTTACATAGATTATTAAATTTATTTTTACCAAGAAAAAGAAGGTTCTGTCACCAGATAACTTTAGAAAGGACTAAATTAAACATGATTACATTCGTTTCTTTATTACAGAACTTCTCAAAGCCTTTAATGTGTAAATGTGTCCAGTTGAACTCAAGAGGAGGTTTATGCAATAGATATCATAGTTTATTTTACTCAGGTACCCTCTTTTCTCAAAGTATCCTGAAGGATTAAAGTTCCATAGGCTACATTTTGGAAAATGGTACACTAAACTTTCCCAACATGTAAATAACTCAGTGCATTCACCTTTCTAGAGCACATGATTAAATAGAAGCTAACTTTCTTCACATCATGGGGATAGGTACTAATGACTCCATGCAAGAGAACAGTCTGTTAGGTAAAAACTAATTTGAGAAGAGTCAGGGAGGTCTAAGTATCTTAATTATGTTGGGGTCCACGGGAGGCTGCCCCTAAATGTCCCTCAATGGCATATTGATTATTTTGAATTAAAGTTACTTAAGTAGGAGAGGATGCAAGAGAAACATGTTGACCCTTCTCTCTGTCTTCCTGAAAGCAGGAAATAAATCTCTCACATGAAAGTTGCCTTCCTGGCATCTGGAGGTAGAAGGACACCCTTATCACCAGAGATAGAATATTTGGGGGTCTGAGAAGCCTGTATAAACAAACCATTTTACATCTTTATTTTACTATCCCACCTAAACGCTATTTAAATTCTTCACTAATTGGATACCCAAAGTCTAAATTTCTTATTCCTGTCAAATTCCTCATAAATTCGTTGTTTCTTTGTCTAAAAAGTATACATGCTGCCTGCTATGGCCACTTCTTAGGTCCTAGCTTTGAGATCTTCATGAGCAAAAGTTAAAATTTATTTCTTTTTCTCCTGTTAATCTGTTTTGTGTCAATTTCATGATTTTATAATTGGTCCCTGCACAAGAACTCAAGAGGGATAAAAGAGGAAATATCCCCCTCTGACAACTATCACATGAAACACCATGCTTCTGCACCAAGGTAAAAGTTTAAAATATTAAGGCAAATTATTTACTACTTTTCAAAAAGATAATGAATTCAATTTATTCTTTAATAATTTGGGTTTACAGAACTCAGTCACACCATAAAAAATATCACAGAGCCCAACATTTAGCATATGTTATCCTTTGATATCATGAACAAAATCACAATGAATAATCTTATATGAATGTTTGTTATATATATGTTATTTCTCCATACGATATAGTAAAATGCAAGGAATTATAGATCAAAGAATATGTGCATTTTTTAATACTGATATATTGGTGAAATGTCCTCTATTATGTTAGACCAAGTTACATTCCCACATTTCCACTCATAAAAAGTAGATCCCAGGTGGCTCAGAGCCTGGAAATTGGCCTAGTTGTGAGTGGAGGGTGTAGTAGGCTGCAGTTAGGAAGCTTGAAGCTTTGTGGGGGAAACATGCTGAGGCTTGGGGCAGACTTCTTTCTGGGCTTGCTGCTTTGTGTGTTCAGTTTGGCTCTGAGCCTGAGTCTCTGGGGAAGGTGGACTTGCTGTTTTGGGAGGCATGGAGCTCTGTTTTGGACTAAATGATGCTTACCATGTGACTCTTTTCTATGCCTATGCTGTACTGAAGTGATGGGGATTGGGCTGTTTTACAAATAAATCATTATTTTGTTGTTGTTAGAGAAAATAATATGAGTTGATTTTTTCCCACACCTTCACTCATGGTTAACTGCAGGAAAAAACATTTTTTTTCTGAGTGTATTTTATTTTTATCTTCATTTTATGAATGTATCTTTTTCCTTACCTTCACCATGAATATCAAACATTTTGAACATTGTCAATGTAATAGGTGAAAAAAAACTCTCAGTTGTTTTCTTATACTTATATTAAGAGGTTAAACATCTTTCATTTATGCCTTATTTGCTATAAGCTATGTATACATATTTGTTTCCTATACTATTGTGCTTTATATTGTTTTGTTGTTTTTATACATTAAACTCTAAAATTTATTTAGAATTTATTTTGATTTTAGATGTGAGGCAATAATCTATTTTTTCCAGATGGCTACCAAGTTACCTCAATAAGAAATGATAAATTATTCATATAATCTTCACTAAAATCCAACATACTTGGGAGCATTACTTCTAGATTTTCTAGTTGCATTGATTAGTTGGTCTATTTATGTACCAGTATTACATTGCCTTAACTATTTTACAATAGATTTGATTATATTTTGATACATTAATTTTCTAAGTTATATTTGCTTATTTTCATATGGACCTCAGGATTATTTTTCCAGTTACTAAAAAGTATTAGTATTTTTATTTGGATTATGTAAATTTTTAGAATGACTTAGAGATGATTGACACTTTTGGCCTACCAAGTCTTTCTATCCAAGAATATAATAATGAAATTACTATTTCATTAAAAGTAATGAAATTTTTATCAGCATTTAAAAAAATTATAAGCATTGTATGGCTTTTGCATGAAGCTCTTGCAAATTATGAATCAGCTGCAAGCCTGATGTTTAGAAAGGATCATGTAAATATTTGTACTAAAAGTTCTTATCATAGTAGGAGTTACTGTTTCTACCATAATTTCTTGGGTTATTAGGAGTTTGCTTTTAACTCAGATCTTGTTTTCATGGTTTCATTTTTAATGTTACTGACCAAATACTTAACCAACAGATTATTTTCTATGGGTAGAAACTCACCTATAGAGAAAGGCATGTCTTTACTAAAAGGAACAATTCTGAAAAATTCATGTATAAAGAGAAAATTAAAATCATTAAAAACAAAACAATTGAGAGACAGTTGATTATAATGGAAATTTGACTTACAAAAATGTGAATCCCTAAAAACAGAACATGTTTGAGGATTTCTGTTGGATTTTTAAACTTTGATTAATCCTAATTGATTTTGAATGGCATAGAAGGGAAATGAAACTGGATTCTAAATAAAATAGTGATTAATGTAATCTGATTATTTCAAACTAGAGCTAAACTCAAATATTTGGCAATGGTTTTAAAGTTTCCTGACACTCTCCAGGGTTAATCTGGTCATTAGCTGATAGATAAACTAGTCAGGAAATGAGTTGTCTGAACTCTTTATTCTCCATTTGAGTCATGCTGTAGGGAGGGTGACAAAATTCCTAACTATTGAGATGGTGGGAAATGAGAATAAATATGTACCAGAGAGGAACATGGTGTCTGTGGATTTAGCTCTTGGCAATGTCTATATCCTATGCTCAGCCTGTACATGCTTGCTGGCTCAGGGTATAAGACTTAATGTCTTCAGAGTATTCCTTGATAATAACATTTTTAATGACTGGTGTGGCACATCCCTTGTTTGAGTTCAAAAATAGCCTGGGTTCCTTTTTCCTTTTCCTTTTCTGGATTCTGAACATATTGAGAGGAAGGACAAAGAGTAAAAGAACTAAGATATTAAAGATCAGTTTTATTCTTTAGAAAGGCTAAGGAAGAAGTATCTTGATGTGACAGCCAAATGGGCCATTTACTTGAACTCCAGGAATAGGCAGATTTTTCAAAGGAGACATAGGTACCCATAGCCTACAGATAAGATTGGCCCTGGAGAAACAGTCAAAAATAATCCCTTTCTGAGGTTAACTCCACCCAGTAAGAAGAAGGGCTGAATTGCATTAAGTATGCCAAATCGCATTCACCAAATTTATCAATCAGAAATATCCTTCACCTCCGCAATGGTGAAGGAAATAAATGAGCAGAGATATATTTGAGAGAATCCTTATGGAAACTAGAACAAAAAGGCTTCTCTCCCTACTACCATCCTACTTTTATATTTAGAAATATGGCCTGGTTGTTCCACAGGCCAAATAAATGTAGAATAAATGGCTCAGCAAGAAAAAACTGGATGTATTTTTACCCTGAAATTTCTACATTGTTTGATGATCTTAACTCTAGACTGAGATGTTTGCTTTGGATGTCCATTGTTGTTTGAAAGGTAGCAGTCAGTTCTAGAATTTCCCTGAAGCTTAAAATCTGACCACTAGTAGACTTGACCTCATCTTCCTTGTTTTTAAGTAATTAGAGGAGCAATTTCACTACTTAGTTGAAAAAAAAAGTCAGATTTCTTTCTTTTCAAGTACCATTCTTCTAGCTCTATGTATAGCTGACCTAAACAAGGAAACTGCTAGAATCATCAGAGCCAGGGAGTATACATCCAAATATTTTGTCCTTATCACAGCACCAGTTTAGAAATAATAGTCTTGAGCATATTCTGGGTCAAATGCAAGATATGTCTATAACTATAGGGCAAATGGCAGGAAGAGGGTGTACCACCAAAAGGTATCACACTTGGGGGGGGGACATTCTTTTGTTTAAGAATAATAAATTTCTTCCATTTAATTATGTCTACAAGTATTGGATTGTTTTTGCTTTCAAAAATACCTAACAGGAATAAGTACATGACTTGAAGGAAAGAGATTGTTAAAATACTTAATTTGGACTGGATCCCTTAGCCACAGGCTCTGACCCAAGCAAGAGGCAGATGATAACTTTGATTATTATCTTATTGATAAATTTGATGCTGCTTCCTCTTTCTTTCACCACAGATTGACTAAATGTAACCTTCTAATTGTTTACATTACATGACCAATAGATGCATTACTAAACATCACAGAGTGAAAATTAGAAGATATTGAGCTTCTCATCACTTTTGTGGCAATAGAAATTTTTGGTAACCTAAAAGTTAGCATGTTACTTTAATGAATAACTTGGTGCCTCTTAATCAACGTGGTGGCAAAAATAGACAAGCATTAAGTGGAATGTTTTCATGGAATATTCTCTATGGGTGAGATCAAGTCCAGCACAGACACATTCTTCTGTTGAACTGTCTGTCAGAATGTGCCCAACCAGTGGGGGTTCTTGGTCATTACACAAATAAGTTTGCTTGGAAGAAAAAAGTTCATATATATATATATATATATATATATATATATATATATATATATATACACATACGCACATATATGTGTACATATACAAATGTTTATATATATATAAACATATATATAAACATTTGTATATATACACTTATATATATAAACGTTTATATATATAAACTTATAAACGTTTATATATATAAATATACTTTTAATATATACATGTATATATATGCATATGCTGATTTATTATACATAAAACAGTATAAATATATAATTAAATCAGTGTATGTATGACAAATAAAATACATGCCAAATATGTGTTTTTTTGCTTATATTTTTTTCTTTTTCTTTCTTTCTTTCTTTTTATTTTTACATCTTTATTGGAGTATAATTGCTTCACAATGGTGTGTTAGTTTCTGCTCCACAACAAAGCGAATTAGCTAAACATATACACATGTTCCCATATCTCTTACCTCTTGTGTCTCTCTCCCTACCACCCTCCTCATCCCACCTTTCAAGGTGCTCACAAAGCACCAGGCTGATCTCCCTGTGCTATGTGGCTGCTTCCCACTAGCTATCTATTCTATGTTTGGTAGTGTATATATGTCCATGCCACTCTCTCACTTTGTCACAGCTTACCCTTCCCCCTCCCCATATCCTCAAGTCCATTCTCTAGTAGGACTGTGTCTTTATTCCTGTCTTACCCCTAGGTTCTACTTGACATTTTTTTTTTTAGATTCCATATATATGTGTTAAGATATGGTATTTGTCTTTCTTTTTCTGACCTCCTTCACTCTGTATGACAGACTCTAGGTCCATCCACCTCACTACAAATAACTCAATTTCGTTTCTTTTTATGGCTGAGTAATATTCCATTGTATATATGTGCCACTTCTTCTTTATCCATTCATCCAATGATGGACAATAGGGTGTTTCCATCTCCTGGCTATTGTAAATAGAGCTGCAATGAACATTTTGGTACATGAGTCTTTTTGAATTATGTTTTTCTCAGGGTATATGCCCAGTAGTGGGATTGCTCATTCATATGGTAGTCCTATTTGTAGTTTTTTAAGTAACCTCCATACTGTTCTCCATAGTGGCTGTAACAAGTCACATTCCCACCAACAGTGCAAGAGTGTTCCCTTTTCTCCACAACCTCTCCAGCATTTATTGTTTCTAGATTTTTTGATGATGGCCATTCTGACCAGTGTGACATGATATCTCATTGTAGTTTTGATTTGCACTTCTCTAATAATTAATGATGTTGAGCATTCTTTCATGTGTTTGTTGGCAATCTGTATACCTTCTTTGGAGAAATGTCTATTTAGGTCTTCTGCCCATTTTTGGATTGGGTTGTTTGTTTTTTTGTTATTGAGCTCGATGGGCAGCTTATAAATTTTGGAGATTAACCCTTTGTCAGTTGCTTCATTTGCAAATATTTTCTCCCATTTCGAGGGTTGTCCTTTGGTCTTGTTTATGGTTTCCTTTGCTGTTCAAAAGCTTTTAAGTTTCATTAGGTCCCATTTGTTTATTTTTGTTTTTATTCCCATTTCTCTAGGAGGTGGGTCAAAAAGGATCTTGCTGTGATTTATGTCATGGAGTGTTCTTCCTATGTTTTCCTCTAGAGTTTGAAAGTTTCTGGCCTTACATTTAGGTCTTTAATCCATTTTGAGCTTATTTTTGTGTATGGTGTTAGGGAGTGATCTAATCTCAAACTTTTACATGTACCTGTCCAGTTTTCCCGGCACCACTTATTGAAGAGGTTGTCCTTTCGCCACTGTACATTCCTGCCTCCTTTATCAAAGAAAAGGTGATCATATGTGCATGGATTTATCTCTGGACTTTCTATACTGTTCCATTTATCTATATTTCTGTTTTTGTGCCAGTACCATACTGTATTGATTACTGTAGCTCTGAAGTATAGTCTGAAGTCAGGGAGCCTAATTCCTTCAGCTCTGTTTTTTGTTCTCAAGATTGCTTTGGCTATTCGGGATCTTTTATGTTTCCATACAAATTGTGAAATTTTTTGTTCTAGTTCTGTGAAAAATGCCAGTGGTAGTTTGATAGGGATTGCATTGAGTCTATAGATTGTTTTGGGTAGTAGAGTCATTTTCACAATGTTGATTCTTCCCATCCAAGAACATGGTATATCTCTCCATCTATTTGTATCATCTTTAATTTCTTTCATCAGTGTCTTATAATTTTCTGCATACAGGTCTTTTTTCTCCTTAGGTAGGTTTATTCCTAGATATTTTATTCTTTTTGTTGCAATGGTAAATGAGAGTTTATTCTTGATTTCACTTTCAGATTTATCATCATTATTGTATGGGAATTCCAGAGATGTCTGTACATTAATTTTGTATCCTGCTACTTTTTCAAATTCATTCGTTAGCTCTAGTAGTTTTCTGGTAGCATCTTTAGGATTCTCTATGTATAGTATCATGTCATCTGTAAACAGTGACAGCTTTACTTCTTCTTTTCTGATTTGGATTCCTTTTATTTCCTATTCTTCTCTGATTACTGTGGCTAAAACTTCCAAAACTATGTTGAATAAGAGTGGTGAGAGTGGGCAACCTTTTCTTGTTCCTGATCTTAGTGGAAATGGTTTCAGTTTTTCACCATTGAGGACAATGTTGGCTGTGGGTTTGTCATATATGGTCTTTATTATGTTGAGGAATGTTCCCTCTATGTCTACTTTATGCAGGGCTTTTATCATAAATGGGTTTTTAATTTTATCGAATGATTTCTCTGAATCTATTGAGATGACCATATGGTTTTTCTCTTTCAATTTGTTTTTATGGTGTATCACATTGATTGATTTGTGTATATTGAAGAATCCTTGCATTCCTGGAATAAACCCCACTTGATCATGGTGTATGATCCTTTTAATGTGCTGTTGGAATCTGTTTGCTAGTATTTTGTTGAGGATTTTTGCATATATGTTCATCAGTGATATTGGTCTGTAATTTTCTTTCTTTGTGATATCCTTGTCTGGTTTTGGTTTCAGGGTGATGGTGGCCTCGTAGAATGAGTTTGGGAGTGTTCCTCCCTCTGCTATATTTTGGAAGAGTTTGAGAAGGAGAGGTGTTAGTGCTTCTCTAAATGTTTGATAGAATATGCCTGTGAAGCCATCTGGTCCTGAGATTTTGTTTACTGGAAGATTTTTAATCACAGTTTCAATTTCAGTGCTAGTATTTGTCTGTTCATATTTTCCATTTCTTCCTGATTCAGTCTTGGCAGGTTGTGCATTTCTAAGAATTTGTCCATTTCTTCCAGGTTGTCCATTTTATTGGCATAGTGTTGCTTGTAGTAATCTCTCATGATCTTTTGTGTTTCTGAAGTGTCAGTTGTTCTCCTTTTTCATTTCTAATTCTATTGATTTGAGTATTCTCCCTTTTTTTGATGATGAGTCTGGCTAATGGTTTATCAATTTTGTTTATCTTCTCAAACAACCAGCTTTTAATTTTATTGATCTTTGTTATCCTTTCCTTCATTTCTTTTTCATTTACTTCTGATCTGATCTTTATGATTTCTTTCCTTCTGCTAAGTTTGGATATTTTTGTTCTTCTTTCTCTAATTGCTTTAGGTGCAAGGTTAGGTTGTTTATTCGAGATGTTTCCTGTTTCTTGAGGTAGGATTGTATTGCTATAATTTTCCCTCTTAGAACTGCTGTTTCTGCATCCCATAAGTTTTGGTCATCATGCCTCCATTGTCATTTGTTTCTAGGTATTGTTTGATTTCCTCTTTGATTTCTTCAGGGATCACTTTGTTATTAAGTAGTGTATTGTTTAGCCTCCATGTGTTTGTATTTTTTTCAGATCTTTTCCTGTTATTGATATCTAGTCTAATAGCTTTGTGGTCAGAAAAGATACTTGATACAATTTCAATTTTCTTAAATTAATCAAGGTTTGATTTGTGACCCAAGATATGATCTATCCTGGAGAATGTTCCATGAGCACTTGAGAAAAATGTGTATTCTGTTGCTTTTGGATGGAATGTCCCATAAATATCAATTAAATCCATCTTGGTTAATGTATCATTTAAAGCTTGTGTTTTCTTATTTACATTCATTTTGGATGATCTGTCCATTGGTGAAAGTGGGGTGTTAACGTCCCTTACTATGAATGTGTTACTGTTGATCTCCCCTTTTATGGCTGTTAGTATTTGCCTTATGTATTGAGGTGCTCCTATATTGGGTGCATAAATATTTACAATTGTTATATCTTCTTCTTGGATTGATCCCTTGATCATTATGTAGTGTCCTTCTTTGTCTCTTGTAATAGTCTTTATTTTAAATTCTATGTTGTCTGATATGAGAATTGCTACTGCAGCTTTTTGGTTTCTGTTTGCATTGCATATCTTTTTCCATCCCCTCACTTTCAGTCTGTATGTGTCACTAGGTCTGAAATCGTTCTCTTGCAGACAGCATATATATGGGTCTTGTTTTTGTATCTATTCCACCAATCTGTGTCTTTTGGTGGAAGAATTTACATTTAAGGTAATTATCAATATGTATGTTTCTATTCCCGTTTTCTTAATTGTTTTGGTTTTTTTATTGTAGGTCTTTTCCTTCTCTTGTGATGCTTGCCTAGAGAAGTTCCTTTAGCATTTGTTGTAAAGCTGGTTTGGTGGTGCTGAACTCTCTCAGCTTTGCTTGTCTGTAAAGATTTTAATTTCTCCATCAAATCTGAGTGAGATCCTTGCTGGGTAGAGTAATCGTGTTTGTAGGTTTTTCTCCTTCATCACTTTAAGTATGTCCTGCCAGTCCCTTCTGGCAGGCAGAGTTTCTGCTGAAAGATCAGCTGTTAACCTTATGGGGATTCCCGTGTGTGTTATTTGTTGTTTTTCCCTTACTGTTTTAATATGTTTTCTTTGTATTTAATTTTTGATAGTTTGATTAATATGTGTCTTGGCATGTTTCTCCTTGGATTTATCTGGTATGGGAGTGTCTGTGCTTCCTGGACTTGATTAACTATTTCCTTTCCCATATTAGGGAAGTTTTCAACTATAATCTCTTCAAATATTTTCTCAGTCCCTTCCTTTTTCTTTTCTTCTTCTGGAACCCATATAATTTGAATGTTGATGCATTTAATGTTGTCCCAGAGTTCTCTGAGACTGTCCTCAGTTCTTTTCATTCTTTTTTCTTTATTCTGCTCTGCAGTAGTTATTTCCACTATTTTATCTTCCAGGTCACTTACCGTTCTTCTGCCTCAGTTATTCTGCTATTGATCCCTTCTAGAGTATTTTTAATTTTATTTATTGTGTTGTTCATCATTGTTTGTTTCATCTTTAGTTCTTCTAGGTCCTTGTTAAATGTTTCTTGCATTTTGTCTATTCTATTTCCAAGATTTTGGATCATCTTTACTATCATTATTCTGAATTCCTTTTCAGGTAGACTGCCTATTTCCTCTTCATTTGTTAGGTCTCGTGGGGTTTTATCTTGCTCCTTCATCTTCTGTGTGTTTTTCTCTCTTCTCATTTTGCTTATCTTACTGTGTTTGGGGTCTCCTTTTTGCAGGCTGCCGGTTTGTAGTTCCCATTGCTTTTGATGTCTGTCCCCCATGGCTAAACTTCATTCAGTGGGTTTTGTAGTCTTCTTGGTAGAGGGGACTAGTGCCTGTGTTCTGGTGTGTGAGGCTGGATCTTGTCTTTCTGGTGGGCAGGTCCACTTCTGGTTGTGTGTTTTGGCGTATCTGTGGCCTTATTATGATTTTAGGCTGCCTCTCTGCTAATGGGTGAGGTTGTGTTCCTGTCTTGCTAGTTGTTTAGTGTAGGGTGTCCAAGCACTTTTGCTTGCTTGTCGTTGAGTGAAGCTGGGTGCTGATGTTGAGATGGAGATCTCTGGGAGATTTTCACCATTTGATATTACGTGGAGCTGGGATGTCTCTTGTGGACCAGTGTCCTGAAGTTGGCTGTCCCACCTCAGAGGCATAGCGCTGACTCCTGGCTGGAGCACCAAAAGCCTTTCATCCACATGGCTCAGAATAAAAGGGAGAAAAAATAGAAAGAAAGAAAGTAAGAAAGAAAAAAAGAAAGAAATAAAGAAAGGGGATAAAGGAAAATAAAATAAAGTAAGATAAAGAAAATATAGTTATTAAAATAAAAAAAATTATTATTAAGCAAAAATTTTTTTAAAAAAGTAAGAAAACAGAAACAACAACAACAAAAAAAACGGATGGGTAGAACCGTATCACAAATGGTGAGAGCAAAGATATACACACAGAATCTCATACAGAAGCATATACATACACACTCATAAAAAGAGGAAAAGGGGAATAAATAATAAATCTTGCTCTCAAAGTCCACCTCCTCAGTTTGGGATATTTTTTTTATTCATGTATTCCACAGATGCAAGGTACATCAAGTTGATTGTGGCAATTTAATCTGCTGCTCCTGAGGCTGTTGGGAGAGATTTCCCTTTCTCTTCTTTGTTCTCACAGCTCCCGGGGTTCAGCTTTGGATTTGGCTCTGCCTCTGCATGTAGGTCGCTGGAGAACGTCTGTTCTTAGCTCAGACAAGACGGGGTTAATGGAGCAGCTGATTCGGGGGCTCTGGCTCACTCAGGCCGGGTGGAGGGAGGGGTACGATGCCGGTGAGCCTGTGGCGGCAGAGGCTGACAGGACGTTGTACCAGCCTGAGGCACACAGTGCGTTCTCTCAGGGAAGTTGTCCCTGGATCCCTGGACCTGGTAGTGGCTGACTGCACAGGTTCCCCGGAAGGGAGGTGTGGATAGTGACCTTTGCTTGCACACAGGCTTCTTGGTGGTCGCAGCAGCAGCTTTAGTGTCACATTCCTGTCTCTGGGGTCTGCGCTATTAGCCGTGGCTCACGTCCATCTCTGGAGCTCCTTTAAGCAGCGCTCTTAATCCCCTTTCCTCGTGCACCAGGAAACAAAGAGGGAAGCTTTTTTTTTTTTTTTAAATTTAATTTATGTTTTTATGCAGCAGGTTCTTATTAGTTATCCATTATATATATATATTAGTATATATATTGTCAATCCCAATCTCTCAGTTCATCACACCCTGACCCCAACCCCCCACTGCTTTCCCTCCTTCGTGTCCATACATTTGTTCTCTACATCTGTGTCTCAGTTTCTGCCCTGCAAACTGGTTCATCTGTACCATTTTTCTAAGTTCCATGAATATGCGTTAATATACAATACTTGTTTTTCTCTTTCTGACGTACTTCACTCTGTATGACAGTCTCTCGATTCATCCACGTCTCTACAACTGGCCCAATTTCGTTCCTTTTTATGGCTGAGCAATATTCCATTGTATATATGCACCACATCTTCTTTATGTTTTTTTTTTGTTTTTTTTTTTTTTTACTTGCAGGAGACCCTTTAAAAATACAGACAAACCAACAACTACATCTTTTATGTCAATAACACATTCCCTCAAGGAATGGTTCTATATTTTAAACATTTACTTTTCCTTCAAATTAATTTATAAATTTATTACATTTCTCAACTACATTTCGATGTCATTATTTTAGAAATTGGAAAATATAAACATTTCTGAAAAATGAAACAAGAATAATTGGCAACTTTTTAGGAGAAATAATGAGAGAAAATTTGCCTTGTTTCTTTAAATGATTTCCTACAAGACCTTCAAATATACATATAAGACTATTTACAAAAAAATAGTTTGGTACCAAAATAGAATAGGATGCAGACAGGATATGTAACAAAATGTTAATGGTTATCTTTGGTTAGTAGGTTTAAGAGTTGTTTCCTTTTTTTAAGTTATATTTTTAGTTTTTCTATAATTAAAATGCTTTATTTAGTGCAAATGATAGAAATTTAAAACATGGAGACCAGTAAAATAAAATGATTTTTATAGCAATAAAAATTCTAATAAAGTATCATAAGATTATAAACTATTTTGTAAATTAAATCAACAAATAATTTTCAAGTGCCTACTGTGTTCTAGATACACAGTAACCCTATAACTTCTTATCCTTAAATATAAGATCAACATTTTTTCGGTTTTCACATACTTGAGTCAGGTCTTACAGATGCCTGGCTGAGAAGGGTTTACAGTGCCCTGGGATATGAATGCAGCAATGGGACCATTCATTCCCTTCAGGTCTAATTGTATGGCTCTCTTTAGATCAATCAGCACATGGAATATTCTTTGTTCAACTTTCCTTAACACTATTCTGCTCACTGTTGTGATACTCGTGGGTACTTGCCCAAGTGTGAGGTCAAGTTGGAGGATTCATTACTGTGGCTAGAAAAAATAAGGTCCATCTGTCACAAATTCACAGGTAACTTGATTTTTCTTCTGTGCCTCTCAAATCCATCTAGTTTGTCTACTTTATTTGGGACAACAGCAACAAAATTTCCCTAGTTTTCTTATTTGAAAGTTGAAATCTGTATACGGAATCATACTGTAAATCTTTGTATAGTGAAAAGACTACAGCAAGAAGATTTAGATGAGTGCAGTATGAATCCCAGCCCTCCTCAAGCTTTGCCATGTGTTTTGGGTAACCTTGAGCCAATCATATCACCTTGCTATGGTAGTTTCCTCGTCTATAAAAATGAGAGTGGTCAAAGAGAACATTTATAATCATTTTTTCCCACTATAACTAATAATAAAAGTCTTGAAATAGAGCTAATATTTTAATTTCTGGTTTGTTATTTTTTTAACATTTTTATTGGAGTATAATTGCTTTACAATTGTGTGTTAGTTTTCTGCTTTATAACAAAGTGAATCAGCTATACCTATACATATATCCCCATATCTCCTCTCTCTTGCATCTCCCTCCCCCCACCCCATCCCACCCCACTAGGTGGTCACAAAATCCTGAGCTGATCTCCCTGTGCTATACAGCTGCTTCCCACTAGCTATCCATTTTACATTTGGTAATGTATATACGTCCATGCCACTCTCTCCTTTTGTCCCAGCTTACCCTTCCCCATCTCTGTGTCCTCAAGTCCATTCTCTATGTCTGCATCTTTGTTCCTGTCCTGCCCCTAGGATCTTCAAAGCCTTTTTTTTTTTTAGATTCCATAGATATGTGTTAACATATGGTATTTGTTTTTCTCTTTCTGACTTAATTCACTCTGTATGACAGACTCTAGGTCTATCCACCTCACTACAAATGACTCCGTTTTGTTTCTTTTTATGGATGAGTAACATTGCATTGTATATATGTGCCACGTCTACTTTATCCATTCATCTGTTGATGGGCACTTAGATTGCTTCCATGCCTTGGCTATTGTAAATAGAGCTACAATGAACTTTGTGGAACAAGATTTTTTGAATTATGGCTTTCTCAGGGTATATGCCCAGTATTGGGATTCCTGGGTTGTATGGTAGTTCTATTTTTAGCTTTTTAAGGAACTTCCATACTGTTGTCTATAATGCCTGTATCAATTTACATTCACATCAACAGTGCAAGAGGGTTCCCTTTTCTCCACACCCTCTCCAGCATTTATTGTTTGTAGATTTTTTGATGATGGCCATTCTGACTGGTGTGAGGTGATACCTCATTGTAGTTTTAATTTGCATTTCTCTAATGATTCATGATGTTGAGCATCCTTTCATATGTTTCTTGGAAATCTGCATATCTTCTTTGGAGAAATGTCTGTTTAGGTCTTCTGCCCAGTTTTGGATTGGGTTGTTCGTTTTTTTTTTGATATTGATCTGCATGAGCTGCTTGTAAATTTTGGAGATTAATCCTCTGTCAGTTGCTTCATTTGCAAATATTTTCTCCCATTCTGAGGGTTGTCTGTTCATCATGTTTATGTTTTACTTTCTTGTGCAAAATGTTTTAAGTTTCATTAGGTCCCATTTGTTTATTTTTATTTCCATTTCTCTAGGAAGTGGGTCAAAAAGGATCTTGCTGTGATATATGTCATAGAGTGTTCTGTCTATGTTTTCCTCTAAGAGTTTTATGGTGTCTGGGCTTAGATTTAGGTCTTTAATCCATTTTGAGTTTATTTTTGTGTATGGTGTTAGGGAGTGTTTTAATTTCATTCTTTTACATGTTGCTGTCCAGTTTTCCCTGCATCACTTATTGAAGAGGCTGTCTTTTCTCCATTGTATACTCTTGCCTCCTTTATCAAAGATAAGGTGACCGTATGTGTGTGGGTTTATCTCTGGGCTTTCTATCCTCTTCCACTGATCTATATTTCTGTTTTTGTGCCAGTACCATACTGTCTTGATTACTGTAGCTTTGTAGTATAGTCTGACATTCCAGAGCCTGATTCCTCCAGCTCCATTTGATATTCTTTGGAGCCAGGAGGTCTCTGGTGGACCAATTTCCTGAAATCGGCTCTCCCACCTTAGAGGCACAGGTCTGACACCCGGCCAGAGCATGAAGACTCTGTCAGCCACATGGCTCAGAAGAAAAGGGAGAAGAAAAGAAATAAATAAAATAAAATAAAAGTTATTAAAATAAAAAAAATAGAAATTATTAAAAATTTTAAAATATTAAAATATAATTAAAGAAAAGAAAGAAAGAGAGATCAACCAAACCAAAAAAACAAATCCACCAATGATAACAAGAGCTAAGAACTATACTAAAAGCAAACAAACAAAAATGGGACATACAGAACCCTAGGACAAATGGTAAAAGGAAAGCTATACAGACAAAATCACACAAAGAAGCATACAGATACACACTCACAAAGTGAGAAAAAGGAGAAAAAAAATCTATACATTAAAAAAAAAAGGAAGAGAGAAACCAAATCAATAAACAAATCTACCAATGATAATAAACTCTAAATACTAAAGTAATATAAACATAGCACCAGAAACAAATTAGATGCAGAAAGCAAACCTCAAGTCTGCAGTTGCTCCCAAAGTCCACCGCCTCAATTTTGGGATGATTCGTTGTCTCTTCAGGTATTCCACAGATGCATGCTACATCAAGTTGTTTGTGGAGATGTAATCCACTGCTCCTGAGGCTGCTGGGAGAAATTTCCCTTTCTCTTCTTTCTTCCTGCGGTTCAACTTTGGATTTGGCCACACCTCTGTGTGTAGGTCACCTGAGGGCATCTTTTGGGCAGTCTGAGGTCTTCTGCCAGTGCTCAGTATGTGTTCTGTAAGAGTTGTTCCACATGTAGATGTATTTCTGATGTATCTTTGGTGAGGAAGTTGATCTCCATGTCTTACTCCTCTGCCATCTTGAAGATCTCTTCCAATTTTTAATTTTTAAAAATCATTTAAATGATTCCTGAGTATTAAATGTAAAATATGTTCCTTCAGAGAGAGATAAAAATTTCCACCATAATTGTTTATAAGCTGTGGGGGCAGGGAGAAAAGTAAAGCAATTGTATGAATTCCAAGTGAGTGACCAATTTTGTTTATGTGTGTCTTACTTTTCTTCTTCCTCCTCTTCTACCTCCTCCTCCACCCCTTCCTCCATCTCCTCCTCCTCCTTCATTATAGCTAGGTATCTAAGAACCTAGAATTGGTGTGAGACTTTATCTTCATAATTTCTTACTTATAATATATTTGTTATATTCACTGAGGGCTTTTCATTTGCCAAATGTACTCACAAGCTTACATTTGGCAAATGACAGTTTTAAGCAGGTTTACAACCTCTTAGTGGAAAGATAACATCTTTTGATGGTACATTGGGAGACACAGTTTATGTTTCCACCATGGTCCTTAATTATGCTGACAATGTAAAAGAGACCATGGGAAGTTCAGTACTCCTAATCCTAGCTTGTGTCACATTTGACTGTTTGGATGAAGCAAGATCCATTAACTAGAGGAATCCATTCTTCTTGAAGTCTACCTCTACATAATATCTCATTACAAGACTTCAAAGAAGGAGTCTGAGTGCGAGGAGAGAGGGAAATTGGGCCAGAAAGTCACGATTAATTTAGAAATGTTTCCTCATGTTGAGAAAGTTGTCTAATCATGTACCTCATTGGCTATTTTGGCTTGCCTTGAAAAATCTTGGCATTAAATCTAATGAAAAATATGCTTTTAGATTCCAAGTGGGCCTTTTCTTTTTCATTCAAAATAATCCCTCTTTCTTTTACAATTGAAGCAATATTGAAAAAGTAGGTGGACTCATTCAGATATAATGGATATGAGCAAGGAAACCTCTTACCTGGCCACCAGTTGAAGTGCTCTCATTTAAATGCTACTGTCAAACTAGCTGTATGATTCAGGGTCACCTTGCAGACTTCAGACAATGTGACATAAGAGGTCAAACTACAGCATGTTAATTTCATGGGTAGTAGAGATATGTAAGTAAGAGTCAAGTATAAAAAATGCGATGGAGTCCAAGCCTTGCCATCTGCTTCTTCTATGCATTGGCAGCATGATGTTTCCTACCTTGGGGGTCAGAGTCACTGTGGTCACCATCTCAGAGCTAATTAATCCATGGGTAAATTCACCAATTGCAGCTCATCCTAGGTTGGTATACAAATCAGGGTTTGGTTCATAAAACAGAAACTACTGTAGGTCTTTTAGACAGAGGACCTTTAACTCAAGGCTATTATAGGTACGACAGAGCTCAGAAATCATACTGGAGATGGGATAAAACTCAGACATTATCAATTGTCAAGAAGCTGCCATTAATCCTAGAGCAAGAGGGATGACAGGATCATCTGGTAAAGGATGGAGGCTGATAGTGATATCTGAGTACAGGGGCTGGAGGAAAAGGATGTGCAACCAATACCAGAACACTCACAGGAAACAGAGGGGGAGAAATATCCTTGTTTCTCCCTTTCCCAAGTTCTTTAATATTTCATCATTGACTCCCATTTCATAATTAAACTTACCTGAAACTGGACGAACACAGTAACTTGGAAGTATAATTTCCTGTGATACAGACCTGAGCAGAGGAAGGAAAAGATGGATAGAAGAACATCAGTGTATAAAATAGGTGAGCAAGTTCTTGGGCTAACTGAAGGAAAGTCACTGCGGTAAGCAAAATGAAGGTTCCCCAAAGTTGTCCCTGTCCCATTCCCCAGAATCTGTAAGTATGTCACATTAAATGGCAAAAGGGACTTCGCAGATGTGACAAAGTTAAGGATCTTGAGATGGGAGATTACCCTGAATTATCTGGGTGAGCTCAACAGAATCATGTGTCTTTTTAAGAGGAGGGCAGGAGGTTCCAGTCAAGAAGGAGATTTGATGATGGAGGCAGAGGTTGGAGTAATGGGTATACAGACAGAGGAAGGGTCATGATCAATGGAATGTAAGTGACCTCTGGAAGCTTGCCTTTTCCAAGCAAGGAAGTGAATTTTGCCCTAGAGCCTCCAGAAGGAATATGGCTTTGCAGACACTTTGATTTTAGCTCATGAGACCCACTTAAGACTTCTAACCTTTAGAAGTGAAAGATAATAAATTGTTTTAAGCCACATAGTTTGTGGAAATTTTTTACAGTAACAACAGGAAACTAGTACTTTAACAGTATAAACATTATTGTTAAAAAATCCTAGAAATCAAAAGCAAAGAAGTATATGTGAAATCTAAGGGAAAGATACAAATTAACCAAAAAAGAGTTTGCTCATTTCATCCCTTGGAAATGTGCTCTTTCCAAGATTGTTGATCCCCCTTTCTAGCTCTTGGTATACATAATTAACAGAGCCTGAACACCAACCCCCTCCTTACCTATTTTCCATTCCCCAGTATGTATGAATGAGGGTTGTAGGGGGCATTCAGTCCTGGTTATTTCATAAATGAATATTGAAGTCATGTATTAATTGACTTGACTAGTTTTTCTTTTGCCCTGTAATTGAAGTGCATTTATCCTTTCCCCTTATCAATATAAAATAAAATAATTGCCTAATTAGCAAGAAATTATTTGGGGAATGACTAATTTGGATATCTATTAAGTCTGTACCTAACACTTTGTTCTGTCAACTGGAATAAAAAAAAAATAAATGTCAAAAAAAATGTGAGAAGGAGTTTCCTTAACAAGTTCAGCATTTCTGAAGCAGGTTAAAGCAGGAGGAAAGAAATATTCAACTTTGTCAAGACTGGCATGGTAAATGGAAAGGGACAGGGGTTCAATTTGGACAACACAGGATCCGAGATGAAGCAGAGAACCATGACTGCCTTTCCCTCCCAAGTACTGCTTTGTAACCACAACTGCATCTTAAAGATGTGAAACAGCTGCTGTCTCAAATTTGGTCAGTATCAGGGGGCTCAGCTTCTTTCCTCTGATCCTGCTGGCTGTGATCACAAGTGACAGTACCTGGAACTTTTGCTTTCAGCCTGGGTGTCATGATTAGGTGCAGAAAGTGGAAACACTGTGCTCTCATTTCCTGCTGGCTTAGGGAAGAGGACAGCACCTAGGCTTCTTCATTACAAAAAAAAAATAAGTGGAACTGAGTTTGCATACTGGTGTTAATGAGAGCAGGGATTCCTGTACAATTTTTCATTCATTTTTTCAAAAATTTATTTTATTAAAGTATAGTTGATTTACAATGTTTTGTTAATTTCTGTTGTACAGTAAAGTGATTCAGTTATACATATATGTACAATATTTTTCATGTTATTTTCCATTATGATTTATCACAGGATATGAATACAGTCCCCTATACTATACAGTAGGACCTTATTGTTTATCTATTTTACATATAATAGTTTGCATCTGCTAATCCCAAACTCCCAATCCATCCCTCCCCTTCTCTCCCCCTTGGCAGACAAAAATCTGTTCTTTATTGTCTGTGAATCTGTTTCATTCTTTTATATGTGTCAAAGGGACTTTATTCTTTTATCTGAAATTTTATTTAAGGGGCAAAAAATCCTCTCTGATTCCTTCTCTCCATCTCTGCATCTTTCTACCCCATTTACCACCAGACCTCCAGCAATAAGAAAACCCCTCCTTTGTTTTGTGTTTCTGAGTGTTGATTTTGCCTTCTCACTTCATCATGGCTTTAAGGTTTAGACCTTAAATCTCATGTCAGTGATCATCCCCTCAGCTTCAGTGTGAATGAGATTTAGCTTGATTTTCTGGAGGTTTGATAGGGAAACATGTTTGGAGATGACTTACTTGGGAACAAGAGCATTACACATAAGGACAAGGCTCTCAGTTTTTAAATCATAGGTCCAATGCTGGCAGTTTACTCACCTATATAATATATATGGTAATGTTTACACTTAATTCATAGGACTGTGCTGTGAATTAAATGCTTGAGTGGATGGGAAGTGCTTTAACTTTGGTCTGGCATATAATAAATTCTTCATAATTTCAGTTGTGTTTGATATTCTTATACTTAAAGGAGAAAAAGCAATCAGAATGGAGGAGACGTGGGTACCAAGAATGTGTTGATTTTAAAAATTGATGAGGGGTGAGTGTCTTATTTTCATTTGCCATAATCTCTGTTATTTATCTTTAATCAGGCATTTCTCAAGGCTCAGAGCTGTTTGCTTAGCTTGAAAGTAACTCACAAAAAAATCCCTGCTGATGGGTGCGGGTCAGTAGTGTTACTTTTGTACACTACTACTATCTTCTATACTCTTTGGAGTATCAATCTACTGCTGCTACCACTCATTATTAATTATACTTCCTATTATGATCTTTGTTCTTAGAAGACAACATGTATTAACATACACAGGAGAGAAATGAAGGACAAATAGGACTGCATAAAGAGGAAGCATAGCACAAAACGACATTTTCCAATGTTTGTGTTCAGGAACGTTACATCCTCTATTGGTTCAACAGTCAAAGTGCTTAGGAAATGCTTCCCAACATTTCTTGAGTTAGAGGTGTCCAGTCACATTTTAAAGACTATGTGAGCCCTTACAAAAAGATTAAATGTCTTTAATGCAGTGTTTCCCTAGGTAGTAGAGTGGGCTTGGAATGGGTGTATGAGACTAGAAGTCTAGGAAGTACCTACTATACTACCATTCAGATATATGACTTCAGACAAATTAATTCCCTTTGGGTCTGTGGTTTTCTTCATTATAAACAAATTCTAGCATTTTTTGAATTCAGAAATATATTGTCTGGACAATATAAATCTAAACATGATTTTTTTTTTTTTTTTTTTTGCCTTTACTTAATTTCCAGGCAAATAGTTAAGTGTTTCATCTTGTTAGCAGATGTAACAGGCAAGGTTCTGTTACATAATTGAATTGATTTTTTTTCCCATTCTTATTTGTTCAATGATATTATTGAATTTCAACACTGAATGTTTATTTTTGGATCACATAGATGCTCAAAGCCAGTGATTCCCTTCATCTCTTCCATAAATAAGCATATGAAAAGATGTTCCATGTCATATGTCATCAGGGAAATGCAAATTAAAACAGCAATGAGATACCAGTACACACCCATTAGAATGGCTAAAATCTGGAACACTGACAATGCCAAATGCCAGTAAGGATGCAGAGGGACAGAAACTCTCATACATTGCTGGTGGAAATGCAAAATGGTACAGCCATTTTGGAAGGCAATTTGGCAGTTTCTTATAAAACTAAACATACTCCTATCATGGGACCCAGCAATAAACTTCTTGGTATTTACCCAAAGGAGTTGAAAACTTACATCCACACAAAATCCTGCACAGGGAAGTTTATAGCAGTTTTATTCATAACTGCCAAAATTTGGAAGCAACCAAAATATCCTTATTAGGTGAATGGATAAAGAAGTTGTGGTACCTCCAGATAATGGAATATTCAGCACTAAAAAGAAAAAAACTATCACACCATGAGAAGACATAGATATTATGTGTATTATTAAGTGAAAGAAACCAATCTAAAAAGGCTACATACTGTATGATTACAACTATATGAACTGGAAAAGGCAAAAGTATGGAAATTAACAGATCAGTGGCTGCTGGGGTGGGGGAATGAATAGTCAGAGCATAGTGGGTGTTTAGGCAGTGAAAATATTCTGTATAATATTATGATGTATGTTGTATGTCCAAACCCATAGAATATGCAACACCAAGAGTGAACCCTAAGGTAAACTGTGGAGTTTGGATGATTATGTTATGTCAATGTAGACTCATCTTTGGTAAAAATTATACCACTCTGGTGAGTGATATTGATAATGGCTATGCATGTGCAGAGGCAGGGAGTGTATGAGAAGTCTCAATACTTCCCTTTCAATTTTGGTATAAACACAAAACTGCTCTAAAAAATAAAGTCTCAAGAAAGAAAAAAACCACAACAGCTCTATACGTTAGCAAGAACACAGTTAAAATAGAAATAACTGTGTTGTGAATATGGTTTGTTTAAAAAAAAATCTTTTTGGCTTCATTTCCATGTTACTTCTTTCCCTTCCTTGGTTACATCTGTATGCTGACAACATCACGTGAGTTCCCCATTGGTCCATACTCCCATTTACTCTGGGACTTTCAAAATTGTGCTCCTCTGTCTAAAGCCTACTCACCTCCTGAATTCCCAGTCAGACACTCATCTTTATAGTCCCAGATTAGACATTACTTCCTCATAAGTTCATCAGAGTTGCTCTTTCCTTCATTTCCTGCCACTCTCCACTTTGTCCTATTCCTCCATTTCTGATGGAATCTATCATCTACCATACTTCTTCCTCCTCTGTTTTACTGTCAAAACAACTCTCTGAAAAGTGTTGACATTTATTTATAGTTAAAATAGAGAACTCATTAAATAATTGCAAACTGTTAGCTATTCTTGTCTTGGCATATAAATTCTACAATGGAGACCTAGGTCTATGGATAGAGAATTGAAATCAAGGCTTTTCAGAGGAGGTTCCAGCATTATAAACATAATTTACATTAAAAATAGTCAGAGCTGCCTAGAGAAAAAAATCATGCTTCAAACGAAACTATGCATTTTTAAGATTATAACTTTCCAGGCTACCTCATCTTATTCTTTCACTGTCTTTGAGTTATTTTATAACACTGTGGATTGTAGCTGATAACAATACAAAATAATTCTTGTCTACAGACAGGCAAATTTGTCAATTGACTTCCCTCCCTCACTGTGGAAGAGACCAGTTTGCCTCCGTTTGTTCATTCATTTAAAATTGTGGATCTATAAATACATCTGTTGAACTGTTTGCAATATTTTATGAGTTATCTCATTAATAATGAGTTATACAAAACTTTTAATACATGTTTATTTTTACACCTGTATGAAAATCATGATTTTATCACTTTTTGAAAGTTATTGTTTAACAACAGGATGCCTAGTGTTGTCATAATTGGAGTGAGAAAGTGTTTGAAAACCCCTCAATTTGAAGGAATCACATTGCTGGGTCGTTTGGGGTGAAGGTTCTATGATGTTGGCATAAACTCTATAGCACTTTGTAGGGTGAGCAGCTCTCCCATAAACAGAGCTGCCTTATTTTCTGGACCCCTCTAGAAGCTCTTTTCCTGTTATTTCCCTTGGATCCTCTGCGTCAGTTTTAATCTTCCTTGAATGCATCCCCAAGTCTTAGTTCCTGTGGTTGCCCTCTCATGAATTCCTGCTGCTTCCTCTGCACATAGGCAAATGCTCTTGACCCCCTGAAGGCTCAGTGTACTCTCCTCCCTGTTCATGAAAACATTTGGCATCATTCTTGACGCTCCCTATTCCCAACTCATAATGCACGAAGGATCCATACCAACCATTTCAGTCTTAGAATGCCCTACAAGGAGACTTAGTATAGTAGAGCTGAATGGAAAATGAGAAATCATCCAGTTCAAAGCCCTCACTGTACAGAGGAGGACATTGTTATTTATTACATTCACCTGCAGTTCCATACTTGGGGAGTACTTGACTTATGAATGACTTGTTCTTATGCATTGAATCCCTGCACTCTCAAAGGGACAATCCTTTCTTTCCTTTTTTCTCTAGTCCTGAGCACCTGGGGATTGATTGACCTTAGAGGTGTCATTCTTTATGTAAATGAAAAATATCTTCCTCTTATTCTTATGCAGAAAGGAAGTGCACAAGTCCCTGGTTTCCTGCTGTCTCCCTACTATAAGGGGCAGCCCTTGTTTCTCCTATTTTCCAGTGAAGTGCTAAAACACTGTAAGCCCTTAACAAAGTTTATAGTTATTAGGACTTTCATTTTAACATTTTTCTTAGCAACAGTTTTTATGCTGATTAAGTATGTTTAAAATTATCCAGAAGTGTTAGATTACAGACATTTCATGTTTGAATAGAGGGTTTTTATCCCACTGAACTGCAAATTATCATTAATAACATAGGTTTTAGATTTTTTCCTTTTTTTTATTTAATGGGAGAAGTCTCCTCAACACCAAACAATTGTCTCTCATAAGAATCTTAGAGACACAACAGCTTAACATGTTTCTGTTCTTTTCAATTTTTTTTTCAATTCTGTTCTGTTTTATTCTCCTAATTGTTTAACTTGTTTGTTTCATAATTCCTCAACTAAACTTTAAGCTCCTTGAAGTTAGTGTTGGGAAGTTATCTCAAATCAGTCCATCTTGCTAGTGCTTAGTGCAGATCCTAATGGACAGTATGCACTGTGTAAGTGGTGTTAGAATCGAATATATCTTGACATCTAAGTAGAAAAGCTGTTCATGCTAATTAGTAGATCAAAGACAAGGAGAAATTGCATCCAAGCAAAGCTGACTTAAGTGCTGAACTTAAGTCTGAAAGGGCCAAGGCAGGGAGGCAGAGGAAACTGGAGGTGAAATACATAAGCTGTTTCCCAGGTAACTGGAAGGACCGAGCATTGGCCATAGAGGGTGGAATAGCAAAAGGAAAATCTGAGAAGCAAAATGACATTGGGAAGGCAGAAAATGTCAACTTTTACCTGCTCCAAAATTTACTTAAGAATTCATTGTGAATACAGTTCTTCTTGAAGGTTCATCAAGGAAAACTGTTGTATCCTTTTTTTTTTTTCTTGTCAAAGATGGTGGATCTAGAGAGTCTGAATTTGATTAACTCTTTATGACCATGAAAATACTTACCACTGATCACAGGACAGCCTATAGAAGAATGCTAGTCAATTTTTACACCAAGACTATTAATAATAATAATAATTTCCTTTATGGAGTGTAAACAATAAGATTACATATATCTGATTTGGTATATATTATTTGGAGAAATGTCTATTTAGACCTTCTGCTCATTTTTGGATTGGATTCTTTGTTTTTTTTATTATTGAGCTGCATGACCTGCTTGTAAATTTTGGAGATTAATCCTTTGTCACTTGCATCATTTGCAAATATTTTCTCCCATTCTGAGGGTTGTCTTTTGGTCTTGTTTATGATTTCCTTTGCTGTGCAAAAGCTTTTAAGTTTCATTAGGTCCCATTTGTTTATTTTTGTGTTTATTTCCATTTCTCTAGGAGGTGGGTCAAAAAGGATCTTGCTGTGATTTATGTCATAGAGTGTTCTGCCTATGTTTTCCTCTAAGAGTTTGATAATTTCTCGCCTTACATTTAGGTCTTTAATCAATTTTGAGCTTATTTTTGTGTATGGTGTTAGGGAGTGATCTAATCTCATACTTTTACATGTACCTGTCCAGTTTTCCCAGCAACAATTATTGGAGAGGCTGTCTTTTCTCCACTGTATATTCTTGCCTCCTTTATCAAAGCTTAGGTGACCATTTGTGTGTGGGTTTATCTCTGGGCTTTCTATCCTGTTCCATTTAGCTATATTTCTGGTTTTGTGCCAGTAACATACTGTCTTGATTACTGTAGCTTTGTAGATAGCCTGAAGTCAGGGAGCCTGATTCCTCCAGCTCCGTTTTTCGTTCTCAAGATTGCTTTGGCTATTTCGGGTCTTTTGTGTTTCCATACAAATTGTGAAATTTTTTGTTCTAGTTCTGTGAAAAATGCCAGTGGTAGTTTGACAGGGATTGCATTGAGTCTATTGATTGCTTTGGGTAGTAGAGTCATTTTCACAATGTTGATTCTTCTAATTCAAGAACATGGTATATCTCTCCATCTATTTGTATCATCTTTAATTTCTTTCATCAGTGTCTTATAATTTTCTGTATACAGGTCTTTTTTCTCCTTAGGTAGGTTTATTCCTAGATATTTTATTCTTTTTGTTGCAATGGTAAATGGGAGTGTTTTCTTGATTTCACTTTCAGATTTTTCATCATTATTCTATAGGAATGCCAGAGATTTCTGTGCACTAATTTTGTATCCTGCTACTTTACCAAATTCATTCATTAGCTCTAGTAGTTTTCTGGTAGCATATTTAGGATTCTCTATGTATAGTATCATGTCATCTGTAAACAGTAACAGTTTTACTTCTTTTCCGATTTGGATTCCTTTCATTTCTTTTTCTTCTTTGATTGGTATGACTAAAACTTCCAAAACTGAGGTGAATAATAGTGGTGAGAGTGGGCAACCTTGTCTTGTTCCTGACCTTAGTGGAAATGGTTCCATTTTTTCACCATTGAGGATAAGGTTGGCTGTGGGTTTGTCATATATGGCCTTTATTATGTAGAGAAAATTCCCTCTACGCCTACTTTATGCAGGGTTTTTATCATAAATGGGTGTTGAATTTTGTCAAAAGCTTTCTCTGCATCTATTGAGATGATCATAGGGTTTTTCTCCTTCAATTTGTTAATATGGTTTATCACATTGATAGATTTGTGTATATTGAAGAATCCTTGCATTCCTGGAGTAAACCCCACTTGATCATGGTGTATGATCCTTTTAATGTGCTGTTGGATTCTGTTTGCTAGTATTTTGTTGAGGATTTTTGCATCTATGTTCATCAGTGATATTGGTCTGTAGTTTTCTTTCTTTGTGACATCTTTGGTTTTGGTATCAGGGTGATGGTGGCCTCGTAGAATGAGTTTGGGAGTGTCCCTCCCTCTGCTACATTTTGGAAGAGTTTGAGAAAGATAGGTATTAGCTCTTTTCTAAATGCTTGATAGAATTCGCCTGTGAAGCCATCTTGTCCTGGGCTTTTGTTTGTTGGAAATTTTTTAATCACAGTTTCAATTTCAGTACTAGTGTTTTGTCTGTTCACATTTCCTATTTCTTCCTGGTTCAGACTTGGCAGGTTGTGCATTTCTAAGAATTTGTCCATTTCTTCCAGGGTGTACATTTTGTTGGCATAGAGTTGCTTGTAGTAATCTCTCATGATCTTTTGTATTTCTACAATGTCAGTTGTTCCTTCTACTGTTTCATTTCTAATTCTATTGATTTGAGTATTCTCCCTTTTTCTCTTGATACATCTGACTACTGGTTTATCAATTTTGTTTATCTTCTCAAAGAACCAGCTTTTAGTTTTATTGATCTTTGCTATTGTTTCCTTCATTTCTTTTTCATTTACTTCTTTTTTTTTTTTTTTTTTTTTTTTTTTTGCAGTACGTGGGCCTCTCACTGCTGTGGCCTCTCCCGCCGCGGAGCCCAGGCTCCGGACGCACAGGCTCAGCGGCCATGGCTCACGGGCCCAGCCGCTCCGCGGCACGTGGGATCCTCCCGGACCGGGGCACGAACCCGCGTCCCCCGCATCGGCAGGCGGACCCCCAACCACTGCGCCACCAGGGAAGCCCTTCATTTACTTCTGATCTGATCTTTATGATTTCTTTCCGTCTGCTAACTTTGGGGTTTTTTTGTTCTTCTTTCTCTGATTGCTTTAGGTGCAAGGTTAGGTTGTTTATTCAAGATGTTTCCTGTTTCTTAAGGTGGGATTGTATTGCTATGAACTTCCCTCTTAGAACTGCTTTTGCTGCATCCCATTGGTTTTGGGTCATCGTGTCTCCATTGTCATTTGTATCTAGGTATTTTTTGATTTCGTCTTTGATTTCTTCAGTGAAAATTCGTTATTAAGTAGTGTATTGTTTAGCCTCCATGTGTTTTATTTTTTACAGATCTTTTCCTGTAATTGATATCAAGTGTCATAGCATTGTGGTCGGAAAAGATGCTTGATACAATTTCAATTTTCTTAAATTTACCAAGGCTTGATTTGTGACCTAAGATATGATCTATCCTGGAGAATGTTCCATGAGCACCTGAGAAAAATATGTATTCTGTTGTTTTGGGGTGGAATGTTCTATAATATCAATTAAGTCCATCTTGTTTAATGTATCATTTAAAGCTTGTTGTTCCTTATTTATTTTCATTCTGGATGATATGTCCATTAGTGAAAGTGGGGTATTAAAGTCCCTTACTATGAATGTGTTACTGTTGATTTCCCCTTTCATGGCTGTTAGTATTTGCCTTATGTACTGAGGTGCTCCTATGTTGGGTGCATAAATATTTACAATTGTTATATTTTCTTCTTGGATCGATCCTTTGATCATTATGTTGTCTCCTTCTTTGTCTCTTCTAATAGTCTTTATTTTAAAGTCTATTTTGTCTGATATGAGAATTGCTACTCCAGCTTTCTTTTGGTTTCCATTTGCATGGAATATCTTTTTCCATCCCCTCACTTTCAGTCTGTGTCCCTAGGTTTGAAGTGGGTGTGTTGTAGACAGCATATATATGGGTCTTGTTTTTGTATCCACTCAGCCAGTCTGTGTCTTTTGGTGGGAGCATTTAACCCATTTACATTTAAGGTAATTATCAATATGTATGTTCCTATTCCCATTTTCTTAATTGTTTTGGGTTTGTTTTTGTAGGTCTTTACCTTTTCTTGTGTTTCTTGCCCAGAGAAGTTCCTTTAGCATTTGCTGTAAAGCTGGCTTGGTGGTGCTGAACTCTCTCAGCTTTTGCTTGTCTGTAAAGGTTTTAATTTCTCCATCAAATCTGAATGAGATCCTTGCTGGATAGAGTAATATTGGTTGTAGGCTTTTCTCCTTCATCACTTTAAATATGTCCTGCCAGTCCCTTTTGGTTTGCAGAGTTTCTGCTGAAAGATAAGCTGTTAACCTTATGGGGATTCCCTTTTGTGTTATTTGTTGCTTTTCCCTTGCTGCTTTTAATATGCTTTCTTTATATTTAATTTTTGATAGTTTGATTAATATGTGTCTTGGCGTGTTTCTCCTTGGATTTATCCTGTATGGGACTGCCTGTGCTTCCTGGACTTGATTAACTATTTCCTTTCCCATATTAGGGAAGTTTTCAAGTATAATCTCTTCAAATATTTTCTCAGTCCCTTTCTTTTTCTCTTCTTCTTCTGGGACCCCTATAATTCGAATGTTGGTGTGTTTAATCTTGTCCCAGAGGTCTCTAGGACTGTCCTCAGTTCTTTTTATTTATTTTTTTCTTTATTCTGCTCTGCAGTAGTTATTTACACTCTTTTGTCTTCGAGGTCAGTTATCTATTCTTCTGCCTCAGTTATTCTGCTATTGATCCCTTCTAGAGTATTTTAAATTTCATTTATTGTGTTGTACATCATTGCTTCTTTACTCTTTAATTCTTCTAGGTCCTTTTTAAATGTTTCTTGTATTTCTATATTCTATTTCCAAGATTTTGGATCATCGTTACTATCATTATTCTGAATTTTTTTCAGGTAGACTGCGTATTTCGTCTTCATTTGTTAGGTCTGTTGGATTTTTACCTTGCTCCTTCAACTGCTGTGTGATTTTCTGTCTTCTCATTTTGCTTATCTTACTGTGTTTGGGGTCTCCTTTTTGCAGGCTGCAGGTTGGTAGTTCCCATTGTTTTTGGTGTCTGTCCCCAGTGGCTAAAGTTGATTCAGTGGGTTGTGTAGGTTTCCTGTTGGAGGGGACTAGTGCCTGTCTTCTGGTGTATAAGGCTGGATCTTGTCTTTCTGGTGGGCAGGTCCACGTCTGGTGGTGTGTTTTGGGATGTCTGTGGCTTTATTATGATTTTAGGCAGCCTGTCTGCTAATGGATGGGGCTGTGATCATGTCTTGCTAGTTGTTTGGCATAGGGTGTCCAGCACTGTAGCTTGCTGGTCGTTGAGTGAAGCTGGGTCTTGGGGTTAAGATGGAGATCTCTGGGAGATTTTCGCTCTTTGATATTATGTGGAGCTGGGAGGTCTCTTGTGGACCAGTGTCCTGAAGTTCACTGTCCCTCCTCAGAGGCAGAGCCCTGACTCCTGGCTGGAGTACTTTCATCCACACGGCTCAGAATAAAAGGGAGAAAAAGTAGAAAGAAAGAAAGAGGATAAAATATAATAAAATAAAGTAAGATAAAATAAAATAAATTAATTAAAATAAAACATAATTAAGAAAAAAATTTAAAGTAAAAAAATAAAAAAACGGACATACAGAATCCTAGGACAAATGGTGACAGACAAAACCTCACACAGAAGCATACACATACACGCTCACAAAAACTGGAAAAGGGGAAGCAATAATATATCTTGCTCTCAAAGTCCACCTCTTCAGTTTGGGATGATTCATTGTCTATTCAGGTATTCCACAGATGCAGGGTACATCAAGTTGATTGTACAGATTTAATCTGCTGCTCCTGAGGCTACTGGGAGAAATTTCCCTTTCTCTTCTTTGTTCTCACAGCTCCCAGGTGTCAGCTTTGGATTTGGCCCCGCCTCTGCATGTAGGTCGCCTGAGGGCGTCTGTTCTTGGCTCAGACAGGACGGGGTTAAAGGAGCCGCTGATTCGGGGGCTCTGGCTCACTCATGCCGCGGGGGACAGGAGGGACGGGCACGATGCGGGGCCAGCCTGCAGCGGCAAAGGCCAGTGTGATGTTGTACTAACCTGAGGCGTGCCGTGTGTTCTCCCCCCCGCCGCCCTCTGTCTCTGCCAGTTAAGGGGCTTCTAGTGTGTAGAAACCTTTCCTCCTTCATGGCTCCTTCCCACTGGTGCAGGTCCCGTCCCTATTCTTTTGTCTCTGTTTTTTTCTTTTCTCTTTTGCCCTACCCAGGTACGTGGGGGAGTTTCTTGCCTTTTGGGAGGTGTGAGGTGTAAGGTCGGATCTTAACAAACGGCACCACGAAACAGAGGAAAGCTTCAAGTGAGCTTTATTAGGGAGCGCTCCTGGACGAGGTTCACTGGTCTGAGAGAAAGGGGCCAGAGAAGTCGCACCTGGGCGAGGGTTGGGCAAGATTTTATAGGGGAAGAAGGGAAAGGGGTGTGGTGAATCTGGGAGGGCGCAGGGTATTCCTTATTTGGTGGTCTTTTCGGGTATCCTGGGGGACAGTTAGTCCCGCCCCTCAAAAGGCGGGAAGGCTGGGCTGGGTCCAAAGTCCCCAGGTCAGTTCCTGGAACTGGGTGGTCCGGAATGTCTCCAGGGCAGTCTGGAACTGGGTGGTCCGGAGAATTTCGGTCTGATGCAACCTGTGAATCTGATTGTGTTCCTCTGCCTCGGGCCAGTTGGCCTTACATGAGGTCTTATGCCAGCGTTCAGTGGGTATTCAGTGGGAGCAGTTCCAAGTGTAGATGTATTTCTGGTGTATCTGTGGGTAGGAAGGTGATCTCCGCGTCTTACTCTTCCGCCATCTTCCTCAACCGCCTCCTGAAATCTTATGTGAGTCTTTTACTACTAAGCTTTGTGTATGTTTAATACAAATCTCCTCAAGTTAATTATAAGCAAATCAGGGGTAGAGATCATGTTTAACTCTTCTGACAATTCAATTTTTAATGTACATATTTTGAGCAACTGAGGAGGAGGCAATATGGATAATTCAGTGGTGAGGGAGACAGTGATCTTACACTATACTAGAACACAAGGATGGGGCAGTGAGCACAGCAGACAAGATCCCTGCTCAAATGATGCTTGCATCCTGGTGTGATTTGGGAGGGCCTGACAATTGACAAAGAAACAATTAAACACACCAGATAAAATTAGAGAACTGTAAGTGCTATGGAAAAAGTAATAGAAGAGAATAGGCTACAGAGATTGTGTGCATGTATGTGGAGGTGTCATTTTACATAAGAAGATCAGATAGGGTTCTCTCAGAAGGTGAGATCAAAGTTCAGACCTGAACAATGATTTCAACTACCTACATGAAAAATTGGGCAAAGAACATTCCAATTACAGTATTCAGCAAAGAGTTGAAATGATCTTAATATCAAAGAAAAGAAAGAAGCCTGCTCTATCAACAGTAAGCGTAGGGGGAGAGTGGGATGAGAGAGGAATCAGGAGTCAGGTATGTGTGGTCTTGTAGGCTTGTAAGGGGTACAAGTCACTCTCATCATGTCTGATGCCAAAGTCTTTTTCTCAAACCCTTTTCCCTGCATTCTTAATCCTACCTGCCCATAACCCCAAACTTCCTTTCCACTGAGAAATAAAGCAAGGAAACAGGAGGGATAGAATAAATAAGGGGATCAGATTGTCTGGTGCTGTTTACCCATATAAGGGTAATAGAGCATTTGCCTGTTTATGTTATGTCCTTTTTGGTTAAGAGCATACATATATTAAAGAAAAATTTGGATTGGACTTGTGCTTCAAGTTTTCCTGTACCCAATCCAATGCTCTTTCCACAGAACCCCTGGGAGTACCATGGTTCCTGTATTTAGATAATAAAATAGTACAGCACAAAGGGACCTCTGAGGACTTTGGCATTGGTCCTGGAGGGTGTCACTTTAAAATAGAAGTCTTTCTGGAATGATATCTGGTTCAATATGACCCAGAACCAGTTTTAACTGTACTCATGAGAGCATATGAAACAAAATCCACCAGAGAACGAGCCTAAGTACAAAAGAGATAAAGTAAAAAGTTAATAACCCACCATCTCCCTTCTATGCCTCCCATGTGTTCACTTGGTACAAGCTGGTGTCCTCACATGGCCTTTGGAAACAGAGAATGGAGGTTTTCTTTGGAGCTTTCAGCTTCATTTACATGTTTGAAATCTCAGCTAACACAGTTTCAAGTGTGTAGGAAAATGAAGTCGCATTTCATTAAGAATAATGAAAAGGGCATTTGGAGTCAGATTATCTATTGTGGTTTGAGGTAGTTGCGCAGCTTTTAATCACGGTGGTTGCCTTTCATATTTATGTATTCTTTGCAAAGTGAAAAAATAGAATCCATGCTTTCTAGATGTATTAGGATATGGGATTTTTTTGGCCTTTTTCACAAGTTTTTAAAAAAGTGGTATTTATATTATTCGTATAATAAAAAAAAGAGAGAAGAACATTTCCTTTTCTTATCAGATTCACAGTTACAATACTGAAACCTTTTGCCAGTAGCCTTTCAAGGCACTTGCTTCTAATTCGATTTTTATTAATGTTTGGTAAAAATGAGAGTTGTAGGCTTCTATCTTTTTATTACAAATATCCTTCAATTTAGGATATGCCCTGGGAACTTTGATGCTGCATGTAGGAGATTGCTAAATAATCATCAAAATTGGATCCGGCAAACCATTTAGCAGTGTTCAGTCTACCAGGGCTCAATGGTACATTTTTATTTTTTTCTTTTTCCCAGCAAGTTCTTTGCTTGTCTGGTCTTCTTTTCCTTGATGTGCGTAATTATGCTCTTGTAGCTAAGTGAGGGAGCTAATTTTAGCCAACAATTCACAACTGTATTTTTGCAGGACCAAAAGTTGCTTTTCAGAAGCAATTTGCAGTACATGCTATGGGCCTCATACAGACCACGCAAATGACTTAAAATTATATTTTGGACTTTAATTTCCATTGCTTTTAGAATTTCCTGGACTTGGGGACCATGAAAGAGAATCCAAAGGTAAATGGACTAAAAGGAATTCACTTTCTTTGCGAGGTTTACTATCACTTGAGGTCTTTCATAGTATTTATTGTTGCCACAACCATACTGGCCCCCAAATGTGTTCTTCTTTTTCTTGAAAACTATCCAAGCATTTATACCAAATCAATTTCTTGTTTTCTCTAACAGCCACAGGAGGCTATGGTTTCAATAAGACTTAAGGAAGAACACCAACAGAGAACAAAATGGGAATAAAAAGGAAAATGCATGCAATACAATGTTATCTAGCTCACTACATAAAGAACTCTGAATTTACCTCGTATTGCTGACCCCACTCTACCTCCTGTTTGTAAGAAAAGTTTCACCCAAGGATGGCGTTTAGTGTTTCAATTCCCTTCTAGTAGCCAAACCTCTTTGGGGATTGTCTTACACACATACTTTTTAGGAAAAAATAGGTGTTAAGAGGAATGGATTTAACACTATCCACCTTCCCCCAACCACCACCTCCCAACCAAAAACAGCCCTTATATTTCTTCTAAGTCCCATCAAAATATGAAGACACAGATGTGATCTATCTCTACTTGTAGGGGAGAAGTCAAATATTATTTCCTTTCATTTGGAGAAGCAGGACTTTCTTGGAAACCTGTTGGATTAGTTTGGGGTCCAGACCATGAGGATAATTGAGGTAAGTCTATGAACTTTTTCTGAAGACAGATGGATGCATATTTTATACATGGAAAATTAAAATCAAGGGTGTGGTCCCTGAATGTGCATGTGGGGTATGTATGTGTGTTTACATGTGTGTATGTGTGTGTGTGTGTGTGTGTGTGTGTGTGTATGTGCAGATGGGAGTAAAATGCAGGGAATAAGAGTCTGGGACACGTGCAACTGGAAGGGAAAAAGGAAAAGTTAACTCAAGGACCGAGTAACAGTAACACAGGCAGAGATGTCAAGTTGTGAAAGTCACTGTGTGAACATTATTTAGGCCAGTTGTTCTCAAACTTGCCTGTACACCAGAATTCCTGGGAGGCCTTGTTCAAACACATTGCTGGCCCCCATCCCAGAATCTCTGATTCAGGATTTCTCAGGTGGTCCCCAAGATGTGGCATTTCCAACAAGTTTCCAGATGATGCTGGTACTGCTGATCAGGGGACCACGTGGGTTTCAGCCACACATTTTTGCCTAGTTTATACATAGTATTGGAGCTCAGCAAAAATGTGATGTGTGCCCATTTCTTCTACCTGCCTTTTCTTATGTAATTATCCCATCTATTTCTGCCCCTATTAACAAGTACCCAGTTTTTCAGCTGCAGGTATTGTTATTACCCAAGATTCTCCTTCTTGCTTAAAGAATAGTAATTTGCCCCCTACAGATGGTTTCACCAGAGTGTTCCGTGTTCTTACTATGTGTGTTATAGTGCCGCTGGTTGTATATTACCTCAAATAATTTGGGAAAATACTTCTAGTTATAAGTACATCAATGAATTAGTTTAAAATGAAAAATGTTCTTGAATGGAATTGGGCTGACAGCTTCATCTTACCCAGTTAGCAAAAGGCAGAAAACTGCAAGATAGAAGTAAAGATGTGAGTGGAGGAGCTGGTTTGGGATCACATCCCCCCTTTCTGAAGTTTCCAAAATCCTCCCTGGTATCTGATTGCATCTTCTGCCTCCAAGTAACACTGGTCTTGCATGCATAGATTGACAGAGAGGGCTAGCAGTTAATCCTGTTTGCACAGGTGTGGCCATTTAGAGTTTCCCTTATTGCCTTCATTTTTCATTTATTTATAGAGGCAGAGCACACTTAATTTTGCTACAACAATGCCCAGAGACATTTTTATCTCACCACTTCCTTCCTTGGAGTACCCTCCCTCTGAAGCATGGTGGATGCAGCCATGGGGGTGCTGCTCAGATCCCCTTCAAGAGAGAATTTTCTGTGAGCCATATAGTGTGCTGACAGACTAGTGCTGAGCCCCTGGGATCTGCCTCAGCATTCCCACCTAGGTTGCACTCTCCCCGGCTGCTCCCATCCCATGGCTGAGCACAGGAGGGCTACTAGAGCAGAGACATTTCTGCCCGAGACTCCCCCAACTCCTCTAAGAGGTGACTGCACTCTGGCCCCCCTACCTGGCTAGTTGAGACTCTCAGAACTTCTCTGTAGTCTGGGGTTCTTCCTCCTCATTCTCCATCTCCCTTCTTGGGACTTAAGACTCTCACGGAGGTCTGAAAACTTCCCCTGCCTACTCTTGCTCTTTCTCCTCTAACTTCATAGGCATTTCCTCAAGAAACATCTCCATTCTATATCTGTCGTGGTATCTTGGACCTACACTGACACCATTACTGAATCCTGCCCTACTTTCCAGAATCATACTAAAACTTCTTATCCAGGCCACCTGTCCTGTCCAGAACATTCTTTCTCCTACTACTTCACCATTTCCCACAATGTCAGTCTCTAAAACTTGTTCCTCATACATACATACACTGACATTTCTGACTCTGGATGAAGTCTCAATTCTTCCAGCGTGTGAAAGCTGCTGCCAACTCGGCCCATATTAATACAAGAAAGTGAGGAAAGCTCTTCAGCAGGTATAGGCAAACAGATCTTTGCATCAGTCAATGCAGGCTGTAATCCCAATTCTCAGAGGTTGTATATATGTCCCTCTCTCCACACCTACTTTAATGGGTGACAAGTGAAAATGTGTGGAGGCATTTCAAATTGTCAAATTGATTGAGGAGTACCAATGCTGCTTCACATGTAGGGCCAGAAACCCCAAATGGGCTGCAAATCCAGGGCAGTCCCATATATCAAAGAATAGTCCTATTCACAGTGCCCAAGAACGTCTACCCTAAGAGATCTTGAAACCGATCATTTTAGCTTTACTGGATCTTGACTTTTTCACTTATAAGAATAAACATATTAAAAAATATATGCCCTTAACATAGCGCCTAGTATATATCTCAATTAATAATATTTTCTTGTATTTTTCCTTCTTTTCTCTTCCCTACCTCACAGGTTGTTTTGAGGATCAGATGAGATAATACATGTGAAATTTCTGTGTATATAATAAGGCTTTACCCACATGTATTTAAAATATGGATATCAGGCTATTTAGTATAATCTTATTTTAGAGAAGAGTTAATCAAATAAACATAGTTCTGGAACTTTTCTCCGACTCAAAATTGCAATTATACAAGATCCCTTTTTAAACAAATTATTTCATTTATGCACCCCCGTATAGGCTCTCCAAGCCTCACTGGGTGAATTTTGCCCAGGATTTGCTGGATGTCATGGTAGCTTCCCTCTGAGCCCAGCCCTGGAATCCAAGGGCATGACAAGGGTGTTCTGATGAATGTATTGTAAACAGAAAAGGTTAATGTATTCAGGCTCCTGTTTAATCAAAAAATCCCCAAGGAACAAGTAATCATTTGTAGGAGGAGGGAAGGGAAAGACAGGAAGCAACCGGGTGAGGTGACTTAGTCCTATTCTCCCCTGCACTCACCCTCTTTTATTTGCTTAGCAACCTGCTTTTCAGTTATTTTCTTTCTCAGAATCA